>NC_042620.1:319018081-319327302 GCF_901001135.1 Rhinatrema bivittatum
ACTGAATGGCAGATAAAATTTAATGTGGAAACGTAAAAAGTAATGCATACACGTACACAATACTGGGTTCTGTATTGGGAGTCACCACCCAGGAAAAGGATCATGAGTCCTTGTGGACAATACATTGAAATCCTTGGTTCAATGTGTAGTGGCAGTCAAAAAAGCAAACAGAACACTAGGAATGATCTAAAGAGGAATGTAGAATAAAACAGAAAATAACATATTGCCTCCATGTCGTGCAGTTCTGGTCACCCCATCTCAAAAAAGGCATACATAGCACAACTAGAAAAGGCACAAAAGAGGGTGACAAAAATGATAAAGGGGATGGAACAGCTCCCCTATGATAAGAGGGGAGGGTTTTTCATCGTGGGAAAAAGACAACTAAGTGGGGTGGAGCACATAAATAAAGGACTGTTATTTATTTTTTCAAATAATATTAAAATTAAAGGAACACTTCATGAAAATAACAACCAGCAGTTTCAAAACAAATCATAGAAGGTACTTTTTCACTCAGCTCACAATCAAGCTGTGGAATCTGTTGCTAGAGGACATAATCAAGATGACTAGTATAGCGGGGTTTAAAAGAGGTTTGGCCAAGTTCCTGAAGGAAAAGTCCATAACACATTATTAGCCAGGTAGATTAAAGAAGGCTATTGCTATCTCTGGGTATAACAGGAAATATATCTACTTTCCGTAATCTGCCAGGTACTTGCGACCTGGATTGATCATTGTCCAAAACAAGATGTGGGGCTCCATGGACCTTGATCTGACCCAGCATGGTATTTCTTATGCTCCTATGTCCTCACACATGTGTGAATACCTAGCTACAGGCTGCTCCCTATCAATAAACCAAACCAACAGCCACCTAACCAGGTGCCAATGGGCACAACAACACTGGTGTTGTTGGTAACAGGGAGACAGCCTGAACCCGAACAATGGGCTGTAGGTAGGAAGAGTTAGGTTTTACAGCTGAAAGATTCCAGAGGACAGACTGGACAAAACTGCTGTTGTGTCTGCCATCCTTGCCCAGACAGTAGTGAGCGGCCTATGTATGGAGAGAACTCCACATCGCAGCTTTGCAGATCTCGTCCTAGGGGACCGCTCAAGTGTGCTACCGAGGTCGCCATGGCTCTGACAAATGAGCTTTGACATGGTCCCCCAGTTGCAGCCCTACCTGTGTATAGCAGAAAGAGATACAATCCGCCAGCCAGTTGGACAAGATTTGCTTGGCTACTGCAACTCCCAGTTTATTTATTTATTAATTCTTATATACCGAATTTTCATGAGAACATATTACATCGGTTTACATTAGTTAACAAATATTCAATTAAAAATATTTGTATTTCCAAAAGTTGAAAGAAGTGAAGAAAATACAAAGTTTCATAATAAACTAATAAATTTAAATAAACTGGAAAATAATAAATCCTAAAATTTAAATAGTTAAAGAGACAGAACAGTAAGAGCAGATTTAATACAATTCATTACATATTTCTATTACAGGGGGTATATGATTCTTAGGTTAACACTCTTGGAAGGCTTGTTTGAATAGCCATGTTTTAATACCCTTTTTAAATAACTTAATGTCAGATTCCATCCTTAGTTCCTGTGGTTGGTTTCTGTCAAAAGAGAGAAAGAGTTGTGTGGATTGCCTTATGACCTGCCATCCACCCCAGGTAAAAGGCTAAGGCTCTCTTGCAATCTAGACTGTGGATAGCCCTTTTGCCCTGGTGCGAATGAGGCTTTGGAAAAAAGATGGGAAAGATGATGGACTGGTTCAGATGGAAATCTGCAACCACCTTCGGCAATAACTTAGGGTAGTTCTGCGTACACATCATATCATGAAAGAACTTCGTGTAAGATGGGTATGACACCAAAGCTTGAAGTTCACTGGCTCTGCACGCCGAGGTGACTGCCACTAGGAAGATGAGCTTCCAGGTCAAGAGCTTTAGGTCACAGGAGCGCAGAGGCTTGAAAGGAGCCTTCATAAGCTGTGTCAGGTCTACACTGAGGTCCCATGACACTGCGGGAGGCCTCAGGGGAGGCTTCAGTTGAAGCAAACCCTGCATGACGTGCCCCACAATAGGGTGTACCATCTACCTCTTGGTGGTAAGCCTCAATAGCACTAAGATGCACCCTGCGTTGGTTTTTAGGCCAGACTCCGAAAGCTGTAGGAGGTAGTCCAGCAGCTTCGGGGTGGAGCAAGAGAATGGGTCTAAACCATAAGTCTCACACCAAGCAGAGAACCTCTTCCACTTTAGGCTGTAAGACTTCCTAGTAGACAGCCTCCTGGACTCCATCAGGACCCAGGACACCGCATCCAAGAGGTCCAAGGGCTATAAAATCAGCCTTTCAACATCCATGCTTGTGAGGGTTAAAGCTCAGAGGTTGGGATGATGCCTGAGAGATCTAACAGTGTGGGGAACCATACTTGTCGAGGCCAGTATGGGGCTATGAGAATCATGGTCCCCTTGACCTGTTGAAGCTTTACTAGAGTTTTGGTTATGAGTGGTATCGGTGGATACGCGTATAACAGGCCTGAATTCCAATGGCGAGCAAAGGCGTCCTTTGGTAGGCCGGTCTGCTGTCGGAGTAGAGAGCAGTAATTGTTCACTTTGTGGTTGAGATGGGATGCAAAGAGATCTATCGTCGGTTGACCCCAGCGTTGGAAGATCCAAGGACCATTCGTGCGGTTGGAACTGACGACTGAGGCGATCCGCTACTATGTTGTGGATGCCTGCTAGGTAAGTGGCCTGTAGAAGAATCGAGTGTGTCAGGGCCCAGTCCCAAATTTGTGCTGCTTCTTAACAAAGGAGATAAGAACCTGTCCCCCCTTGTTTGTTGATGTACCACATGGCTACTGTATTGTCCATTTGGATCAGAACAGTCTTGTGTGATAGGCAGTCCTTGAATGCATGTAGCGCATAGCGTATAGCTCGAAGCTCCAGGAAGTTTATTTGAAAGGAGGCCTCGAGCTTTGTCCACTAGCCCTGTGTCTTTAGTTGATCGATGTGTGCTCCCCACCCTAAGGTGGATGCATCTGTAGTTAAAGTCACTTGTGGAACTGGTTGCTGGAAAGGTAGGCCTTTGAGCAGGTTGCTCA
The DNA here is from genome assembly GCF_901001135.1 of Rhinatrema bivittatum. Taxonomy (NCBI): domain Eukaryota; kingdom Metazoa; phylum Chordata; class Amphibia; order Gymnophiona; family Rhinatrematidae; genus Rhinatrema; species Rhinatrema bivittatum. The sequence continues at coordinate 319,021,182 of NC_042620.1, forward strand.
TTGATGTCCACCAGCTGAGTGCAGATCTGAGCTCTGGTGTGATATGAATGGGCGTGGACATCGGTTGAGTGGCTTGTATCCACTGTGCTTTGAGTGTCCATTGCAGTAGTCGCATGGTCAATCTGGCCATGGGAGTTACGTGAACTGTGGAAGCCATGTGCCCTAGAAGAATTAGGCACTGGTGAGCAGTTACCTGGAATTGGTTGCGAAGATTGTGAGTCAAAAGGACAAGTGTTTGAGCCCGATCTCTTGGAAGAAAAGCTTTTGCTATCGTAGTGTTTAGCTCTGCCCCTATGAATCGTATAAGATGAGTTGGTGACAGATTGGATTTCTGGTAGTTGATGAGAAATCCCAAGGAGTGAAGCACATGGATAGTCAGCTTGAGAGAAGTGAGAGCTCCTTCTTTTGATTGACTTTTGATGAGCCAATCGTCCAGGTAAGGGAACACGTGCACTCTTTGTTTGTGGAGGTGAGGCACTGCTGCAGCCATGCACTTTGTGAATACTCGTGGTGCTGATGCAAGGCCGAATGGCAGCACCTTGTATTGAAAGTGTTGATCCAGTACCCGAAATCGCAGGTATTGGCGATGAGGAGGAAAGATGGGGATGTGAGCGTAGGCATCTTGAAGATCCAGAGAGCAGAGCCAATCTCCCCTTTGAAGAAGAGGTAGAATGGTGCCTAGAGACACCATTCTGAACTTTTCTTTTTTGAGAAATTTGTTGAGATTTCTGAGGTCTAGAATGGGACGAAGGCCTCCTGTTTTCTTTGGAATGAGGAAATATCTGGAGTAGAATCCTCTGCCCTTTTGAGGTCTAGGAACTGGTTCTATGGCCCTGGCTTTCAGAAGGGTGGATAATTCTGTTTGAAGAATTATGGAATGCTGATTTTCTGTCCAAGATGGAAGTGGTGGGTTTTCTTTTGGAACAGTAAGAAAATCCAGTTTGTAACCGTGGGCTATGATGGATAACACCCACTGGTCGGTGGTGATGGAGGTCCAAATGCTGTGGAAGTATTTTATCCGACCCCCTACTGGCATATTTGGGAATGGGTTGATCTGGCTGCTGCTCTCTGGGGCTTTTCAAAAACTAGATGTAGTGGCAGTTTGTGGAGGTGGTTGAGCTCTTGCAGGCCTTTGTCTAGGCTGCTGGCGTTGAGATGGCTGGCCAGTTCTGGGCCTACTTGCTGGGGGGTAATATAGACGTGGGCGATAATAAGGCCATCGAGTGTCACGCCTTGGAAACTTCCTTGTAGAAGGCTGAGTATCTTGTGGTAGAGAAGATAACTGCTTTAATGTTTCAGTGTGGTCCTTCAGGGTTGCCACAGCTTCTTTTATCTTCTCTCCAAAAAGGTTATCCCCCAAGCAAGGCAGATCTGCTAAATGTTCTTGCACCTCTGGGCGTAGATCAGAGGCCTTGAGCCATGCCCACCTTCTTGCAGCTATACCAGATGCTGATAGTCTTGCTGCAGTCTCGAAACAGTCATAGGTAGCTCGGACCTCATGTTTACCTGATTCGAGGCCTTTGTGAATGATATCCTGTAATGGTTCGTGATATTGTTCAGGAAGAGAGAGACAGTTCTTGAACCTGCTTCCAAAGGTTCCTTTGGTACTGGTTCATATATAATTGATAAGATGATATCTTAGACACCAGCATAGAACCTTGAAATATTTTCCTTCCCAGGTTGTCCAGAAACCTACTCTCTTTTCCAGGTGGCACAGAGGAGTGGGACTTTTGCCTTTTCGCCTTCTTTTGGGCGGATTCGACGACCACTGACTGGTGAGGCAACTGTGTTTTCTGGAACCCTGGGATAGGTTGCTCTCTTGTTTACTGCTGACACCGATCCTGGATGCTCCCAAATCCTGTATTGCAGCTCCTGGAAAACTTCATGGACAGGGACTGCCAGCATTTCTTTGGGAGGGTCCACAAACTGCAGGACCTCTAAGGTCTTTTGACGTGCATCCACCTCTGTTTGAATAGGAAAGGGGATGGTTTCAGCCATCTCTTTAACGAAATTTGTGAAGGAGAGGTCCTCAGGAGTCGACTTCCTGTGGTCATCAGGTGGAGAAGGTTCTGAAAATATTTCTTCATCCGAAGAATAATCAGAACTGGTGTCCACAGGCATCTCACGTGGTGTGTGATGAGTGACTGGCTCCTTAGGTCGTGGTGGTAAGACAGGAGAACGAGGCCTTGGGGGTCTTGGTACTCCAGATGGGCTTGGAATAGGTTCCTCTGGTAATTTATTAGAGAGGATGTCCAGGAGTGTGTCCAGTTTAGTAATCACTGGATGTAGCATGGAGACATCTTCTTTGGGAACCGGTGCTGGCATCGATGGCACCGGTGTGGGCACCGATGTAGGTATTGGTGGCACCGGTGAAGGTACCTGCGGCACCGGTGAAGGTACCGTAACAGGCATCGGGATCGGTTCCCGGGACCTCATCGGTGTTAGCGGCATCGATGGGGTTGGATCCCTCGGTGATGGAATCGGCATCGATGGAGGTGTCGATGGCTGAGGCGGAATGGCATCGCGCAGAGCCTGTTGCACCGCTTGACGTATGAACCTGTCAAGTTCCACTCTCATAGCTGGTGATATCAGAGCAGCTATGGAGGGAGGCGGTGTTGGCGATGCCGATACCTCCTCAGAGCCCTGAGGAGGTACGGAGCCCGGCACAGATATCGGTGGGGATCGCCCTGGATCAGTAGGCCTTAGAGCCTCAGTCCCCGTCCGGGGTTTCTTTGCAGGTGAGGCCGTACCTGACGATGGATCCTCGGTCATCGGTGCCTGGCGTCTTCGATGGCGGTGGCGATGTTTCTCTTTTTGCTTCTCGCTACCCGAGGTCGATGCCTTTGATGATACGGAAGGGGATGGCGTTGAGGCATCTCCCGCCTCCGGACGTTTCTGCTTCAGCATTAGTTGACGGACTGAAGCGGATGGCGATGATTGTGCTGACGTCGAAGGCCTTGGAAGCAACTGAATGTTGAATAACTGCTCCATCTTTTCGGCTCTAAGACGACGACCCTTGGCAGTCATTTCAGCACAAGATTTACAGGACTGAATATTGTGGTCTTTGCCTAGGCAAAGAACAAACTCAAAGTGAGGGTCGGTTATCGACATTGTCCTCACACAATTTGGGCATTTTTTAAAGCCGGAGGCCATGGCGCCGGACAGCCGTCGACGGCGATGACCCAAAAAATATCGTTCCCGGCCGGGAATCGAAAACGGAAAAAGTTATACTAAGGGAAACCCCTGCGGTGGAGTAATTTTTTTTCCGAAAATATTAATTTTTTTCAGATAGGTGAAAATCACCTCAGGACTCCAATTTAGCCCGCGATGCTAACGGCTTCGCGGAAAAAAGAAGACTGAAGGGAGACCCCTGTGGCAGGGAATATCATGGCATGCTGGGCATGCTCAGTAGGCACTCCGGTGCCATTCAAAAGTTTCATGGAAACTTTGAGAAGTTTTTCCGTACATAGGGCTCCATTACCGATGTCACCCATATGTGAGGACTAGCATCCTGCTTGTCCTGGGATAATGTTTATGAGACTCCTTAGGTCACCCATGAAGGGAGTGGAGAAAGGAGACAAACAAGGAATAAGGTGTGCAAAAAAGGAAGAGGTAAGGAAAAGAGGTAGAGAATGGGGAAATGAGAGAATCAAGACAGAGGATCTGTGCAAGACGTTCACATTCAGTCCCATGTTGCTGCATAACTCCAGATACCAATCTGGCGGTACTTGTATAGCACAGCGTTTCTCAACCAGTGTGCCATGGCTGAGGAGCAGGTATGCCGTGGCTGTAGTCTTTATTTTGCCTTTCCCTCTGGACCTGCAGGATGTCCTCCCATCAGAAGGGGGGGGGGGGCATTAGAGAGCAGCGCTTATTGGCAGCTGCTCCTACGTTCCCTCTGCTGGCTCTCTGCAATGGAAACTGCATGGGGCTCTGTAGTTTTGTGAGATCTGCTGGCCCCGTGCAGTTCAGATTGAAGAGGGAAACTGGCAAAGGTGGAAGAAGTGGATCCCAGACTTTTGCTTTCAAGGACTGGGGGTGGGGTGGGAAAAGGGACAGCTGAATGTGCCACCAGATGTGGGAGAGAGAGAAGGGAAGTTGATGCCAGGAGACAGGGGATAGGGAAGATGATGATGCTTCAAAAAACGTGAGGAGGATAGGTGGAAGGAGAGGGAAAATTATGATGCCAGGGAATGAGGTTGAGGTAAGGAGATGCCAGGAGTGGGAGGAAAGGGAAGAGAAAGTGATGAAAGGGGGTGGAGGAGAGGGAAGATTAGAATGTTGGTGGGCAAGAGGAGTGAAGAGGGAAGATGATGAGGATGCCAGGAAGTAAGGGAGAGGGCTCATGATTCCAGGGGGTGAAGGGAAAGGGGAGAGAAGGTGATTGGCATGGGGGCAAGAGGGACATTGATGATGATGCCAGGGGTGAAGGACAAGGGTGGAGGGAGAGTGAGAGGGATGGTGATGATGCCAGGGAGTGGAGGCAGAGAGAAGTTGATGCTGTTGCCAAGAGGTAAGAGAGAAGGGTGCAGGCAGAGGGAAGGTGATGATGATGAAGCCAATGGGTGAGGGAGATGGAAAGTAAGGATGATGGGGGGGGGGGGGGGGTGAATGGGTTAGGGAAGGTCATGATGATGCAAGTGGATAGAGGGAAGAGGTGGTGGAAGGTGATGATGCCTGGGGATGGGGGAGAGGGAAAGTGATGATGCTAGGGGGTGGGAGAAAAAGAAGAAGGAAAGGGAATATAGTTATGATTCCAGGGATGAAGAGGTGGAGAGAGAAGGTGATGATGCCAGGAGGTATGGGCAAGGGGTGGAGGGGGGAAGTGATGGTGATGCAAGGGGCGACCAGGAAGAGATGGTGGAGAGGGAAGGTGATGATGTCTGGAGGTGGGGGGGAGAGAGATGGAAGTAAAGAAAAGGTGATGTCAGGGAGTAGGGGAGAGGGAAAAGCATGATGATGATGATGATGATGATGATAGTGGGGAAGGTGCAGAAGATAGGGAGTGAGAGAGGGGGTAGAGGAAAAGGAAGGTGATAATGATGATGCCAGGGGTGGGGAAAGAGGTTGGTTGAAAGGGAAGATGGTATGAAGACACCGGGGTGAGAAGGCGGAGAGAAAAAGGGATAATTCCTGGGGTGGGGGAGGGATGGAGGGAGAGGGAAGGTGATGATGATAATGCGAGGGGGGAAAGGAAAGGAGATGATTGTGATGATGCCAGGGGGTGGGGGGAGAGATAAGGGAAGAAGATGATGATGGCATGGGAGAGGGGTGATTATGATGGTGAGGGAAGGGAGAAGGTGATGGAGCCAAGGGATAGGGGGAGAAAGAAGGTGATTATGATGCCAATGGGAAGGGAGAATGAGGTAAGAGAAGAGGAAGTGGTTGGTGTGCCACAACAAAGTGAACCCTGTGCTAAGTGTGCCATGAAATAAAGAAGGTTGGGAAGCACTGGTATAAGAAACAAAGAAGGCTGGGAAGCACTGGTATAGCACACAAAAGGGATCAGCTTTTTAAACTACAGTCAGGGTGTGAAGTTCTGAGCATACACAAATTGTCTATGGAGACTCCTCCCTTTATGCAGTCCAAAGTAATTTGTGCTACCTCAAACAATTAGCAGGAACAAAAGACAGATTATTTACCAAAAAATACCAAACAGGGAGAATCTCAATTTAGTTACCCATGGACAAGGCTGCAGAATTTATATTTTTTTTAAACCACAAGTCCAAAAAAGCTTTCACCCTATTAGGTACATCATAACATCCATAGTTAGCATAACATAACATACAAGCACAGTTGTAAAACTAAGAGAGACAACAGTGTCTTAGCAGGCACATGGAGCTGTGGGAGTGGGTGAATATAATATGCTGGCATTTGTAATATAGCATGGCCTACATATGCTCAAAAATATAGTTAGCCAAAGATTTTCTCTCAGATTCAGAAGAATATTAACCAATACTGCTGAAAACAGTGGAGCTAATAATTTAAGTTTAGCCAGACACTGTCCAGTGCCACACTATAATTAAAGCCCACTGATATAAATTACTGTGGATCACCAGCACAGACCAGTGGTCAGTCCTGATAAGTGCATCTTTCCACTTTCATTAAAAGCACTTCTAAATCCCAGTGCCGCTTACAGGTAAATTTTAAAAGGAGCACACAAGCAGAGAGCATGCTCGCACAAGTGACCATACTGAGGGGTGAGAGAGAGAGAAAGAGAGACTACGTTAGAGAGACAATATGACACTTTATATATCTACCATTGTTCAGGGTGGCTTTTTTTTTTTTTTTTTGGGGGGGGGGGGGGGGTTTGGTGGTACAAGGTTTCTACAGACCCTTGTGCCCTAGGCAAACCAATGTAACACTGCTACCTCCCCAAAACCCATCCTGAGTTGAAAGTGCCCCTCTTACAGTGGTAAATATATATTCATTCATTCTCTCTCGGACCCCTCCGATTCCTCATCCTGTGAGCCCCACACTCGAGCCCGAACCTTGCTCCTCATCAGGACCAGCGGTAAAGTTACACAGGTAACTAGATAACCTGGAACACCCATGCCCCGCTCCTTTTCCACTTCCTTATTCTTCACGCGTGTACTTCCCGGCTTCTTAAAATTTGCATTGCTCACGCGCGGCCCACATACATGTTTATGGGGCCATTTTTGTGTGAGCAACGCTTTTAAAATCTACCTGTTATTGTATATATTTTTTTTACTGAAAGGAAGATGAAAAATAACTAATTAAAAGCTACTAGCATTCTTTCTACCAACAGGCAATATCAACTCATGTACCAGTGCCGTCTCTAGAAAATAATATGCACTCTCTACGGTATTTAAAGTAATGAATTATATGAGGAGCTGACACAACTGAACAAAAAAATCGATTACTATTGGCAGTGATAAAAAAAACCAAAAAAAAAAAACCCAGTACCTTCCATGAACTCTGCTCAGTTTCAGAGCAGTAAAAAAGAATCCCATGGTCCAGCTCAGTGATAAAACAAGTGAAAATTATAACCGGCTATAAGCTGGAGAACAGGCTTTAACGAGTATTGCCATGTGGGCAAGAAAAGGCCAAGTCAGTTCTGGTTTTACCCCCAGTGCACCCAAAGGATTTTTAGTTCCAGTCTCTTAATCAATCTTAGCCTGGTGCTATATGTGTTGTGTTCCGCGCCCGCAGCAGCGACCCGCCACGGCAGCTGCTAGCAATTCCCCTGGGCCGGTGCCCGTCGCTCCGGCGCAGGTCCCCGGTCTGTCCGCCGGGTGGGGAGCCGTCCCTGCTCCTCCCTCGTGGCGTTCTGCAGTCTTTCCTCCGAGGAGGAAATCCAAGATGGCCGCCACCATCTTTAGGCGCAAGGCCGCGCCTCCTCCACAGAGTTAAAGGGGCCAGGCCCCTTAACTACTCACAGCTGTCTCTAATGGACCAGAATAGAGGAAGTATAAAGGGAAGCTTCCTCTGCCCATTCTTCGACTTGACAACGTCCCACGTAGTCAGGTCTGCTTGCCTCGGTAAGTTCTTGTACTTCGGATCCTTGTTCCTGTCTTGTCTTGGTGTTCCTGACTTCGGATCGGCTAGTGGTAATTCCTGGTGTGTGACTTCGGACTGGCAAGTGGCGATCCTTTGGTATACGACCTCGGACTGGTAAGCGACGACCCTTTGGCACGTGACCTTGGACTTCTTCTGGACCATCGTCTCCAAGGGCCCACCTAAATCCCAGCGGCCCGGGTCCCTACCGGCTCCTCCCGGGGGGACCGCGGGCTTCCAGGGGTGAAGCTCCAGTTAGCCCTTGCACCAAACTCTGGACTCCTTGACCTCTCAAAGGTCCACCTAAGTTCCAGCGGTCCGGGTCCCTACGGGCTCATCCTGGGGGGACCGCGGACTTCCAGTGGCGAAGACACGGTTCTTCTCCTTGACGTCACGACTCTTCATCTGCTTCCACAGTGGCTTCAGTCTCCAGTGCAGAGGGTCAGCTGGTCGCATCTTCTGTTCTGCCTCGCCACCCGACGGGAGAACCTACAGATCTTCCTCCTAAGGTACACCATCCTCCCGACGGCCCAAGGGTCCACAAGCCTGAGCATAACAATATGGTAAACCTAACTTTAGCAAGGTCTGCAATAGATATTTGTCTTATTCTGAATTTTATTAACTTGGAACTATACAAATTGTCTATCAAAGACCAAGTCACACTCTTCTAACACTGCTTTTTCTTGTCATGCCTCCGACAGATAATTTAACATTTCTGAAAATCATCAGATCAGTAGCCAGGGACGTGAAGAGAATGGCCAAAAAAAGGAGACCAGAATTGCTACAAGTGGTTTTCTTGGCCCCTGGGCATTTTGTTCTAAAACAAAATCCCCTACATGATGCTAAGCAGGAGGCACTGGAATTTGAAATGCTGGCACTCTCCTTCTCCTGCATGTCTTCTCTCTCTCAAGACAAGACCTCTGTCATCCAGTGGCCTCACAGTCAAAAGCTCAGAAATCTGCTTTCTGCATCACGCATTGCTGTGCAAGTCGGGAGGGACTCATTTAGCAGTGATGATGGCGACAATGTCATGTTGAGTGCACTTTCCTTCCCCCGGGATTTCACGATCCGTTCCAAAAGACTGTAATTACATCTTTAAACAGCCACTGCCTCGCATAACCTGTGACTTACTGTCAGAGCCCCGGCAGGCAGCTGTGTGCAGCGTCACCTAATTGTGTACTTTCAACAGGAGTACTAGAGAGTTGTAAATTAACAAAGAAGAAAGAATTAGCCCTCAAGTTAATCACTTGTGCTGCAGTGGAGACTGGGCCATTCCAACCATAACCTAGAAGTTTAAATTTAAAATTAAAAAATGGGAGAGGCTGGAATGACATTCCCCCAGCAAGCAAGAAGAGAGGTAGCATTTGTTTTCTAGTACTGAGAATACCCTAGGGTAGCAGGCATGATCAGGAAATTCTTTCCTTTGCCTATGGTTAGAGAACTTGGCCAAACTGTCCTACACCAGAGGCCTCAAACTGCATTCCTCCTCATACCCAAGACAGGTACTATGTTCACTTTTACCAAAAAATGCAAGTTATAACAAGATTTTGAAACCAACTGGCTCCAGATTTTCAGGATAGGCTGATCCAGTCTTGGTTTTTCCCACTGCCTGCTTGGACTTATATTACTGCTTTTCTTAGGGGATGTCCTTTCGTGGATTACAAACTGTTAAAAGACAGGAAACAGAGAGTAGGATTAAATGGTCAATTTTCTCAGTGGAAAAGGGTAAACAGTGGAGTGCCTCAGGGATCTGTTCTTGGACCGATGCTTTTCAGTATATTTATAAATGATCTGGAAAGGAATACGACGAGTGAGGTTATCAAATTTGCAGATGATACAAAATTATTCAGAGTAGTTAAATCACAAGTGGATTGTGATACATTACAGGAGGACCTTGCAAGACTGGAAGATTGGGCATACAAATGGCAGATGAAATTTAATGTGGACAAGTGCAAGGTGTTGCATATAGGGAAAAATAACCCTTGCTGTGGTTACACAATGTTAGGTTCCATATTAGGAGCTACCACCCAGGAAAAAGATCTAGGCGTCATAGTGGATAATACTTTGAAATCGTCGGTTCAGTGTGCTGCAGCAGTCAAAAAAGCAAACAGAATGTTAGGAATTATTAGGAAGGGAATGGTGAATAAAACAGAAAATGTCATAATGCCTCTGTAGCGCTCCATGGTGAGAACGCACCTTGAGTACTGTGTATAATTCTGGTCACCGCATCTCAAAAAAAGATATAGTTGCACTGGAGAAGGTACAAAGAATGGCAACCAAAATAATAAAGGGGATGGAACAGCTCCCCTATGTAGAAAGGCTGAAGAGGTTAGGGCTATACAGCTTGAAGAAGAGATGGCTGAGGGGGCAAATGATAGAGGTCTTTAAAATAATGAGAGATCTTGAATGAGTAGATGTGAATCGGTTATTTACACTTTCAGACAATAGAATGACTAGGAGGCACTTCATGAAATTAGCAAGTAGCACATTTAAGACTAATCAGAGAAAATTCTTTCACTCAACACACAATTAAGCTCTGGAATTTGTTGTCAGAGGATGTGGTTAGTGCAGTTAGTGTATCTGAGTTTAAAAAAGGTTTGGATAAGTTCTTGGAGAAGAAGTCCATTAACTGCTATTAATTAAATTGACTTAGGGAATGGCCTCTGCTATTACTGGCATCAGTAGCATGGGATCTTCTTAGTGTTTGGGTACTTGCCAGGTTCTTGTGGCCTGCATTGGCCACTATTGGAAACAGGATGCTGGGCTTGATGGACCCTTTGTCTGACCCAGCATGGCAATTTCTTATGTTCTTGTGTAATAGGGAAATTAAAACTACAGGGTGGCCCATGGAAAAGTAGGATGCCTGCGTGACACTGGTATTGGAGGTGGGCTACTTTTCCATGGGCCACCCTGTACAAGTCCCTTCATGCAATGAGGTAAAACCAGGACCGGATCAACCTGTCCTAAAAACCTGAAGCCAGTTAGTAACCCTATATTCAAATATACATAACACATATCTGATGAGCAGGACTACTAAAATAGTCAGTGGTCTTTATTATAAAGCATATGGCGACAGACAATAATCTAAACATATACATCCTAGAGGAAAGAAGAGATAGGGGAGATATGATAGAGACATTCAAATATCTCAAAAGGTTTCCACGCAGAGGAAGTGAGCCTTTTTCAACGGAAAGGAGGCTCTACAATGAGGGTCATGAGATGAGGTTGAAAGGGCGTAGATTTAGGAGTAAGCTTAGGAAATATTTCTTTACAAAGAGGGAGGTGGATGTATGGAATAGCCTCCCAGTGGAAGAGGAGGAGACAAAAACAGTATCTGAATTCAAGAAAGCATGGAATAAATACAGGGGATCTCTAAAGAAGTGATGAGAATTATAATGCTAAATTAATTGGATGAATGGGCAGACTGGATGGGCCATACTTTTTTTCTGCCATCAGGTTTCTATGTTTGCAGGCGAGGGGTAGCAGAACTGAGACCCACACTGCTCAGCTAATGCCCACTGGCAAAGGCAGCATCACTTAATCATTCCCCTGCTACAATGCTGGCCAAGCAATAAACATTACTTTACAAAAATGAGGCCTTCAGGCTGCCCAGTATCTCAGCTACATCAGCACCTTCTTTTACAGACTCACATTACTGCAACCTGGAAGAAGAAAAATGCCACTCAGCAGCAATCTCTTTCGAACTGCTGTCACTAAGCAGCTGATTGACATTACAACACAGCTTGAACTTTGAGTGCTATTTTCACTTTGCAGGAACTGAGAGTGTGAAGTAATTTTAACAAGTACACCAAGCAGATCTCACTAGAAATTTAAAGAACAGGCACACAGCACAAGCTGAACATTTCATTTTATGGCATGACCTTCATCTCCAAAGGGTTCCTAGCAGACACGAATCGTTTTCTATTTTTTGATTCGCAGCTCTTCATATTACAAAAACGTTTCATCCCAAACAATCTTGATTAATGTACTTAACTACATTAAGTTATGTACATTAAAATCCAACCTTAGGAAATTCAACATGAAATGTGAAAAAGAATGGCAAAAAGACAAGTGTCCCGTGTCTCTGCTGAGATATCGCACGCATTTACACTTATAAAAAAAATGATTCTGAATACTAAACGTGACTACTACAGTCAAAAGATCAAAAACTCCTCCAATAACGCCAAATCCCTTTACAACATAGTAAACAACCTCATTTCTGAAAACATCACCTCCAACACAACCGAATCCAAAAATTTAAGCCAAGACTTAGCTACGTTCTTCAAGACCAAAGTAACCAAAATAACAGATGCCTTTAACAACTCCTCGATTGAAGAAAACCAAACATCCACATCAAATACAGCACCATGGTCTAACTTTGAACCTATATCCTCCACGGAAACAGAAAAAATGATAAGAAAAATAAACCCAGCTCGCCATGACCTAGACACCATCCCCACACAAGAGCTAAAGGAAATCGCTCATTCCATAGCCCCAACAGTAGCAGCAATTATCAATAAATCTCTTGAAGAAGGGGAGCTACCAGCAAAGTTAAAAATCGCAACAATCAGACCAATTCTGAAAAGAAAGAACCTTAACCCAGACGACCTGAACAACTACCGTCCAACATCAAACCTACCCCTACTTGCGAAACTGACAGAGAAAGCGGTCCTGAAACAACTCAATGAACACCTCGAGAACTACAAAATACTACATCCCACCCAACACGGCTTTAGGAAAAACTTCAGCACAGAAACTCTACTGCTCAACCTATCCAACAATATACTAAGAGGATTTGATAACAAAATAGATCACTTACTAATCCTTCGACCTTTCTTCTGCATTTGACACAGTTGACCACAAAAAGCTAATTTCTAGTCTAGCAAACATAGGGCTCTCAGGCAAAAAACTCTTGACTGGTTCACTTCTTTTCTAAAAGACAGATACTTCAAAGTCTCCATCAACAACAACGCATCAGAAGCCATCCCCCTTGAAACAGGAGTACCACAAGGGTCTGCTCTTTCGGCCACACTCTTCAATATTTTATCTACTTCCTCTATGCCAACTCCTATCAAGCCTAGGAATAACCTACTACATTTATGCCGATGACATACAACTCCTCATTCCAATTACATCCACCACCGAAGATGCACTGATACTAGCCGCCTCTCACCTCGATTCGATCAAAAATATGCTAAATCATCTAAAATTATGTCTCAACATGAGCAAAACTGAATGCATCCTAATCGAAAGAAAAAAACTCAGGATCCAAAACCAACCCATCCTTCCAAATAGACAACATCCACATACAACTTAAAGACAACGTAAAAGACCTCGGTATTTGGATTGACAGTGAACTAACCCACAAAAAGCACATCACAACAAAAACAAAAGAAGGTTTCCACAAACTCCAAATACTTAAACACCTAAAACTGATGCTTTACCTCCAAGATTTCAGAACAGTCCTACAATCTCTCATCTTCACCAGCCTTGACTATTGCAATTCTCTCCTGATAGGTCTACCTAAAGTGACCATAAAGCCACTTCAATTACTACAGAACGCCGCAGCGCGAGTCCTAACCGGCAAAAAGAAATCAGAACACATCACACCTGTACTCAACAGTTTACACTGGCTTCCAGTTGAAAAAAGAATTGAATTCAAAATACTAACAGTCCTACACAACGCAATTTACAAAACAGATAACACAGCACTTGACAATGTCATACATATACACAGATCTCAACGTACAACTAGAACAGCATGCAAACTACAACTAGAAATACCATCACTCCCATTAGCCAAGCTATCCACCACAAGGAACAGAGCCATATCCATTAGCCAAGCTATCCACCACAAGGAACAGAGCCATATCCATCGCCAGTCCGAAACTATGGAACTCACTACCAGAGCACTTGAGCTCACAAAGCAACATTAAGGCATTTTAAAAAAGAGCTCAAAACATGGATATTCAGCCAAACATTCAAAGATGATATTGGTTAATCTCACATAACAGACCCAATGCATAACCCTTATCGGATATGCAATGGAACTACTAAGACTATGACACAGAGCGTTTTAAGCTATTAATTACATGGTTTGATCACAGATATACCCTGTTATAATCGTTCAAAGTTTTTTGCTTGTATTAAGTTAGTTGGATGTTTCTCCGTTTACTGTTAAATGTAATAGGTTGTTGTATTTGTAAACCGGAGTGAAGGCTGCTAGCTATACCTCGGTATATAAAAACTTTTAAATAAATAGACAAACTACTAAATAATTCCCAAAAGCCTTTGTTTGAAAGAAAAATACTAATTGTAGTGTGATACTCTGGAGGACACTCTGGAGGACAAGGTTAGGAATGATGGTGGTCCTGAAGGATTTCTGAAGCCACCCATGGAAAACTGACTCCCCTCCCCCTGTTCTCAAACGGCCGGATTTTAAAAGGATTACGCGCATAAGTTATGCGCGTAACCCTCTTAAAAGGCCCCTGCACGCACCGAGCCTATTTTGCATAGGCTCGGCGGCTTGCGCAAGCCCCGGGATGCGCATAAGTCCTGGGGCTTTGCAAAGGGGGCGTGTCGGGTGGGCGGCGCGAATTTCGGGGCAGGGCGGGAGGCATGTCGGGGGCATGACGCCGGCCCGGGGGCGTGGTCGAGGCCTCCAGATCAACCCCCGGGTTGAGTGATGGCGTGCCAGCAGCCCGATGGCAGGCGTAAATCTGCCAACAATGGTAGGGGGGTTTATATAGGGCCGGGGGGAACAGGCAGCGTGCGCCGGGCTCGGCACGTGCAGGTTGCACAAACGTGCACCCCCTTGCGCGCGCCGACCCTGGATTTTATAAGATACGCGCGTATCTTATAAAATCAAGCGTACTTTTGTTCGCGCGTGGTGTGCGAAAAAAAGTACGCGCGCGCACTGTTTTTGAAAATGTACCCCAAAGTGCACTTGGCTAGCCATGATCCCAATGTCAGGAGTCCCTGCACAGACCCCCAACTTATTACTGCACGTTATCTTCAACCTTGATCAAACAAAAAAATTCAGCTGGAAAGAGATATTTCACAAAACAATAAAAACAGACAAATCTAAAAACAAATCTTTTCACAGTGCAGTTCATGATTACTAATACAGGTTTGGATAAGTTCCTGGAGGAAACAACCATAACACATTATTACTCAGGTAGACTAAAAGAAGCTATTACCATCCTGGGAGTGAGTAACAGAAATTAGATCTACTTTACGGGATCTGCCAGGTACTTGTGTCCTGGACTGGCCACTGTCGCAGACAGGATACCAGGCTCAATGGCATTTCTTATATTCTTAAAGTACCTAGAAATACAGCTGCGTTAAGATTCTGTGATCGCTGAATGACCTCTATTCAGGGGCAGCTCAAGGCAATATGCTGCCTGAGGTGGGGACCACATGCCGCCACCCCCCCCAAATTTAAATAAAATAACCCCCCAAGTCTCACGAAAACCCCTGGTGGTCCAGCGGGAGGGAGGCCTGGAAGCAATCTGCCACTCCCGGGCTGTCGGCTGCCAGTAAACAAAATGGCACTGGTGGCCTTTAGCCCTTACCATTTGACAGGGGCTACCAGTGCCATTGGCTGACCTGTGTCACAGAAACATAGAAATGATGGCAGAAAATGACCAATGGTCCATCTAGTCTGCCCAGCAAGCTTCCCATGGTAGTTTCTGCCATGCCGTATAGGTTACCTCCATGTATCAGTCAGTTTTGCTTGATGTGCTTTGCTTATGGACTTGGCCATAGAAGCAGTCCTGTGTTTTTTCCCTTATGTCTGTGCATCAGTACCCCAGACTGTAAAAATGTCACGGCTTGAGTTGGTTGTCTCTGAATCCAAATTTCTCTTTCCTTTCAGCCCCCTGCCCCCTCCTTCAAAGCAAAGAGTAATGTTGCAGTTGCATCAAAAAGCATCAAGGCTTATTGGTTAAGGGAAGTAAACCCATGTCCTATGTTAAGGATAGTAACTGCTGCTCTGTGCTGGTTATCCCCATGGTCATCAGTTCTGGAGACCGTAAAAGTTGGGGCCCTTGTTGGTTGCTGTTTAAATCCAATTCCCAATTTCCCCTGCCGCTGAAGTAGAGAGCAATGTTGGAGTTGCATGAAAAGTATCAAGGCTTATTGGTTAAGGGTAGTAACTGCCACACCAGCAAGTTACCTCCATGCACACTTTCTTCATTTCCTTTAAGACTTGACCATAGAAGCAGTCCTGTGCTTTTTCCCTTATGTCCACGTAACAGTATCCCAGACCATGAAAATCGGGGCCCTCGGTTGTTGTTTGAATCCAATTCCTCTTCTCCCTGCCATCTAAGTGGGAGGTAATGTTGCAGTTGCATTAAAAGCATCAAAGCATATTAATTAAGGGTAGTATTCTCCATGCCTTCTGCTAAGGATAGTAACTGCCGTACCAGCAAGTTACCCCTTCAGGCGTGTCCACTCTTTTGCAGATCTTATTAGTATCATCCGCAAATAGACATATTTTACCTTCTATCCCTTCCGCAATGTCGCTCACGATATTGAACAGACAGGGTCCCAACATTGATCCCTGTGGCACTCCACTTAACACGGCTCTCCAGAGTAGGTTTGTAATCTACGCCATCACCTTAGCGCTCTCTCCCAAGCTTCTCATTTTATTCACAAGCCTCCTATGCGGGACCATATCAAAAGCTTTGCTGAAATCCTTCCTCACACCAGGTTTTGAGCCATGCATTGACATTATTTATATGGCTTAGCTTATCTTTCCCCTTTCCATGAACAGGTAACACTTCTGAAAAGGTAACAGTCTTTATTATGTGCCTAATCTGCTTGCCCAGAGTCTGGAAATCTCTTTGTGCGGCTTGGATGCTGTTTCTAGCAGATCATTGGTTCCAAGATGGATGATAATGTTACGACTGTCGCTGCCCGACGTCTCTATCCTCCCTCCTTACCTCTCTGGCGACTCCTCCCGCGGTTGACAACATCTGGCTGCCACGGCGTCTGCCTGCCATCCTCTCCGGCGTCCCCGGTCTGGCTTGGGCGCTGCCTCCCACCATGCTGTCAAGCTGCCTTAGGGCGCGCGCCGCGCAGCCCTGCTTCAAATACTTTCTTTGGCGCGTACCTCAGGGGCATCCCCCTGTGATGACGTCACGCATCCCAGATATAAAAAGCCTACGCTACTGCTAGCTAATCGAGTTAGCAAGGGACTCCTTACGGATGGGATTCGCTCTCCGTACCTAGCTACTCTGCCTCTCCATTATTGGACTTACTCTATTTGGGGTACCCGCTCCTCGCGGACCTCTCTCTTCTCTTTCAGGTCGCTGTCTGGAACCGGTACTCGCTCCTCGAGGGCCCATGTTCCCGGACTCGCTACCTGGACTTCACTTCTGCCTGGAAGTTACCGCTACCTACACCATCAGTGAGTTACCATCTACTTCTCTCAGAGCTGTTCCCTGGCACCAGGTATTCGCTCCTCGAGGGCCTACCTCTATTCCAGCTCCTGTGTTTCCTACCGAGAGAAACCATAGCACAGCCATTGAGGGATCGCTGTTCCAGAGCCCTGAGGGACTACAAGCCCAGCCGGGCTTCATCTCTGCTCACTACTGCCACCTCTGGTGGCTCCTCAATACTGTTAATAAAAGATCTATCTGTGTTGTGTGTCCTAAGCTGAGCCTGACCTGTGGCCCCTCACGGGACTTCCCCCATGGGTGTGGTCAGCCCACGGGGGAAGTGTCCAAGGGTCCACCCAAAAACTTACAAACAATAACAGATAAGGTCAACGTCAGAGTCCTTACTTTCTTCATTGATTGCATTGAGTATCTGATTAGCATTTCTACCAGCTGAGGATCCTGGAAGGCATTTAACTATAGTGTTCCCCTTGAGAAGAGTTCCAAAATTAGTGCTTTTGATGACTGAGTCTCCCAACACAATGAACATCTTTCTTATGATTTTTGGTTATGTTATGGAATTTCTGTGCGCATTGGGTTTCTGCTTTCCTTTCTGATCTCACATCAGCATCATTACTAGAACTTCTTAATTTTTCAATACAGAGAATGAATTTTGTACTTGTGTCACATGAGAGAGAGTAGGTGTCTCTGCATCACAGGTCTTATCCTAACACAACCCACTGTAAGCCATTTATTATTGGTTTTCTGGATGCTCTGTGCAAGTGGATGAGGGTATATGGATGCACTATTGTGAGGAATAAGTGTCTTTGTGTCACATGTCTTATCCTACCTGAGCCAACTGTAAACCCTTTGTTTCTGAATCTTTTGTGATGGGTGGGAGATTCCTGAATGTTGTAGAATGGGTGAGGCTTCCTTGGTAGTTGCTAATTCCATTTTTATTGTAGCTAATTCAGCTTTAGAGTGAGTTAACTCCATTTTCATTGAGGAAAGTTGGGAACTAATGGGCAAGCCTTAAGCTTCCAGATGGTTTGCTTCAAGACAAAGGATTCACAATTGTTACACTGAATAATAGTCATCTTGTTCATTTATTTGATAACCTCCTTTAATCTGATAATAAATTAGCAAATTATCTTGTTACCATATACCCCAGCAAGACTATATTAGAAGAGCAACCTCTGGAGTGGGTAGGGAGGGCTTTTAACATTTGAGATTATCAATGACCAAAATATTCCTTGACATGCACTTATTTTGAGTTTATCTGAAAGTTAGGGGGGGGGGGTTGTTTTTATTTATTTGCCTAACAAATCTGCTTCATTTTTTTGAAGGGGTTAATAAACATGTGGATAAAGGTGAACCGGTAGATGTAGTGTATTTGGATTTTCAGAAGGCGTTTGACAAAGTCCCTCATGAGAGGCTTCTACGAAAACTAAAAAGTCATGGGATAGGAGGCGATGTCCTTTCGTGGATTACAAACTGGTTAAAAGACAGGAAACAGAGAGTAGGATTAAGTGGTCAATTTTCTCAGTGGAAAAGGGTAAAACAGTGGAGTGCCTCAGGGATCTGTACTTGGACCGGTGCTTTTCAATATATATATATAAATGATCTGGAAAGGAATACGACGAGTGAGGTTATCAAATTTGCGGATGATACAAAATTATTCAGAGTAGTTAAATCACAAGCAGACTGTGATACATTACAGGAAGACCTTGCAAGACTGGAAGATTGGGCATCCAAATGGCAGATGAAATTTAATGTCGACAAGTGAAAGGTGTTGCATATAGGGAAAAATAACCCTTGCTGTAGTTACACGGTTAGGTTCCATATTAGGAGCTACCACCCAGGAAAAAGATCTAGGCATCATAGTGGATAATACTTTAAAATCGTCGGCTCAGTGTGCTGCAGCAGTCAAAAAAGCAAATAGAATGTTAAGAATTATTAGGAAAGGAATGGTTAATAGAACGGACAATGTCATAATGCCTCTGTATCGCTCCATGGTGAGACCCACCTTGAATACTGTGTACAACTCTGGTCTCCGCATCTCAAAAAAGATATAGTTGCGATGGAGAAGGTACAGAGAAGGGCAACCAAAATGATAAAGGGAATGGAACAGTTCCCCTATGAAGAAAGGTTAAAGAGGTTAGGGCTGTTCAGCTTGGAGAAGAGATGGCTGAGGAGGGATATGATAGAGGTCTTTAAGATCATGAGAGGTCTTGAACGAGTAGATGTGACTCGGTTATTTACACTTTCGAATAATAGGAGGACTAGGGGGTATTCCATGAAGTTAGCAAGTAGCACATTTAAGACTAATCAGAGAAAATTCTTTTTCACTCAACGCACAATAAAGCTCTGGAATTTGTTGCCAGAGGATGTGGTTAGTGCAGTTAGTGTAGCTGGGTTCAAAACAGGTTTGGATAAGTTCTTGGAGGAGAAGTCCATTAATGGCTATTAATCAATTTTACTTAGGGAATAGCCACTGCTATTAATTGCATCAGTAGCATGGGTTCTTCTTAGTGTTTGTGTAATTGCCAGGTTCTTGTGGCCTGGTTTTGGCCTCTGTTGGAAACAGGATGCTGGGCTTGATGGACCCTTAGTCTGACCCAGCATGGCAATTTCTTATCTTCTTATGTTCTTATCTATTTTCCTCAAACCCAGAAAAGCAGTTTAGATTGCACACTTTTTGATTTCAGTTAAAATCTACCCCCTCCTAACACCAAGGCACACAATTATGCACAGCTTCTATACTAGGCTCAAATATATATTAAACAGTAAAAAAGTTTACTTAGCGATTCTGGAAGCCTTGTGAGTCCGAGAATTCCTGCAGACAGAAGACTCTGATCTTCTTTAACACATTAGTCCTATGGCCAGGCAATTCAATTAGCCCCCACATACATACACATACTAGGTACAAAAGCCAGGAGGATTTTTTTTTTCCTCAGTCCCAGAAAAGCAGTCTAGATTGCATATTTTTGGATTTCAATTAAAATCTGCCCCCTCCTAACACCAAGGCACATAATAATGCAACTGTACACAACTTCTATACTAGGCTCAAATATATATGTTAAACAGTAAACATTTTTGAGCCTCACCAGATCCGCTTACCAATCCCGGGTGATTCGTGGATTATCTTCAGGACCTTTCCTACCATCGGCCAAGGTAGAAACATGTGCAGTAATGTACTTCTTAGCAAAATCTGCCTTAGGGTGTCTATGCTCTTCAATCCCTAATTTCTTCTTTAGCTGAAGAAATACTCTGCTTTGGCATTCTTGTGAGTCGCCATTAGATCCCAGTGGGGGCATCTCCATTTGGTCACGGCTTCTTCTTCCAGCTCCCATTTCTCTTGGGTCTAATTTCTGGAGGCTTAAGAAGTCTGCTTTTGTGTTCAGGCCCCTGCTATATATGTGTGGCTAATATAACCAGCAGACATTGTTCCACCCATCTTATGAGGCATTTTGCTTCATTGTCACTTGTAGGCTCCATGTTCTCCCTTGCCTGTTGACATAAGCCACTGCTGTTGCATTGTCTGACAACATCTTACAGTTTTTCCCTTGACCTTTCATAGGAAGCTTTTTAGTGCTAGTCTGATTGCTCAGGTTTCTAGATGGATTTGTTGAGAAAAGTTCTTCCCTCACTTGACTAACATCCTTGAGTTACTCTTTCTTTGCAGTGTGCCCCCCCCCCCCCCCCACCTGTCCTGCTCATGTCTCTGGTTACCGTCACCCACTTTGGTGATTCCAGACAGATTCCTTTTGTCAGGTTGGCCCTAATGAGCCACCACTGCATGCGTTCCCTGGCATGTTTTATCAAAAGGTGTTCTCCTGTAAAATTCCTGGAAGACCAGCCGGACCCCGTGTCCGGCCGGGCGGCGTAATGTGGGCGCAGGCTCACTTCAGAGGCGAGGCGCGTGTGGTTGGAGAGGGGGGGGGGGGGGAAGGTGGAATAGACGGAGGTGAAAACAACGTGGGGACACAAGTAGGGCTGCAACGTGAAGTACGTGAAGGAGGGGGGAGGGGGGGGACTGAAGGCGAGTGTCATAGAGTCGTGGAATGCAGTGATTGGCTTTAGGTGCAAGGGGGGGGGGCAGAAGGAGTAAGCGTGGAGAGCTGGGATAGGTGGGGAGAAAATTCAAACTGCTGGTTAAGCAGTTTTAGTAACGCGGGCTTCAGTCGGTAGCTGGGGAGCGAGAGAGGGGCAGAAGGTTCGCGCGACCCTCCCACCCACCCTTAGTTCTAGGCGATTGTTGTTGGGGAATTGCAGTTTTGTTTGGGGGATTTGTCGCAGCGGGGGCGGTTGGTCCGAGCCATAACTGTTCAATTTTGTTGTTCAAGTTATTTGGATTTTGGTAAAGCCGACGGTGGTTGACAACTGAGGGCTGTTGTCAGGGTGTGGCTCCTTGCCGGATGAGGCGGGGGCCGCTTGGCCAGACTCCTTGCAAGTTGGAGGCGGGAGTACACCTGGGTTGGCTCCTTGCAAGAGAGTGTGGCGGGAGTCGGAACCTGGCGTGTTGGGGCCAAAGAGTGTAACAGAGAGGCTGGTTAGGCTATCCTGCCGGAAGGTGGCGGATAGTCTGGTGGGGGCTGGGCAATACCAAAGTCCTAGTTGTTGGTGTTAATGTGTGGATATAAGCTCGGACCACTGAATGATTAAAGCTGCGGCCTTGTTTTACCCACAATGAAATGTGTCTGTGATTATTGGATTGTAAGGGGGTGGTTGCGAGCGAGTGAGGTCCTGCATGCCCACATTATGACTGTGTGGTGACTACCTGGACAATAGGCTCTGCTGTAAGGAGTTCAAATGGACTCTTGCATAGGGCACCACCTCAATCATGGCCATCATCGAGCCTAAAAGTTAGAGACAACTGCAAGCTCAGAGTGGCTTTGGTCAGAATGCCCTTGGCTTGGGTCTGTAACTTGATAATTCTTGTCTGGTAGTAATACTTTTCCCCTCCTTGTATAGAACTGGACTCCAACGTAGGTCAGTTGTTGTTATGGTTCTAAATGAATTTTGCATTTGTTCACCACTGAGCCTACCTCTCCAGTGTTACCTGGCACCCTCCTGCTCCCAATTCGGCCCTTATTAACTTGTCGACTAGATACGGGTGAACCCTTATTCCATCCGTGCGCAGGAAGACTGCAACTACTACCATGACTTTGGTAAATGTCCTGGGGGCAGTTGCTAGGCTAAATAGTAAGGCCTTTCAATGGTAATGATCTCCTAATATTGTGAAGCACAAATACTGCTAATACTGTTTCCTTATTTTTATGTGCAGATAGGCCTCTGATAGGTCTGTAGATTATAGAAATTCTCCTTTTCTTATTGCCATAATAATCATCTTCAATGTTTCCATACAGAAATGGGGTAATGAAGAGACTGGTTTACCCCTTTTAGGTCTAAAACCAATTGAAAAGGAAATTCTCTTTCTCTGGAGCAAAGTAAATTGAGGACCTGCCTTTCTCTCTTTCCTTTATTAGAACTGGTATTATTACTTATAAATACAGCAACCTGCTAGTGTTGATTGTACTGTTAGCTTTGTATTCCCTTTGCATGGGGACTGAACAAATGTTTCTTTTACTAGAGCTTTTAGTTCTACTGCATAACCCCACTGGTTAACTTCTAGGATCAACTAGTCCCCCTGTAACAGGCCCATGCCTCGTAAATTTGTTGTAGTTGTCCTACCAATGGTATTGAGAAGTGGCTCTGGATACTGGCACTAGATGCCTCTGCTTGCTATAGGTTCTTTGCCATCCTTATCTGTGCCCTCTCACCTGCTTCCTTGAAAGGGCTGTATACATCCTAGTGGTCTAGCCTTCTGTTGGTTCAGCAGCCTGTCTGGCCTGTTATACTCCTTCAGCTGGTCCTAAGGAAGGTTCCTTTAAAGTTAGTCCTGCCCTGTCCTCAGGCAATCAGCGAGGTTCAGATTCTCCCCACCTTTTCAATAAGTTCTCTAGGTCTTCCCTAAAAAGGAATGAGAGTCTGCCCAGTCTGGTTTTGGAGTCTGAATCTGCTATCCAATTCTTCAATCATAGTAGATGCCTGGCCATCACTGTGGTTGCCACCTGTTTGACCGAGGCCTTGACTAATTCATACAAGGTATCTGCTATGAAGGCTGCTGCAGACTAGATGTGTCATGTGCAAGCTACTGGACTGTGATGTCTCCAGATCCTCACCTCATGAGGGCTCTTGCAATCATTTGAGCAATGCCCTTGCTATGTACCCTTCACAAAGAGAGGCTAGCTATTTCAAATGATCTCTTCAGAGTGGACTCCACGTTCCTGTCTTGAGGATCCTTCAACACTGCTCTGCCTTCTACCAAACAGTGATTTTCTTGGTCATGGCTGCTACTGCGGTGTCTACCTTATGTAAATGGAATAATTGGTCCTTCTGTTGCTGCTGGAGAAGATACAATTTTTCCATAACCCTTCTGAATTTAAAATATTGCATCCAGGCATTCTCATTCAATTCCCAGCATTTCCATTATCACTGAATGAACCAGGAAAGCCTTAGAGCAGTGGTTCTCAACCAGTGTGTCGCCAAGATTCCTGGTCCAGCTGCTCCTCCTGCTCCAACGAAATGGAACTCTTCCTCTGCCCGGGCGGCAGGAGAGCTGGAGTCAGCGGCACCCACAGCATGGTCTCTTCTTCTCGCCCCCACGGCCCGGAAGAAGAAGTGAAGTGAAGCGGCCACATGTGTGGGAAGAAGAGACCCTGTTAGATAAAGTCTCTGCAGAGTCAGCTCCAAGAAGATCAATAGCACCGGCCTGAAGAACAGCGTTGGCCCAGAGCAAAATAAGGAGTGACATCAGCCCCTGTGGCCGATGGGACTCCTTTCTCAGGCAATGAGAGCTAGAAGAGGAGGCGGCTGTTGCAGCTGCTAGTTCAGTGGGGAAAGGGAGTGAGTGTGTGTGTGATTAAGAACCTGTTTGTGTAATTAAGAGTATGTATGTATGTGTGATTGAGAACCTGTATGTGTATGTGAGAGAGCAAGCATGTGTGTGACCGAAGGAGAAATTTGCAATCAACATCCCCCCCTCCTCCTAATTCACAACAATCTCGGAGCATCTGGAAATCAAACGTTTCCAGGTATGGAGAACAGAGCATTTTTTAAGCCTTATTTTTAATTATTGGGTCTTTATGTCTGCTGTTGTGAAATATTTTATTGGTGTCCAGAAAATTTTTATATGAGTTTTTAATTATTGGATATTCCATTCTTCAGCTGTTTTGAAATAATCTGTTCTTGTTATTAGTATGGTTTAACTGCTGCTGATTTTATATTTCTTGCTTTATTTTATGAGGACTGGTGGTTTCTCTTTTTCTTTTGTTGCACTGCATACAGAGACTCTGGCTTGTTGCAGTTTCCAGTTCAGTTTTTGGCTGCATGTTTCTATTTATGCTTTATGGTCTCTCTATTTTTTGTTAGGTGAGGGTCTGGACATGTGACTGAGGTGCAGTATTCTGCTGCATGTAATTTCTGGATAGGGTTCTAGAGCAGCCTGGCTTGTTCCATTTTCCTAATAGAAGTATTGGAGTTTTAAGGCCAGATGTAATATTTTCAGTATTGCCTTTTCTTAGGTAAGGTGGTCACTGTTGAGTGCTGGAAGTTGGTGCTGTTCTGGTATGGGAGGTTTACTATTTATATAATTTATGTTCAAAGACAGTACTCTTATTTTTCCCTTGTGTCATACTTAACAATAAATGTAATACAGGCCTTTTTTTTTTTTTTTTTTTATTTCCACCATAGATTGTAATAAACAGTGTGTCACATATGTGAGAACCAACTGTCAGGTGTGTCCTGACAGAAAAATGGTTGAGAACCACTGCCTTAGAGGGCTTCTGTACCCCTCTTCAGTAAACTTCACTCTTAATCCCAAGTTCAAAAGGATATATCCACATAATTCACTTACTGCTATTAATATCAATTCTTAAATTTCCTGTCTGATATTTATATAGGCATAAACTGTCAGAATCACACTCCTAACCAATTTCCATACAGTCACTGACCACCTATTCCAAACCTCATTAGCTAAAAAAGAGAAAACAAAAAACACTATATACAAAGATATGTTTATACCACATTCAAATGACTCACCATGAATAGCCAAGATCAAGAGTGAAGTTTTTCTTTCCTCTTTCAGATGTTAGAAATCTTTGTTAAAGACTCTTGAAATTTTGATATCATATGAAGAAAATTTTTTAGAAGATTAGAAGCCCTTCTATTTGAACATATATTGTATGTGGGTATTTTTTAATATTTTGAGCCATTGTTTGATTTTTTTATTAATGTATATGGAATTGATGTATGAGGAAGTGTTCTACATGGGCCTGATTTTAAAAAGCATTTACTCGAGTAAAACCAGGTTTACTGGAGTAAATTCACTTTACTTGAGTAAGTGGGTTTTTGAAAATTGCTACAATATATGCCATTAACTTGTCTGTAGGATTTACTCACATAAGTGCACTTTACTTGAGTAAATGGCTTTTGAAAATTGCTACAATAGTAGCTACATTTACGCATGTAACTCCTTTTGAAAATTACCCCCTATGTGTGCATGTTTATGAATGTGTTTTTTTATGGAGGCTGAATTATTTAAACAATTGATAAATTGGTGAAATTTTGTATAAATAGATGAGCACATATGGTTGAAAAATTAGTATATGCTTGCTAGTCTGTTCTCTAACTTTGTTGTAATATTGATATTATGAATAAACTTTATTTTTTATCTTAATTAGTTAAGGTTCATTGAAATTGACTATATACTTACCTCAAATTTTGTACCATATCTTATATATTGAGGAAATTTACTTTGTTTCAGCCAGTGTATATTCCTTCCTGGGAGTCTGCCAGGGACTCTAAATCATTTTTCTCTAAAAGGCAACTCTCTTCTCAGGAGTAATACTGCTCTAGCTGTAATTTTGTTTTATTTTGTACCTGGGGCTCCTCCTCCCATGAGGCAGCTATTACTTGCTGCAGTCTCATAGCCATACAGGCTAATTTTAAAATGAGCACACGTGCGCCCATACACGCACATATCTGCATGTGGGCAGAGATATGCTGGAATTTAAATCATGTGCACACTTGCGTCATATGATTTAAAATACGTCTGTCACGCATATGTACCTAATTTTAAGAGTTTATTCAAGCAAACCTACTTTGCCAGCTTTAACGCTCATATTTAAGCAAATTTTAACACATACTTGTGCGAGTTACAGTGGTAACCCTTTCCCTAGAAGTTACCCTTTCCCTAGGAGTCAGTGATAATAACTGAAAATCCACTGGCTCTTTTTGCATCAAATAATTATTTTAGTGTTTTGGAACCATGCAGTTCAGACAATTTTGTGTTTAAGAAATCGAACTACATGGGTACTCGACCAAAGAGGATGGGAGCAGATAAAACTGGGCCTGCAGCTGAAAATAAGATGACGCCTGAGGTAGGCCAAAGCCTTGAGGAAGTCTTGGAGGCAATGCTAAAAGATTTGACCAGAGCCATTACAGCAGCAGTTACAGATTAACTGCTAAAACTGCAATCTTCTGTAGATGAACTCTAAAAATAAATAAATAAATAAATAAATACTTCTCTTGTTAATTACTTTTATTTATTGCTTCAGTTATACCCTTGTTTTATGTAAACCGATCCGATATGGTCATTACTATGAAGGTCGGTATAAAAAAGTGTTAAATAAATAAATAAATAAATAAATAAATATAAAATTTTGAAACTTATAACATGACTTTTGTGGAGCTTGGTGAGAGTGACGTTGTACGAAGTGGGTCTCGAGAGCACTGATTCTTCATTGGGAGCTGTAAAGACCAAAAATAAAGTCTTAGAGGAAAAGTTTGATGAGCTAGAAAACCGAAGTCGATGAAACAACATACACATTTTAGGTGTTCCAGAGAGCCTAGCATCTGACAAATTGATAGACCTTTGCAAATCTTGGTTGCCGACAGAATTAGAGTCTGGTTTGGGGGAAGCCAGATCATTGTTGAAAGAGTGCATCAAAAAGGTCTGGATGGTCAAAGTGATAATTGACAAAGGCTAATAATCGCTAAAAATATTTATTACATTGACAAAATGAGAATTTTAAATGCGTTCAGGAACATGAAAGAATTCAAATATGAAGACAAAATTTTGCTTTTTCTAGATTACTCAGCCAAGGAACTGGCAGTGAGAAGAGAGCTCATTCCCTACTGCACAATACTTTATGACAAAGGTATCACATTTTCACTCCAATTCCCTGCCAGGCTCTGTATGTTTCATAAAGGTGAAGCCAAAATATTAACAAACGGCGCTGAAGCAAAGATATTTAAGGATGCATTTTGAGGATTGAGACCTTCATTATTCATCAAGCCACATCATGAAGAAGCTTTGAAATACCAACGGTTTGGTAGCTAAAGATAAGATTTGGTAGCTGAGTTTTTGTATTTACATGGACTCACTTGCTGCATTTTGCCATTTCTTGTGTTGTTTGTTGTATAAAATGAAACTGCATCACTCAGAAGTGGAGAGAATACTGGATCATAATTGTTTTCATCACATACAGCAGCTACTTGTAGACAAAAAAAAAAACAAAAAACACAAGTGCTGCTGTAGGATCCATTATCACTAATTGGCGTCTGGCGCTGAAGCAAAACCTTATATGGGTGGCCTATGTGCTCGTGTATAATATTGCATTCAAGGCCATGTTGAGAAGCCTCGCTGAAGTTCCAGTTATTTGGCTTTTAAAGATGAGATGTCCTTCTTACAGCATTCTGCAATGTGATGCACATAAATCAAAAGGGGGAAAAAACAATGTCTCAAACAGTTAACTAATTCTTGACAAAAGCCTGGGTCGGCACACACGAGATATGAGGAAGTGCGGATACACAAACCCTATTCATCAGCTTTTTCTTTTCACAGACTGTGGGAGGTTCTTGTGATCGAGGGAGGAGGAAGAATCATGCAAGGACAGAAACCACCTTGTAGAGTGGGGAGAGTTCTTTCTGGATGGAGATTGGGAAGAGTTTGGGTTACACAGTAATGGGGAAGGGGTAAGATGTTTGTTATATGAAGAATGGGCGAGGGACCGGGGGGTGAGTGTATGTGTTGGTATGTATGGATGAATGTTGTATCAATGTGTATAACCATGGTTAAAAAAACATTTTTCTCCAGAATCAGCTAAAAATGGGCAGCTTAGGCTGGGAGGTCCACCCATTGGAAATAATTTGAATATAAATAAGCTCATTATATTTTCTATCTGGTAGCATTACAAGTGTGTTCTTCGAATGTTGATGGTCTTCATTCTCCCAAAAAAAGAGGAAAAAAAAGTCTTGATAGGTTTAAAAAAATTACAAGCAGATATTGCTTTTTTCCAGAAGACACATTTTGATGCCATTGAACATACTAAGCTAAAGAGGGAATGGGTGGGTCAATGGTTTTTTTCCCTTCTTTTTCAGACAGGCAAAGAAGAGTCACAATCTTAATACATAAATCACTACCTTGTCAGATTGAACATCAGATTACAGATGTTACTGGCAGATATATCATTTTGCTAGGCACTTTGCATGGAACAAAGTTTTTGTTTGCTAATATTTATGCTCCAAACAAATACTAACAACATTTTTAATCGACATTAGTGTCCAGGATAGCAGGATGGTCTGTGTACACATTCATAGTGAGGGAATCCCATATTGGATTATAAACCTGGTAAAACCCTTGGGAAAAATCAAAACAATATGGGTGTTGGGCTTCTTATACAGGAACTTCATCTTATTACTTCCTAGAGATTTTTGCATGTGGACAATAAAGAATATTCTTTTTTCTCCCATGCTTATCAGGTTTATTCTAGAATAGATTTGTTGATTTCTGACTCTTGGTTTAACAGAATTCTCTCAAGTGAAATATCAGAAGCTCCTTATTCTGGCCATGCCATCATATCAATGAAATTAAAATTACTTGAACAAGGGGATAGAAAACCTGACTGCAAATTCTCATCTATGTTATATCATGATAAAGAATTTACAAAATTTTTGAGAGAAAAATGGAAGGAGTATCAACAATAGCATACTAGATGTTAATGCCATGATATTTTGGAACGCTGCCAGGTATTGCAATCCAAAACGATCGTTACTCTCAGAAAAAAAATTATAGCAACTTAAGAAAAACCATATTACCTCTTTGGATCCCAAAATACGGCAGGAGATTGATGCAGTTCGAGCAGAATTAAATGCTATAATAGAGCAGGAATCCCAGAATAATTTAACTTGTTACAAACAGAAATTATTTCAATGAGGCAATAAGGCAGGGAAGCTAGTTGCTAATATGGCAACTATTCCCTTGTTCAGATGAACTGAACCAAATCACGGTGAACCTAGAAGATGTGGTAGGCCTGATTGATAAACTGAAAAGTAGTAAATCACCTGGACCGGATGGTATACACCCCAGGGTTCTGAAGGAACTAAAAAATGAAATTTCAGACCTATTAGTAAAAATTTGTAATCTATCATTAAAATCATCCATTGTACCTGAAGACTGGAGGATAGCTAATATAACCCCAATATTTAAAAAGGGCTCCAGGGGCGATCCGGGAAACTAGACCGGTTAACCTGACTTCAGTGCAAGAAAAATAGTGGAAAGTGTTCTAAGCATCAAAATCACAGAACATATAGAAAGACATGGTTTAATAGAACATGGCTTTACCCAAGGCAAGTCTTGCCTCACAAATCTGCTTCTCTTTTTTGAAGGAGTTAATAAACATGTGGATAAAGGTGAACCGGTAGATGTAATATACTTGGATTTTCAGAAGGCGTTTGATAAAGTTCCTCATGAGAGGCTTCTAGGAAATGTAAAAAGTCATGGTATAGGTGGCGATGTCCTTTCGTGGATTACAAACTGGCTAAAAGACAGGAAACAGAGAGTAGGATTAAATGGATAATTTTCTCAGTGGAAGGGAGTGGGCAGTGGAGTGCCTCAGGGATCTGTATTGGGACCCTTACTTTTCAATATATTTATAAATATTCTGGACAGAAATACGACAAGTGAGGTAATCAAATTTGCAGATGATACAAAATTGTTCAGAGTAGTTAAATCACAAGCAGATTGTGATAAATTGCAGGAAGACCTTGTGAGACTGGAAAATTGGGCATCGAAATGGCAGATGAAATTTAATGTGGATAAATGCAAGGTGATGCATATAGGGAAAAATAATCCATGCTATAGTTACACAATGTTAGGTTCCATATTAGGTGCTACAACCCAAGAAAGAGATCTAGGCGTCATAGTGGATAACACATTGAAATCGTCGGTTCAGTGTGCTGCGGCAGTCAAAAAAGCAAACAGAATGTTGGGAATTATTAGGAAGGGAATGATGAATAAAACGTAAAATGTCATAACCTCCACTGGCTACCCATCAAACAGAGAATCCTATATAAAACCTTAACCATCATTCATAAAGCAATTTATAACGTCGCACCTATATCTCTACAAACTCAACTTCGTCCACACTTATCTTCCAGACCCATCAGAAGCGCCTACAAAGGCACATTAGTCGCAGCGCCTGCCAAATCAACACTAAGAAAAAGAGCACTCTCCACTGTGGGACCACACCAATGGAATGCGCTCCCTCCAGACCTACGACTTGAACCCAATCTACCAGAGTTCAAAAAAAGGTTAAAAACTTGGCTCTTCAGGCAAGCGTTCCAATTCACAGAGTGTAACTAGGCACCTCCTCCTGACTTTCAGATCCAACCATTGCAGGGTGTCACTAACACCTTGACACTTAATTTCATACCCGTACTTGCTTATTCGCATGTCTATTTAACAGTCATTATTCACCTTATATATAACCGCTTACTGCAGACCATATACGCTACTAAAGTTGCTTGAAAAAAGGTGAACACACACATACTATTCAATACACGAATAAGGTTATTTGTTATTTGGTTAAATATTATTGTTACTTTCAATGTTCCTTGTAATAATGTTCAATGTTTGATTGTTATTGTTCAATGTAAAAAAACCCCGGTCTAACCTCCCAGACCAGGGCAACCTTTTCGTTACTTGTAAACCGGATTGATTTGTATTGCATACAGGAATTCCGGTATATAAAAATTAAAAAATAAATAAATAAAATAAATAATGCCTCTGTATCGCTCCATGGTGAGACCCCACCTTGAATACTGTGTACAATTCTGGTCGCCGCTCTCAAAAAAGATATAATTACGATGGAGAAGGTACAGAGAAGGGCAACCAAAATGATAATGGGAATGGAACAGCTCCCCTTTGAGGAAAGACTAAAGAGGTTAGGAGAAGAGATGGCTTGAAGGGGGGATATGATAGAGGTGTTTAAAATCATGAGAGGTCTAGAACGGGTAGATGAAATCGATGATTTAGTCTTTCAGATAATAGAAAGACTAGGGGGCACTCCATGAAGTTAGCTTGTGGCACATTTAAAACTAATTGGAGAAAGTTCTTCTTCACTCAACGCACAATTAAACTCTGGAATTTGTTGCCAGAGGACGTGGTTAGTTCACTTAGTATAGCTGTGTTTAAAAAAGGATTGGATAAATTCTTGGAGAAGAAGTCCATTACCTACTATTAATTAAGTTGACTTAGAAAATAGCCACTGCTATTACTAGCAACGGTAACATGAAATAGACTTAGTTTTTGGGTACTTGCCAGGTTCTTGTGGCCTGGATTGGAAACAGGATGCTGGGCTTGATGGACCCTTGGTCTGTCCCAGTATGGCATGTTCTTAATGTTAAACCTAAAACACTGATCACCCAGTTGCAGCATGAGGGAATCACTGCAATCTCCGCCAAAGAGAGATTATGAAAATGTTTTAGGAGTATTACAAGAAATTATATACAAGTACTTCCACTTCTTCACAATTTCCTCAATTTTTTTTGTGACATGTCCTTTTCTTGCTTAACAGATATACAAAGACCAGCTTTGAATGCTCTTATCACTGAGTCTGAAATCAAATACTCAATTACCCAGCTAAAGCTGGGAAAGGCACTGGGTCCAGCTGTTTCGGACTGGAGTTTTACAAGATGTTAAAATTTGAAGTGGTTTGTCCTGTCAAAGAGATGTTTAAGGTAGTATATGAGGTGGGATATTTTGATGTGGGGCTTAATCTTGCTTTTGTGATTTTAATTCCAAAGCAAGGTAAGATTTCTCTGTCCCCTGAGTCATACCATTTGATATCCCTTCTAAATCAGGACATAAAAATTCTAGCTACCATCTTAGCCAACAGAGTGAATATGGTGATACAGACAGTTGTATCCACCGATCAAATGGAGTTTATTAAGGGGAGTCATTCCTCCTCCAATCTGTTAAAGGCAATTCTTGCAGTTCAAGGAGCTAAAGCTATTAGTTCATGAAGGCATGATGGTGAGTCTAGATTCTGAAAAAGCCTTTGACAGGGTGGAATGGTCATATATATGGTGGGCACTAGAGAAATATGGTTTTGGGGAAACAAATTTTACAATGGGTTAAGCTGCTATATAACTCACCTATGGCACAAAATGAATGAACGGGATGCTCTCATATTTCAGCTATTTAGAGGAACTAGGCAAGGGTGCCGCTCTCGCCTTTACTATATGTATTAAGTCTGGAACCTAATGCCCATCATTTGCGAAATATGGAACAATTTGAAGGCATCGCTATCGGTGTTAACCTTAGCCTCTTCGCTGATGACATGCTGCTATTCATTAGAAACCCTAAAGACTGTTTAAAGAACATCATTACAGTTTTAGAGAAATTTGGAAGTTTTTCAGGTCTAAAAATAAATTATAGAAAATCGGATGCCTTTCCAATAGATCCTTCCCAAAAAGATATTTTGGGGAATTCTTTTCCGCTTAAGTGGAATGTTGGCAGTATACGGTATCTAGGTGCTGCGCATCTGCCAGGAACTAGGCATCTGAGGAGTGCCTGGAATGGTTTTCCCTGTTCCAGCAATGCCGGGAATGCTTTGGAGAGGCCCTGGAGTTCAGCAGTAGTTATTCCCTCTCTGGTGCTGTGTTCAACTCTGCACCATCACAGTTCCTACAAAAGGAACTGGCCATACTAGTGACATGGTGGGTCCTGCACCCTCCACATTTCCTTCTGCATTCCATACCTGAGAAATCACCGGGGGTTGCACCTAGAATTGTTGAATCTTTTAGGCCAAGTTACTACCATGGGCTTCACATCTCTTTTCCTCTCCCCCCCTTTTTTTTTATAGTTTCTTAAAGGGGCAGTCTCATCGCTTTATTGTGCAAGGGAAATACAAGGATCTCTCACCCTGATTGCCCTGGAAAGGGTGGGGGGAAGAGCAGCCACTTTACTGATAGTTGTCCCAAAACTTCAACCCCTTGCTTGGTTATGATCTCCCTGGGAAAAGCAGGCTGAGAGATCATTGTCCCAGGAGCCTACTCCTTTCACTTTCCTGCTGTACCAGCTTCTCCTATCATCTGTTGGAGGCAAAGAACTACTTTCCCAGACTATAGGGAGGGACATCAGTATAAAACACTTTCGACTTTGTCGCCATCTGCTGGTGGGAAGGAGGGGGAAATCCCACTTGTCTGGCAGGACAATCAGAATTGAGTAGCTAGAAAACTTATAATACATGTCACAAAATAAATGAGAAATTACTACTTACCTGATAATTCCTTTTCCTTAGGACAGTCAGATGAATCCAGAACAAGTGGGTTATGTACCTCTACCAGCAGATGGAGATGGAACAAACTGACATCACAGTATATATACCCCTGCAGTGACATCAGCCTGCCAGTATTCTCTTCAAAAGCAACTGTGGACAGACTAGCAAAACTTGATTAAACAGATAACCATTTCAATACTCAGCCAACAGGCAACACTGAGCTCAGACAAGAATGTATTAACATTAGTCTAGGGACTGGACTAACAATTACCAGTAATCCTCGTAAAACATTGTCACTGAGGAGGACTATAATACGATCATTAGGCAGCCAAGGGAGGTAAGCTAGATTTATCTGACTGTCCTAAAGAAAATTATCAGGTAAGTAGTAATTTCTAATTTCTTAGTGTCCAGTCAGATGAATCCAGAATAAATTGGATGTACCCAAGCTACTCCCAAATAGGGCAAGAGGCTGCCCATGGTCCAATCAAAACCGCACTTGCAAAGGCCACGTCCTCCTGGGTTGTACATCCAGATGATAATACCTGGAAAAAGTGTGCAACGAAGACCACGTTGCAACTCGGCAAATTTTGACGGGAGACAATTTCACTTCTGTCCATTACACTGCCTGAGCCCTACTAGAATGAGCCCTGACCTAACTAGGTAACGACTTCCCAGTATCAACATATGCAGCCATGACTACCTCCTTAATCCAGAAAGTTATGATAGCCCGCAAGGCCAGCTCTCCCTGCCTAGTACCGCCATGAAGGACAAAACAGGCAATCTGTCTTCCATAAAGGCTTAGTAACCTCCAAATACCTGACAATATGTCTCTTGACATCCAAGGGTTGCAACAGACAATACTCCCCTACATATTTCTCTTTGTCCAGAGACGGCAGGGAGATGGACTGATTCAAGTGAAAGTCAGTAACCACCTTTGGTAGAAAAGAAGGAAGGAACAGTACGCAGCTGTACTGCTCCTGGAGTCACCTGGAGGAATGGCTCCTGGCAAGACAAGGCCTGCAGTTCGGAAACCCTATGCCCAGAACAAATTGCTACAAGAAATACAGTTTAAGAGGTCAGTAATCGCAAGATCAGGTCACACATCGGTCTAAACGTAGGGCCCGCTAAGAAATACAATACCAAATTAAGGCTCCATAAGAGCACCAGAAACCATAAAGGAAGACAAATGTTTCACTCCTTCCAGGAAACAGGCAATATCAAGATAAGCAGACAAGGATAGAGCCGCTACTTGTACCTTTAAGAAATTAAGTTGCCAAACCTTTATTCAAGCCATCCTGCAAAAATTCCAAAACAAGCGGTATCTTGACCGAACAAAGAAGAGTATCTCGATCCTCACACCAGGCCTCAAACACTTTGGCAGATCCCAAAGAACAGATCCATTCTTTGTTGCTCACTCCCAAGGATAAGCGATGGCTTAAACAAATCTACCTGGCTAATTGTTTATGATCTTTTCCTCCAGCAACTTGGCAAACACCTTTTAAGCCCGGCAATGCTAGATGCCTTGACCATATCCTCTGGCAACAAATTCCACAGCCTAATTGTGCAGTGAGTGAAAAAATACTTTCTCCAATTTGTTTTAAATTTGCTACCGGTTAGTTTCATGGTATGATCCTAGTTCTATTTGAAAGGGTAAATAACCATTCCCTATTTACCTGTTTCATGCCACTCATGGATTTTATAAATCTATAATATCCTCTCTGTCTCTGCTCCAAGTTGAAGAGCCATAACCTGTTCAACCTCTCTTCGTAAGGGAGTTCTTCCATTCCCTTTATCGTTGATGTTGCCCATCTCTGTTTCAGTAATGCCATTTTTAATAGTTGGCTTCCAGTGAGAGCTATAAACTTTGTTTTTGCTATTCACTTAGAAGCTAAACTACCAAACTATTTACAGTAGATTATACAGCTCTTTCTGTTCAGTCTGCCATATTCATAAGTCTCTCCCTTTCTCATTGACCAACTATGTTGAAAAGTTAATTTAACTATTGTGTAACACATTACATAAACTAGAATATAAAATCTGGAATGTTTTCATCTCTGGAGTTGACATCCGCATTCCCCCTGCTCAGAAGAGGTATGAGGCAAGTGCATTGGGAAATTAATATGTATTTTTATAGTACTACTGGGCCTAAGCAGCACTGTGCAATGCTGATAAATATCTAGATTCAATAAGCCTCTTCTTCCCTAAAGAGCTTACAGTCTAAGTGGATACCCAAGGCAAAGGGAAATAAAGTGACTAGCCTAAGGTCACAAGAAGTTTCAATGGAAGAAACAGACGCAAAAATGTAGGATAAAACTTTTGGGGGGGGGGGAAGATTAGGGGGAAGGGAACAGAGGAAGGCAGTGCGGCTCAGCGATTTTATAACACGCGTGCACCTGCACATGCGTGTTATAAAATCGGGCATACATGTGCGCGCGCACATGTAGGCTACGCGCACGTTATAAAATCTACCCCTTAGTGTCACAAATGTTACTAGCTGCTAAATGGCTGCATTTTGGAAGTCGGTACCTTCCCTGGATTAGTGATGACAATCAATTATTTGAAGTGGCTTGAAATGAGAAACTGACATACGCGCTAGAAGACAGGTCAAAATAGGGCTTAGTCGGGGGAAAATTCATGACACTGTTTCGCTACAAATACATGAGACTTTGTATGAACGGCTTATTTAAGGACTGCAAACTTTGTATTTGGTTGTATTGCAATGTAAGACATGAGACTGCTATTATCTGTTTAAGGAATAAAAGATTTATATATATTTTTGAAGGTTTGGTTGTTTGGATACCAAACTTGGAAGGACATTCCTTTTCTTCCAGAGGAAAATCAAGGATTATACTTGCATAATCTAGCATTCTTTGCAAGAACAAAAGTGTTAATTTGTTTTTTACTAGGAAAAAATGGTTTAAGATAGCAACCTGCAGGGTTTTTTTCTTTATGAAAGGTATGATAAAGGCTTTTTTTCAATTTGAAAAAAATGCTGCCGAAACGAAGAACTCCAATGGGCAGAAGAAAATTAGCTCTGAATAGAATGGCAGCCAAAAATACAGAAGAGGCAAATTTGGTTAGATACTCAAAAGAACATGGCAATCCCACCAAATTTCTGAGCTCTTGAATGCCACGACATTACTTGATCTTTAAAATTGCTTCTCCCATTATGCTCCTGAAGAATTTGGATGTGCCAAGATTAAGCAATGTGTTAAAAATCTTGTTTCATACTTCTGAAGCAATATCCAGAGCTGGTGTTAAGATATGTTGCTGCCCTCAATGTCCAAATTTTATATAAACAACACACAGCATAAAGTCTCTGTCTGCCTCACATACATACAGGTATAGTTGGGGGGGAGCACGAAGGAGCTATGCCTCCCCAGACACTCAAGTCGTGCTGAGTCAGCCGTCTTCCTTCCCCTCCCCCCCCAATATGAGCTCCCTAGCTCTTGCCCTCCCCAAACTAAGCCTATGCCATCTCAGTGTCTCTGTCTCACACTCAAACAACATAATGGCTAACCTTGGTGTAAATCAAAACCATTTTATCGATCACACTAGATTTGTCATGGATTGTGAGCCAAGGCCCACACCAACAGCAGGCAGACGAACTCAAGCTGGGACGAGGTCTGAGCTTCACCTATACCAATCCCTTTCCCCGCAGGTTCCAGGGCAAGTAAGACTTAAACAATGGTCCCATAGAGAGCGGTCAGGCATGATCAGGTTTCCGGCAGACAGAGACATGGTGTAGGCAGTGGTCAGGGCAGATGGAGATCAGGCAACATGGGTGTCCGGGCAATGGCAGGGCATGCAGAGATCAGGTGGTGTAGGTATCCAGGCAGAGGTCAGGGCACACAGAGATCAAGCGAAATCAGAATTGAGGCCAGAGTCAGGAACCAAGAATCAGTCAGAGACAAAAAAAGACAAAGATGAGAGCAGGCACGACGCAGACTGGGACAACCAGGACAAGGACAGGCAAAGCATGGACTGAAACAGCCAAGGCAAGGAGCAGGACCAGGACAAGACAAGACAGGGGACAAGGACAGGACAAGAAGGATGCGGGAGCATGGCAAGGCAAGGAGAGAACTAGAACTGGAAAAGGAGGGGGGGGGGGGGGGGGGGGGGGAGTACAGGACTGGCAAGAATGAGGCAAGCGCAATGCACACTGCAGATAACACACAGCAGGAGGACCTGCCTCTGAGGCACTGGCTGGGAGCGCAGCTGCGTTGATGTCATCACTGAGTGCCACTCCTATTGTTCCTGCTGTCGGGTAGCTGTGCATACATCCACCTGAGGGGAGGTATGGTACTACGGCAATAGGAGTCTGATGGCAGCATCCCTGCCGAAGAAGTCCTTGCGGCGTGTTGAGGTGAAGCCGCTTGTGGAGACAACCGTGACTGGCAGAGCGTTACAAGATATAAAGGTAAATTTTAAAAGCCTGACATGCACCAAAATTAGGGGATGCACGAATATGTTGGACTTGCGTGCACCAAGTAGATTTTAAAAGCTGCCCGAATACGCATGTAAATACTGCTGCGCACATATCTCAGAACTTCTCAAAAAGGGGCAGAGCATGGGCTTGGTCTGGATGGGACATGAGCAGTACATGGGCATTTCAGGACTTTAACCAAAATGTGTGATCCGGCACACACCGAGGACCCTGCTACATAATTTTATTTCTGCTATGGATGGCATGTAAGTCCAAAACCCGCCCCCAAAAAGCCAACAAGCCATTTCACAGGGGTTTAAAGGGTCTGGGGTAACTGGGGGGTGTACAGGCTATCAAACCGGGGGGAATGGAAGGACCTAGCTGTTAACTGGTTGAACTGGTAAATGCATCAGCACATGTCCCTTTTAAAATCTCACGGGGTAAAAGCAGGATTTGTGCACACCACTTAAAATTCAGTGCTCATGTGCATATGTGCATGGAGAAGCCTAGTAGTTAGAGCAGTGGGCTATGAACCAGGAGACCAGGGTTCAAGTCCTGCTGTTGCTCCTTGTGACCTTGGGCAAGTCACTTTACCCTCCATTGCCTCAGGTACAAACTTACGGTACCGATACGGTAAACCACATGGGACAGTGGGCGAGCGCCCGCTCTCCTGTGCGCGCGATTCCGCGGTAAAAAAAAAAAAAAAAAGAGGCGCTAGGGACACTAGTGCGTCCCTAGCGCCTCTTTTTTGACGGAAGCGGCAGCTGTCAGCGAGTTTGACAGCCGACGCCTGTTCTCAAACCCGCTGACAGCCACGGGTTCGGAAACCGGACGCCGGCAAAATTGAGCATCCGGTTTTCAACCCGCGAGCTCATTTAAAATTTTTTTTTTATTATTATTTTTAACTTTTTTTTTTTTTTAAACTTTTGGGGCCTCAGACTTAATATCGCCATGATATTAAATCGGAGGGTGCACAGAAAAGCAGTTTTTACTGCTTTTCTGTGCACTTCCCCGGCACCGGCAGAAATTAACGCCTACCTTTGGGTAGGCGCTAATTTCTTAAAGCAAAATGTGCGGCTTGGCTGCGCATTTTACTTACTGTATCGCGCGGGAATGACTAATAGGGCCATCAACATGCATTTGCATGTTGCGGGCGCTATTAATCTCGGGGGGGGGGGGGGGGGGGTTGGACGCATGTTTTCGACGCAGTATTACCCCTTACTGAAAACGCGCGTCCAAATGCCGGTTAACAGTGCGCTCCACTGGAGCACACTGTACTGTATCGGCCTGTTAGATTGTAAGCCCTCTGGGGATAGGGAAATGCCTACAGTACCTGAATGTAATCTGCTTTGAAGAGCTGAAAAAAAGTGTGAAAAGCAGAATATAAATCTAATTAAATAATCTCAGTTTTGGCACTGGAGAAGATTTTGAGTGATGTAGCTAATAGTACATTGATGGCAAATCGCATGCCTACCAAACTGGTTAAGAGCCCAGAATAAGGTCTTTCTAAATTCCTCTTAATTATTGTTGATTCTAATTTGTCTCCTCAGCTGAAACAAGCCATAGTCTGCACTCTATCATTGGATCCAATGGACATACTATCCATTTGTTTGAGACAGGACAACTATCATCCTGTCTCAAACACCTCTCCCTTTATAGGGAAAGTTATGGAAAAGATAGTGGTGAAAGACAAAATCAGCATCTTTCATCCGTGTCAGTCTGGATTTCATGATGTCCAGAGTACAGAAACAGGATTAGTGACTTTTGTAAATGAAGTGGAGGCTGAAATCTTATGCTGGATTTAGGCATAGGCAATGTAGGAAATTGCTTCCGGTGCCAAATATTTATAGACAGCGGAGTGTCACCACCACTGCTGCATGCCTAAAGCCAAGCCTGCTGCCATGGCACCAGGAAATTCAGTGTGAGGCCTCCTGCAACTTTTGCACTGACCGGCCCTGCGCTGCCTCTCCCCTTGAATGGGTTTCCATTATAACAAGAAGCCATATGGCAGGAGATGAACTGGGACACTGCAAGGCAGGGCAGTGCAAGGGCTGCAAGAAACCTCCCCCCCCCGGTTGAATTTCCTGGCTCCACTTGCTGCTGCTGCTGCTGCAGGAGGGTGGGCACTGCAATATAGAGGTGAGGGGAGCTGCCACAAGAGGGAAGTATTTGATGGGGGGCAATCAGGGAAAAGAGGAGGAATCATTCCCTGCCCCTCTGGGAGGGTGGAGGGGTGCAGGGCAGACAACCCCTGACTATTGCCTGTAGGCACATGCAACTTAAATCTAGCCATGCTACGGTGATATTTATTGACATCAGCACAGCTGGCCTTTGATAATTTGGACCATCAGTTGCCATTCCATGTTTGTCTGAGCTTGGACTAGAAGGAACATTTTTAGCTTGGTTTGAGGCTTTTTTATTTTTATATTAACCCCACTTTTTAGGTTAACTGGTGCTCAAACTTGTCTGTACAGAAGTACCTGTGTACAACAAAATGGCAATGGCCACAGGGCCAGCCAGTGCCATTTTTACATACCAGCAAGTGGAGCAGGAACGTCTGGGATCACTCTATCCCCTCTAACATCAGACTGGAAACATGCATCTCAACCTTCAAAAAAAGACTAAAGACATGGATATTCATACAAGCATTCCCGGACTCAAACTGATATATCTCATCCTCGCCAATCCTTATCTCCAACTACACCATGATTAACCATCTCCATTATTGTTTACATGTTTGAATTAATAACCTGTCCTTTCTCTTCTTTCTCTGCCAAGTTCCAATCTCCCTGTTATATGTAACTGCATTTTCCGCACCACTGTTTTTAGTTTATGTTTATGATGCACCCCTGTTCTATGTGAACCAGCATGATGGGACTGCGTTCTCGAATGCCGGTATATAAAAACCCAAAATAAATAAAATAAAATAAAATCACTTCTGCCCCATTTAGGTTTGGGTGGGAAGCGGTGTCAATTTACAAATTTTTGAATACTGGAGTTGGGCTGCATCTTCTTTTTTTCTGCATCCACCTGCAGACGACAGTCGATTCCACCGTGCCAGCATCCCTATCCTGGCTCCGGGTGTGCCATCCCATGTAATTGCATTGTTTGCACAGGCAGTAGCACTGAGCCTGGCAATAATTTTGACAGGCTGCACAAAGGGTGAGGATGTATTTATACCACGGATACCAACCCTTCCTACTGACATGCCCGTTGAATTCAAACGTTTGCAATTTCCAGTATGTCTTGCCTTTGAGATGTCCATCAATAAAACTCAAGGACAGTCAATTAAGGTAGCAGGTATTAACCAAGAGACTCCTTGCTTTTCTCAAGAGTTGGAACTGGAAAAAAAATTTTGCATTTGTTAGCCTCTAACTCAAACAAAAAACATTGTATATCCTACTGCTTTATAATAAATCTGATGTAATACATATTTTACAAAGTATGGGCCAGATTCATTAAAACCTCTTGTTTTGAGTATATGGGAAAAACCCTTAGAGAATCAGGTACTATGTTTGATTTTGTTTGAATACTTTCTGATATGTCAGCTGTTAGATATTGGATTTCCCAAGCAATGTTTTTTTTCCCCAGAACATCTAGGTGACATTCAAATTTCTTAATAACCTGGAACTATATCTCCCTGCATGCAATAAGGTAAAACCTCGACTGGCTCAGATTGTTCTTTTTGACATGGAGCTATCTGTTCACCCTAACGTTCATCTGCTATAATGGCATTTTTGAGACGTCAGGTCTCAAAAGAGGAGTCTGAGGCATGAGCACTGGGATGTTTAATAGAGAAGTTTTGACAAGAAACAAAATTCTTTGCCATTCTGTCATTTTTGCCTTAATAAGGATCTATGAGTACATTATAAAATCCCTCTGGCTACTGCTGACTCTGCTAAGCACCACTCACTCTGTGAGTGTGATCTGAAGGTTAACCTCTTTCTAGCTCTTATTATACAGAACAGCAGTCAGGTCTAAGATTGCTAAGGACCCATCTGCAAGGAAAACGGAAGGTGTCCCACTATGCTCACTTCAATAGCTAGCAATCAAGACCCTTATCAAAGCGGCACTATTAATTAGGATCTTTATAGTGTAGTGCCCTTCTTCCAAACATGCCCGGATGCATGCTGGAAACAGTCTGGGAATATTCTGCATACGCAATGAGAATCTGGGAGCCCAGTTCTGGTGCCTGGACCCCACAGCACCTTCAAAGGACTAATGGAACATTATTGTATTATAACCCAATAAGAATTCGGTAAAGTGAGTCACAGGGAAATAAAGGGATGTGTCTCACACTGTCACTGGCAAAGCGAGGATTAGAAATGAGTCATAGAGAAGTAAAGGGGCCTGCTCAACCTCACACAGAGAAAGTGGAAGGGTTGGGATCAGAAATATAGTCACAGCCATACAGAAATCTCTGTGTCCCAGATGTTTTGCTGAGACACTCCTGTATATCTCCCACCAGACATATGATAAACCATAACAGGAGGCCCTCTTTTAAGTCTGCCTTCCTAGAATCAGAAGACTGGTGGGAGAGTAACAAGCATTCTTAGGACTGGACCACACTGCAGCTAGTCAGCATGGTCTCCCCCTTCAGATATAAATTCTACTAGAACGGCACTACACAACGGCACACAAAATACTGGGTACACAATACACACACCACATCTTGGTGGTAACAACACCCAGATCTATCAACCGGCAAAACAGTGACACTGCTTATAATTTCAAAAGAAGCTGAAATGAAGACTATCAAATAACTCATCTACTGCCAGAAACTGTTAGC
The DNA here is from genome assembly GCF_901001135.1 of Rhinatrema bivittatum. Taxonomy (NCBI): domain Eukaryota; kingdom Metazoa; phylum Chordata; class Amphibia; order Gymnophiona; family Rhinatrematidae; genus Rhinatrema; species Rhinatrema bivittatum. The sequence goes on from NC_042620.1 coordinate 319,063,923, forward strand.
AAATTAAAAACCCAAATGGCTGCATTGTTAACTGGCTATTCATAACGCACAAAGTACTACAGCTCCCTCTAATATCCAGCACCAATCTTTCATTTCCCACATCCACCTCCTCTGTGGATAAGTTCACAAAGGGACTTTCTTCCCCGATGAGTCTAGTTTTGGCTGCTTGGCATTCCGGTTTCACATAAAACAAGTCATGTCTGATTGCTGTGCACAAACACAACAGCTACCTGAAGTGGTCAGAGGCCTGGAAAATGTCATGGGTGAGTGCCTATTGGAGCTTCTTGAGAATTGGGGAGGGGTTGTAATAGTTTGTACCAAGAGGAAGTTTCTTCCTTTTAAAGTCTGGGAAGTTTTCAGCCGGTGACTGGAGCTTACTACAGCGCTTTCTCACTCTCTCTGTCTGTCTGCTCCCCCTCCTTTCTGCCACCCACCTAGTGAGAGTAAGGAAGGGAATCTGTGACTTAACACAGTCATGTTACAGAGGCAGTGAGCGTGACTCTGATTCAGTCCCTGGGAAAACATTTAAGTCCCTACCCCCTCCTAATATTAACATTAAACATATCCTTCCAGTAGTTTCTTTCAAACCCACCAGGATGTGTAGTGTTATTAGTGTGTGGAAGAATGGCTTGCAGCTCTCAGATCTAATGTCACCCTTGTGCATTAAGACGAATCGGGAAAGATTCCAAGCTGGAGCACTGGCAGATGCAGCTTAGGGCAAATACAAGACATGAAACTGAATTCTGCAAGGTGAGAATTACATCTGGGATAAAGGTGGCATAGCTTAACAACTCCTCTTGCTGTTCATCTGATACAAGGAGAGAATCACATGGAGGATAATAGAGTTATTTTACATTTTGATTGATTGTGCTATTCAGATGCCTTCATAACCTAAAACACCTTAACTGATCTCTAACTTTATCTCATCTTCCTGACAACTACAGATGCTCTATTCCTGCCCCTTGCTGTCTTGAATTCCTATATCATCACTATTTGTCCCCACCACCTCCATTATGAGACTATTCCATGCACCCACCACTGTTTCTGTGACGAAAAGTTGCTTACCTGTAACTGATGTTCTCTATGGACAGAGGGATTAACAGTCCCTCATGTGGGTGATTTCATCACATTGCACCATGTACAGAGAATGTCCGCTCATCGGCTAGACGCCTAAAGGATTTTGCACAGGCACTACACTGGGCAGCCCTCAGCAAAGCCCCCTCAGTTTATGTCAAAGCTAACAGCATGCAGAGTAAAGAAGAGATTAAACTCTACGGAAGGTAAAAGGGCATGTGGGACTGTTAATCCTACTATCCATGGAGAACACTAATTACAAGTAAGCAACTTTGCTTTCTCAGAGGACAAGCAAACTATACAGTCCCATGTGTGGGCTTATCATAATGCCCCCTTCCATCTAGCCCCTGCAAAATAACCCACTATTTGGGCGACTGCAGGAGGCGTTTTATTTACCTACGTTTTAAATATATTTTCGAAAACTGACTGACTAAACTTACTGTCCTGATATAAGTCCACCTCTAGGCAGCAGAGGTGAGCAGTAGTGTCCACTGAATTCCACATGGCTGCCTTACACATTCTTCCAAGAGAGATCAACACAATATATGCTGTGGAAGTAGCCATTGCCCTGACCTGATGAGCATGTGCAAGGCCCTGCAATGAGAGGATATACTATCCAAGATCCAGATAGCCACGATTTGTTTGTTCACAGGCCTTCCTGCTCTATTTAGGTCTGAAAACAGAGTTGTATGACTGTTCTGACTTCTTTAGTCTTATCCAAACAGAATAAAGCTCTTCTACAATTTAGTGTATATAACACCGCCTAGTCTGGCAGAGTATATAAATTTAGGAAGGAAAGTGGGCAGGATAAATTTCTTGATTTAAATGTAAATTTGAGATTACCTTTGGCAAAACTTTTGGATGTGTACACAAGATTACCCTATCGAGGTGACCATAATGAGGAAAGTCACCCTTGTAGTCAAATACTCTATCTTTGGTTTGAATGGCAGTTCCATTAGACACAAGAGGAATACCCTGAGGTTCCACGAAATGGCAGGCGACCTTAATTGTGGCGGTAAATGTAACAAACCTTTTATGAGACAGGAGGCTAAAAAATGACTGGAAACTAGTTTCCCTGCCATCTGGTTATGGTACGCTGCTAGAGCACTGAAATGAATTTGTACCAAGTTCATTTTTTGCTCAAAATTTGATAAGTAAATAGTCTAGCAAACACTGGACTGTACAAAACAAAAGCAAGTAACTCCTTTTCTGTATAGCAAATTATGAATCTCTTCCACTTAGAAGCATAGGAACCCTTAGAAGGTTGTTTTCTTGCTGCTAGGAGCACCCTGGACACCAAGCAAGAGCATCTGTACGTCATGACTATGGAGCTCTGAACATCCAGGTTGTCAGAACTAGTGCTGAAACGTTGGTGGAAAAGTGCCCTTGTGCTGAATGACTAGTGACAATGATGGCTTGAACCTATTTAGTTCTACTGTGGACAGCTGAAGGAGTAGCGGAAACCACACCTGCCTAGGCCACACTTGGTCTATGAGCACCATGGTTCTACAGTCCTGCTTCGGGTTTGCTAGAGTCTGGGATATGTGCAGTATTGGCAGGTAAGCTTCTAGAAGACCCTGTCTGCAGTGTAAGGAGAAGGCATCCCATGCTATATAGTGCATCCAATCTCTTCTTGAGCTGAGTTCATTTACATAGAATCTGGCTACTTAATCGTCTGTTTGAATGAGTACTGTTCTATTTGACAGGACATGCTACGATGCTATGCGTGCCAACTATATTATTCCGCGTTCCAGCAGATTGATGTTAAAAAGGTGCGGTAAGAATCACTTGGTGTAGTGGCATTTGCAATGGATGTACTACTACGGAATTGTCCCCAACCAGCCACACTGCCAAGGACTTCCTGTATTCTCTGGCCATTCTTAGGCTGTGACCGACACTTTAGGATTACTAGCTCTGCTGAGAACTTCTGAAGCTCTGAGGCTGCCTCTTATGCAATCTGGCACTATGGAATATATGAACCACTGAGGCCATATGGCCCAGCATTCCAAGAGAGACTATCACTGCTATGGATGAACTGATCATAGACTGCGAACAGAGCCAGTGGAAGCACTAGGCAAACTAGGGGGCAGCCCAGCAGCCACCTACTGTTTCCACCATACCTGCTCTGAATTATGAAAAAAACATCATCCTGACATCCGACACTGGTGGCAGCTGCAGGACCTAGGTGACTGGACCTCCTTCTTCCAGCCCTCGGGAACCGGAAAAGGAAATGTGTTGTGGGCCCACGCAGGCAGGAAGAAGGATGCCCAACTGTTGCCCCTGGAAAGAGCTGGCCTGGAAGAAAAGACTGAGAGGGTTACATATTGCAGCATTGGCAAAGCTGCGCGGCAGATGAGAAGCAGCAGCAAATGGCCTGTGGGGTCAAGGACAGGAGCCGTGTCTACTTAAAAAGGAAGAGAGTGGAGGTCTCCTGATGCTATAGAAGTCGAAGAAAGCTGCTGCTGCTGCCTACACCTAGGAGGGAGAGAAAAAAAAAAGTGTGTGCGCGCATGTGTATGGGGAGCGAGCCTAGGGCACCTAAATCCCTTGCACTAGCCCTGACTGCGAACAATCACTAGAGTATTGTTCACCTGATCGGGGGGGGGGGGAAGAGAGACCTCGGCCTTTTTCAAGAGGAGTACTGCCCCTTTAAATTCTAGTTGGTAATATGGAGATAGGTTGGGATTTTCTGTAATTCGTGATGAATCCCAGATTTTCTAAGAAATTAATCAGTAATCAGAAAGCCTTCCTTATGGAGGCCTTGGAGATGAGACAGTCCTCTAGGTATGGAGAAATGTATTCTCTGTGCCTTCTGAAGCATGTACCTACCACCGTTAAGTAATTTGTGAAGACCGTATGTGCTGCTGATAGAACTAAAAGGAGGATCTTGAATTTCAGGTGACAGTTCTCCGCTAAGAAACCCAGACATTTTCTTTCATCTGGATGAAGTAGAGAGCATAGCCCTTCCATAGTCTCCCTTCTCCAGGAAGAATTAAATCCTGGAAAAACTGATCATTTTGAATGTTTCCCATTAGTTGACTTTGTTCAGGACTCTGTTGTCTCGAATGGGGACCCAGGATTCCAGACTTCTTCAAGATTAGGCAATACCTGCTGTAGAACCCTGTCTCCATTTTCCCCCAGGTGGCCCCCAATTCTAGGTCCTTGCACAGAATAGAGCAAAGTTTTCTGCTATCAAGACCTAGTGGTCATGTTGGAGCCACTTCTTTGGAGGTCTGCTTGAATCTTAGTCTGTACCTCTGCTTCTTTTTGAGAAGGACCCATGGGCCTACAAATGGGTGAAAAATGTTAAATCTGCCATCCACTGGGATTTCCACTATCTCCATAAGGAGTCAAAAAGAAATGTTTAGCTGTGTGTTCAAGTCTGGTCCTTTTGGCTTGCGATGACATGGCATTGCTTTTAGTTGCCGAGTTGCTCTCTTTCAAAAAGGCACTATATAGCACTTACCCTGGTAATAAAAGATTTGTCTCTTTTGGAAAGGTTGCTGAAACTGCTTAACATAAAAAGTGCCATGCTGGGTCAGACCAAGTCCCATCGAGCCCAGCATCCTGTCTCCGACAGTGGCAAGCCTGAGTCACAAGTCCTCAGCAAATCCCAAGAAGTTGATCTGTAGCTGACTCCCAGGGATAGCAATAAACTTTCTCTAGTTTACCTGGCTAATAATGTTTTATAGATTTTTCCTGCAGAATGTGTCCAAACTGCTTTTCAACCCTACTATGCTAGTCGCCTTGACTACTGGCCGTTAGTTTCCTGCACTGTCCCCTTGTTTTTAGTATTATTTGAGAGTAAATAACCATCCCCTATTCATCTGTTCCACTCCACTATGGAAAAAAAAATAAGAGAAACCCTAAGTAAACTTGTGAGAAGTGAGGAGCTGCTGCTCTCCACAGATGATAAAATGATTGAGGATGCTTCACTGAAGGCTGCTGGGTGCAGGGCCTACTGGACATGTGCAAAGCCTTCTGGTCAATGAAGGCCCAATGATGTCACTCTCCGTGCCACAGCATCACCCACACGTGGGACTCTTCGTCCTGCGTGCCCATAAAGAAATCTTCATAGTATTTTCTTTCATGACCTTTTGTTTTAAAACTTCCATAGCAGTGAGAAACGTTTGCCACTCCTGCATCACTTCTACCTTTTAAGCATGTGAAATCTCTCTTATAATCCCCTGACTCTTCCGTATGGTTTACATCCTCAAGCCACGGCTGTGTGCTGCCATGGAGGAGACCTGAGCTTGATTTCTGAGCACAGCTTTTACTCCACTGACTAGTTGGGTCAATGATCACAGCCCCTAGAGTGGTAGTCACAGTCATTGCACAACAGTGAAATCTAGTGGCCAGACTCAGGGTGCACAAGAACAGAGTTCCAGAAGGGTCACGGTCTAACTCCTGGCCAAGGATTGTCACAGTAATGGCTGATCTAGATGGGGAAGGGAGGGGAGAAATCCTGGGTAGATACATGAAGCTTCATTGCATCGGAGCCCAGTATAGTTCAGAATGAGCTGGAAGTTCAAAGAAAACAGGAGGAAACTGACGAATTAAAAATAGTCTCACCTCATAGAGCTTGTGATGTGCGCTGTACTGCCTTGGACTGTCAACGTGGCCTGCACAAGTGATTGTTACACCTCACACTGCTGTGCTCACTTGGAACTGAAGGCATCTGAAAAATGTACCCTCCAAGGAGAATTCTCATCCAAATATGGATCAGCTGGGAACTGGGAATTCCCAAACTACAACAGTGGCTAATCACCATTAATTTTTGGGAAAGAGGAGAAAAAGCTGCTGGGAGGACAAGAGGCTTCATATGCTGCACATACAGTATTAGGATACTGCTGATTTCCCTTACCCCCACCCAAAAGACTCTCCTCAGCTCTTTGTGCTATATTCATAAATGAGATCTTCTGTATTCATACTAAGATTATTCAGTTGGTACACATTTTCTGAGGATGCATAACTCCAATGTCTCCAAAGTAGACCTTTGGGAAACAGACAGTAGCTCTCCAAGTTCTAACCAGTTTTCTTATTAAGAAATTCTGATATTCTGAGCTTACATAGATTCTACAAGCTGTCGTTTTTCAGATGCTGAAATTTTTTACAGAATGTATTGTCCTGAGCTTCATTATTCATCTCCAAAGTAAAACCGAATTCTGTGTAGCAGCCATCTGTCTATAAAATCAGTTCAAGCTTTCACTGGCAGAATTTCTCTTTGGGTACCGCTACATCATAGCACAGAAATACAGAAATGAGAAATCTGGTAAAAGCTGTGGCATGTTTCCTAGGCCCTTGGAGGAGTGATATATTAACACATCAATACACATTTATAAATGTTGGATTCTCTGATGTATTGAATGTATTCTTCCTATGTACAAAGGCAACAGGTAAAAATGCTCACAAAAGCAGAAACCCTAGAATATTACCCTGAAAATATCAAATGTTTGAAAAATTGATTAAAACAACTTCAGAAGGTTATATTGAACATAATCTTTAACTACAGAAAGCTGGAATTTGAAGCCACCATAGTTTAGTGCTGTCCTAACTATACAACTTCAAACAAAGCATCTTATACATCCAAGGCAAATTCAATCCCCCAGCACTCAGGGACTAGTATCTGCCATCTCTATGACACCTTAACAACAAAGCAGACTGTGGGCTTACCCTGTCTCAGCTGTCTGCCTGCCCCTCTGCCATTAGTCAAGTATTAACACGTGAAAATTCAAGGCCTTCTCAGGCACAGACTAAGGACTCTTCCACAGCACAGATGGAGAAAAAGAGCTCATGACAGGATGCACTGTGCTGCTCTCCTCCATGGTGCTGGCAGCGGCAAGAGCCAAAAAGGATCGTGATGGAGCTTCTACCTAATGAGCCACTGCCAAGGCTGTCACCACAAGGAGATGTGTGCTGCAGCAGGAGAGTATGACTCACTCCCATCCCTTCACCCTCTCTGCAGCAGCTTTACCCTTTCAGTGCCATGCCAGCAGGTTCAGTGCAGATTTCAGTTTGCAGGGGTATAGGGAAAGGTCAGCTATACTATTTCTTCATGTTTTTACCAAAACAAACAGATAAATAACCAATTTCTCATCACAGAATTAGTCAAGAAACATTATTACTTCATGGCTATTAAGAAAAACTTCCTGTTGATTAACAAATTAAGGAAAAATGACAGTGCTATCCAAATGCAGCTCCATAACTTAAAATTAACTTTGGGAAGAGTCTTGAAATACCCGACGCATACTGCTCCCCCCAAATTCACAAAACTCAGGCTGGGCTGCATGCTTACTTTGTAGCAGTTCTTTGTGAACCTTGCACAGGCTGTAGTAAGGGTCCATATGTCATCACTTCACCTATCCTACCTGAAGAGCTGATGAAGCAGGAGGCTGAAGATGCTCACTGCTGCAGCCTCAGAGCATATCCATCAGCTTTCCTCACCTTTTCCCTGACACTGCCAAGGCCTAACATTTCCGCTGCCACTATAGCAGCAGACAGTCTCCTATGATCCTCTGACAGAGGCCTCCAGCTTTTCACATTCTGCAAGATGACTTGCAACCTCCCCATCTAATGAAAGAAGACCAAACAATACACTTTGGGCTGGTATGGTCCTGAGTCCATCAATGTGTGGCTGAAACTCTTATGCTTCCCAGCTCTTAAAAGGAAGCACAACAAAAATGAGATAAAAATAAAAAAGAACAAGTCAGGGGGGGAAGGGAGAGGGAAGGGGTGGGATATAGGTTGTGGAGATGGGTGAAGAGAGTGTGCGTGATGGAATCCAGTTTGTGGGACAAGAGAATGTGTATGGGGTGGGATCTAGTTTCGGGAGGGGGAGAATGTGTGTGGTGGGATACAGCTTATGTGGGGCAGGGAGAGTGTGGTGGGATCCAGCTTGTTTGGGGGAGGGGAGGAAGAATGTGTATGGTAGGGTCCAACTTAAGGAGGAGAAAGAAGTAGGGTACAACGTGCCAGGGGAGTAAGAATGATGCAGGTTGGGAGGGAGGGAGAGGAGAGAGAGTAGTGGGGACTGGCTTGAGTGGGAGGGATCATGCATAGGGGGAAGAGAGAGAGAGTATGGTGGGATCTTGTTTGGGGATAAGGGATCGAGAAGTGGTGGGTTCAGTTTGATGGGGGAAGTGTATAGTGCCTTTTTTGGAAAGGGGAAACAATGAGCATGGTAAGGTTTGGCCTGAAGGATAGGAGAGAGAATGAGAGCAAGACAGTGACGTGTGAATGTAAGTGTGCATTTTGGGTCCTAAATAAAAATGTGCACAGAAGCCAAAATGATCATTCCTCCGCCATTAGCAACCTGGCATTTCAGCAAGGGGGTGCATAGTGACAGTGGTGCCAATAAGAAAATTGACTTGTGGCTGCCCACACAGTGGCAGCAATATGACTGCATGGACGCAGCAGCAGCAGCAGCAAGTGGAGGAGACAGACCATTAGGGGATATCACGGGAGGTAGAGAGGCTGGTGTGGTGGAGCAGGGAGGGGAGGTTTTGAGAGAAGAAAAGAGGCTGGGGCAAGTCAAGGAGTCACTGCCTTTGTACTGAACAGTGAAATAACATTTTTAACAGACATTTGATCTAATAATTATTTTAATTTGACCAAAATCTTTCTAACAAAAATATGAATGCATTTATGATGAAGTCTGACAAGAACTCTTACTGCTGCTACATTGCGCAAAAAGCTTATAGCAATTCATTTTTTTTAACATGAGATTTAATCCTCTTGCTTTGGCAATGGTTGAAGTTAATTGTTTCCCAAATGGCATTGAAGACAGGGCATTAAATTCCCCACCATCATACCTAATCTCTAACAAAAGCCTCAGAATGAAATGTCCTAAGCTCATAATTTAGAACCTGCACTTGGATTTTCACCAACAGGTTTAGAAACTTTTATCAGCTCAAGCAACACCAATCATGAGTTTAGCCAGAAGTCCATCTGATGTGACGGACCTATGAATAGAAACAGATGCCGGTGAATGGATTTCTGCTATACTGCCTCGTAAGTCTGATAATTTTGTAGCTATCTGTTCATGACAACTACAAGCCATGGATAGTTACCACTGGCCACCAGATTTGTGCCTCTCCGAGTTTTGTGCTTGACCATGCAGCAGAATATTCCCAATCCTGTAGTGCTATTAGCATAAAAATAAATAATAAGACCAGGGATTCACTAGTGAACTGTGATGCTGTTACCTCTTCAGGAGCCACCCCCCTCACAAGCAGGAGCAAGGTCATTCCTTTTCTATCTCTACCCCAGCTGGATGCTGGCAGGCTACGGGACAAAGGCTGGTATAACTACAGTAATCTTGCACATCACAGGACATTTAAACACCACTTCATGCACAAACTTGCCACATAACTTCAGAGCACAATTGCAGCGTGCCTGTGTACACCTGAACTCAGAGACAAGGACCAGGAAGAAGTACAACTTGTGCTCATCAATCATACTTCAACTAAAGCGGTCCCTTCCCTTTCCCAAAGAACAGTGCTACACACAGACAAGACTTCAGCCTTGCATCTCTACCCCAAGAAACGGGAACAACTGCTGAAGCCAGGAAACCATGGTCCCAAGTCTGATGGCGGGAGCGGGGGGGGGGGGGGGGAGGAGAGAGAGAAAGAGTGAGGGACAGGGAGCAATAGAAAGAAGGGAAGGACTGAATGAGAGGGAATGACAGAGGGAGGAAAGGGGAAAGGGACAAGGTGTGACAGAGGATGCAAGGAGTGAAAGAGAGGGAAAGGGAATCACAGAGGGGGGGGAGGGAAGAAGTGACAGTCAGCGTGAGGGACACGGAGTAATAAAGTGTGATGGAAAGGGAATGACAGAAAGGGGGAAGGAGCAATGGAGAGGTAGAGGGACAGGGAGTGACAGAGAGGAGGAGGAACAAGAGCAATGGGGGAAGGGAGGACAGAAGGAAGCACTGAGGAGAATCGTGAGAACGCGGATGAGAGACGGGGGCGGGCTCCGTACTCACCTTGGCCTTGCCGCGGTCCTTTTCATCACCCTGCTCGATGGAGACCCGGAGGCCGGGGCCGGGGCGGTGCAGGCGGAGCCGCACCCGGAAGAGGCGCTGGATGTGTGGCAGGGAGCGCTGCAGCCCGGGGCCTGCACTCAGCGGCACCGCCAGCTCCAGCACCATTTATCCACCCGCGGCCAGGCCAGCGCCGGCTGCCGCCGCTTCAACGCCGGCCCGGGGCCGAGGGCCGCTCAGTCCCCGCCGCCCGCATCCCGCACCGCCCACACACTGCCCGCCCTCCCGTCTCCTAGCAACGGCCGCTGCCGGCCCGCGCGCGCCCCCGCCAGGAAGAGCGGCCACTCTGCACGAGGCGCTGAGCGCCATCTAGTGGCAAAACCACCATCCTGCACCCGCCTCCAAACAGAGAGAAAGCACCACCTATCGCCCCAGCTAACACTGACAGAGAGAAAGAGAGAGAGAGCGCCTCTTACCGGCTCAGGAGCTACACTGCATCTGGCTCCGAACACAGGACAGAGCACTACCTACCGCTCCAGCGGTCGCGCTGTACCCGTCTCCTAACATAAAGGGAGAGCGCCATCTACCGGCAAAGGGGCCAAACTGCAGCAGCCTCCTTACACATAAAAGCACCACTTAACCACCTCCTAACACATAGAAAGAGAGCGCCACCTACCAGTCCAGCAGTCAAACTGCACTCAACTCCTAACATAGGTGCTGATGCAAAAAAAGAACTCTGAAGGTGGGCGTGCGCCCCCAGGCACCTCTCATGCAATATTTAAATTAGGGGTCGCGTTGTCAAGGATGTGTTAGGGTCGATGCGCGCCCCTAGCACTTCCTTGACAGCGATTTCGGGCCAGTGGTCAGCTGTCAGCGGCCTTCCGCCGGTTAAGAAAACAGACGCTGAATTTATCGACGTCTGTTTACCTAATCGGTGCACAGCCACGGGTTCTGGAAATGGATGCTTGTTAACTGAGAGTTCGTTTCCCAAACCTGACCCTCGGAACTTTTTAAAAAACTTTTTTTCTTTTTAATCTGTAGTTCCTCCTACTTAATATCATACAACTTTTGAGAGTGCTCAGCACAAAACTGTGCATATTTGATGCACATTAATCTTTTTGCTTTTGGGGTGAGTAACTAATAGCCATCAACATGCATTTGCATGTGATGGGCACGCGTTGGATGGATGTTGTGGAGACACTAATCCCATATTGCATAAGAGGATTAGGTTGCACCTACACAACCCGCATCCAGCTATGGGTTAAACAGTGTGCTTGGCTGAGCGAACTGTATTGCATTGGCCCCACAGAGAGGTGCTACCTAGTAGCACAGCAAACACACTGCACCCGCGGAAAGTTCGCCGGAGAGCGGGCGAGCGCACAGGCCACTCTCCTGTGCACGCGATTCAGCATTTAAATGAGGGCCCACGGTAAAAAGAGGCGGCTATCAGCGGGTTTGACAGCTGACGCTCAATTTTGCCGGTGTCAGTTCTCAAACCCGCTGACAGCCACGGGTTCGGAAACCGGACGCCAGCAAAATTGAATGTCCGGTTTTCAACCCGCGAGCTGCGGGCTGATTTAAAAAAATTTTTTTTAATTTTTCATTAATTTTTACTTTGGGACCTCTGACTTAATATCGCCAAGATATTAAGTCGGAGGGTGTACAGAAAAGCAGTTTTTACTGCTTTTCTGTACACTTTCCCGGTGCCAGCAGAAATTAACGCCTACCTTTGGGCAGGCGTTAATTTCTGAAAGTAAAATGTGCAGCTTGGCTGCACATTTTACTTAGTGAATCGTGCGGGAATAACTAATAGGGCTATCAACATACATTTGCATGTTGCGGGCGCTATTAGTTTCGGGGGGGTTGGACGCGCGTTTTTGAATAAGGGGTAAAGCTAGCGCGTTGAAAAAGTGCGTCCAAACGCGGGTTAACAGTGCGCTCCACTGTATCGGCCTGATAGAGAGAGCGCCATCTTCTGAACCAGTAGCCATACTGCACCCACCTCCTAAAACAGAGAGAGAAAGTGCCATTAACCACCCGCTTCCTAAAACAGAGAGAGAGGGAGTGCACCCACCTCCTAACACCGAGAGAGAGAAAGCACCACACCCCAGCAGTCGCACTGCACTCACCTCTTAACACAGAGAAAGAGAAAAAGAACACGCCACCTATCGTCCCAGCGGTCACACTGCATCCGCCTCCTAACCAATAGAGAGAGAGCACCACCTATCACCCAGCGATCACACTGAACCCACCTCCTAACAGAGAGAGAGAGACCTTACCCCACTGACCACACTGCACCCACCTCCTGACACAGAGAGAGATAAAGTGCCATCTACCATCCCTGCCACCACACCACACCTGCCTTCTAATATATAGAGAGAGAGCACGTTACCTACCGGCTCTCTAACACTTAGAGAGAGAGCGCCATCTACTGAACCAGTGGTCACACTGCACTCACCTCCTAGGACATAAGAGAGAGAGCATCACTTATCGTCCCAACAGTCACACTGCATCCATCTTCTAACACAGAGAGAGCACCCCACCTACTGGCCCATCGTCTAACAGAAAGAAAAAGCGCCACCTAACAACCCATCAGCCACACTGCACCCACCTCCTAACACAGAGAGAGAGAGAGAGAGAGCCACCTACCACCCCAGCAGTCACACAATACCCACCTCCTTTCATAGAGAGAGCATACACCACCTACTGCCCTGGCCGCGGGCGGATAATTGGTACTGGAGCTGGCGGTGCCGCTGAGTGCAGGCCCCGGGCTGCAGCGCTCCCTGCCACACATCCAGCACCTCTTCCGGGTGCGGCTCCGCCTGCACCGGCCCGACCTCTGGGTCTCCATCGAGCAGGGTGATGAAAAGGACCAGCCACACTGCACCTCCCTCCTAATATATATATAGAGAGAGAGAGCACGTCACCTATCTGCTCAGTGGACACACTGCACCCATCTTCTATAATCTAGAGAGAGAGAGAGAGCTCCACCTACTGGCTCAGTGGCCACTGTTATAATCTGTTATAATTAGTGAGGTTTGGGTGGACCCTTGGACACTATGGCAGTTGACCATGCCCATGGGGGGAAGTCACGTGAGGAGCCACAGGTCAGGCTCAGCTTAGGACACACAAACACAGAGATTGATCTTTTATTAGACAATGTGATGAAGCCACCAGAGGTGGCAGTAGTGAGCAGCAGAAGTAGCTCAGCTGGGCTAGTATCCCTCAGGCGCTGGAACAGCGACTCCTCCGGTAGCAGTGCTGTAGTGGAAAGAACTGAGAATAATGAGTACAGTGGAATATGCACAAAGCCCCAGTATGGAGAACCCCAGGATAGGGAGAGCAGGCCCTCAAGGAGCGAGTACCTGATCCCTGAGAGCTGAGAGACTTGAAGGTAATGTACTCACACAGCGGTTTCACGTAGGAGATGGCACTAGGGCTGGAATGGAGGCAGGCCCTCGAGGAGCGAGTATCTGGTTCCAGGGAACAGCTCTGAGGTGAAGATGGTAGTACTCACTGGTGTTGAAGATAGCGAATCCTTCCAGGCAGAAGGTAGGAGCAGGCAGCGGGTCAGGGAACATGGACCCTCGAGGAGCGAGTACCTGGTTCCAGGGAACAGCTCTGAGGTGAAGATGGTAGTTCTCACTGGTGTTGTAGATAGCGAATCCTTCCAGGCAGAAGAGAAGGTAGGAGCAGGCAACGAGTCAGGGAACATGGACCCTCGAGGTGCGAGTACCGGTTTCCTGATAGCGACCTGAAAAGCGAGGCCCCCGAGGAGCGGGTACCCCATTAGCGATGAGTCCAATAGAAATTGAAGAGGCAGAGTAGCTGGGTACGGAGAGCGAATCCCATCCGTAAGAGTCCCCCTTGCTAACTCAAAGGCTAGCAAACATCGTAGGCTTTAAATATCCGGGCAGTGTGACGTCATCACAGGGGGACACCCCTGAGGTTCACGCCAAGTAGGAAATAAGAGTGAGGGCCAAGTGGCGAGCGCGCCCTAAGGTACCAGCGGAGCATGGCGGGAGGCAGCGCCCAAGCTGGTCCGGGGACGCCGGAGAGGACGGCAGGCAGACGCCGCGGCAGCCAGGCGTCCATCCATAGCAAGAGGAGGTGCAAAGAAAGAAAGGTAGGTGGAGTGAAGCTGTCGGGAAGGGACAGTTGCAACAGCCACACTGCACCCATCTTCTACAACTTTGAGAGAGATCGCTACCATACACCCCAGTGGTCACACTGCACCCGCCTCCTGACACATAAAAAGAGAACACCATCTACCACCACAGCAATGACACTGCACCCACCTCCTAAAACCTAGAAATAGAAAGCACCACCTACTGCCCCAGTGGTCACACTGCACCCGCCTCCTAATATCAAGACAGAGGATCACCCTGCACCTTACACCTAAAGAGAGAGAACTCCACCTACTGCCTCAGTGCCCACACTGCCGGACACATGGAGAGTGCCTCCTATCATCCCAGTGCCCACACTGCACCCACTGCCCGACAGATAGAGAGTGCCACCGACAGTCCCAGCATTCACACTGCATCTGCCACCCGACACAGAGGGAGAGAGCAGCACTTGATAGGGTTAGTATAACGCTGGTGAGGACCTGAGCATCAGCAGGTAAAGGATTTTCAGCCTATTTCCAGCTCTGTGCCACTATGCAGAAACATTTCTGAATGACATCATGAAGGCAGTTACTTTCCTACAGAAGAAAAGACATTATTCCCAGCAACAAAGTTGTTACTTCAAGGACCTTTGGCATGGAATATAGAGATCTAAGAACCACAAGCAAAAAGATTCTCCTTCCAGCATGCTAACAAGCTGCATGACTAACTCAAGGTCAGGGTATTCTCAAGCATGAGATGCCTGCTGAGACAACCAGCTCCTGCATGACAACCAGCTCAGCCCAGTGATAGATCAAAGGGTCTCTACTGTTAATTGGAAAAATAAGAATGGTATGGACAGTGCAGCCTGTGGAAAATAGGGCATTAATAAAGTATGAGGTGGACAAGCAACACAGAGTACTGCAGCGTCAATCAGCAGCAGCAGCAGCAGAGACCGAATGCTGACCGGACCAGACAATGGTGTTCCTGTTTCCTTTGCTTCTCATCAAAGTGATGAACCAATTGATTTGGATGAGAGAGGAATCCCATTCATTTGCTAGCTAGGCATAGAAAGACATTTGGAATTGGCTCACTGTAAATTCTAATTTTGTGCTTTATCTATAAATCAGGGTTGTACTAAATATTATAGTACCATTGGTTGGTCTCTCCTATCTCTATATTCCTACACATGCTTCTCGGTGGTCACGTTATAACACACCCTGCACCCCAGCATCGACACTGTACCTGCCATCTGACACATAGAGATAGAGCACCACCTAACACTCCAATATCCGCACTGCACCCACTGCCCACCACACGGAGACTAAACTCTACCTAACACCCCAACATCAATACTGCACTCACAGCCCAACTCATGCAAAGTGCCATCTAGCACCCTAGTGCTCACACTGCATCTGATGTGCTATAGCAAGCGAGAAAGCGCCACCTATCATTTTAGCTCCCACATTCAGTCACTGGTTGGATTGCAAAGTTAGCCGGATAAACCTAACTGGTTAATGTTTATGTTTATTATTTCTTGATTAATCTCAATTAATTAAAAATGTAAAACAAAGGGATGTACAATTAAAATAAGCAGGACTAACAATAATAACTAATAAAACATAATATAAAACATATCAAAACAAATTTATTTATTTATTTAAGAACTTTTTTATACCGGTATTAGTGGGTACATCATACTGGTTTACATTCTAACAAAAAGGTTGAAAATACATAAAACAAGGGCTAGAAGTGGGATCAGGGAGCACACAGAGTTCAGGGTAGATAAAAAAAATAAATAAATAAAAATAAATAATAAAAGCAAAAAAAACAATCAATCTAAAAAAATAAAATAGAACAAAATACATAAAATAGAACCTAACTTTGTAGGGATAGACAGCAGCAAAGCCTCATCATTGAATATACCCGTCTACCTTACAGGTAAGAACATAAGACATTGCCATGCTAGGTCAGACCAAGGGTTCATCAAGCCCAGCATCCTGTTTCCACCAGAGGCCAAACCAGGCCACAAGAACGTGGCAATTACCCAAACACTAAGAAGATCCCATGCAATTAATAGCAGTGGCTATTCCGTAAGTAAACTTGATTAATAGCCGTTAATAAACATCTCCTCCAAGAACTTATCCAAACCTTTTTTGAACCAGATAGGTTTATGCAGCTAACTTTAGGACTACTCTAAGGGGGCACACACCACAGATAATTCCTCTACCACTCCCCCCATACGCATTGCACTCCAACAAACTCCCACTTTAGCCTTGCATCTTCCTTATGCCCCCCACTTCCCTTCCCCCATTAACATTTGGGGCCCATAGGCGAACACCCTCCTGAGACAGAATAATCCTGCTAAAAATCAAAACTGGACATAGAAAGAATAATTTCAAAAGTCACATATGTGGGTAAATACTGATTTAGCAGGGTAAAAGGGCTTTTTGAAAATTGCTCACTCTAAAAGCACCTAACAGTATGCACTGTTCAAAGGGAAGGACTGCTCAGACTTTCTTATGGGTAAATGTACCCTGGCACGTTGCACCAAAACGTGCCACTTTGTTATCTTACATTTCTGTATAGCCTTCCTTGGCAGGGCTGGTGCAAGAGTGTTAGGCACCCCAGATGAACCTTACGGTCTGGCACCAACCCCTCCCCCAGACCTTCCCACAAACAATTAAATATTATGAGGTCCATATTCAGACACAGTCCAGATACCAAAGTTAGCCAAATAAAATTATCTGGCTAACTTTGGAGAGATATTTGGTGGTACAATTGCACTACTGAATACAGCCAGATAGCTTAGTTAGCCAGCTAACTTTAGGACTGCTTTTTGGCCCAACCAGATTTTGTCTGCTAAGTTATCCAGCCAACTCTGAATATTGGAGTTAGCTGATTAACTTAGCTTACCAACTCAAGTCCTCCCAGTTATGCCCCCAGAACACCCTTAACTTATCCAGCTAAATTCTAGCCATGTAACTTATTATGTGCTTATTATTATGTGCTCAAATATTCAACTAGCTGCCGTAGCCAGTTAACTTCTGGCTAAATTCTTTTGAATATGGACCTCTATGTATTTATAATAATAGATTATTCATGAAAAAGGACATTTTGGGCAAAGATATCACTTACAACATATATATTATATTTACATACACTACTGTGGTGCTAACCAAAAAACCTTGTAAAAAAAGACACTTGGAACCCATATGGTATTAGGCCCATTGTAAAGTGCATTGGGTGTGGGCTTGACCCACAGAAAGTCATGAATAAACTGAATTACAATTACAATATAGCGAACCTACCATATCAAACAGCACTCAAACAACTGTGCCTATAACAAGGGGAAATATTACAAATATTACAAATATGACATCAGTTTCCTAAAACATGAATACACCTCCTATTAGGACAAAACAGAACAGGCCAGGCTGCTACAGATCCCTAACAGCCATACTAATAAAAATAAATATTTAAAAATGGCTGATGAATACAATATCATCTAATTAATTAAAAGCTTATTTACAAATTTGTAAACATTTCCCAAACTCCATCAAAATATTTCAGAACAGCAGATACATCAAATAATACCCAATAATTCAAACTAATAAGGATTAAAAATATGTCTTACTCTTCATACTTAGGAAGTTTTGATTTCCAGTCACTCAGATTGCCATGGATTAGTCAGGGAGGGAGGGTGCACAAAGTTTCTCCTAATTGTCTCACATTCACACAATCTCCATCACAAACACTCTCGCTTGTTGCGCCGAAGGTGGACCCTTGGGCCGAGGTGGGGTTGACTCTACCTGTAGGAAGGATCCTACGGGTCCCCACCATCGGCAGGCAGAGTGGGCTGAAGGACGGAGGCCGGCTGGCACTTCACCAATACCAGCCCTCGTTCCCCACGGGTTGAACCTTTGGGTACCGGGGCCGGCTGGACTTAGGTGGGCCTCCATATGTTGTCGTCAATGGAAGGACAGAGAGGTCAGCCCAGAGGCAGCAACAGTGGAATGGAGAAGTTTGCACTGGACGAGGCGGAGTCCCAGAGACCCGGGCACCAATAGAACCAAAGTCAGACGGGGCGCCTGAGCAAGAACAGGCTAATGCTTGACTAAGCCAAGTCCAGGACATGGACTGAAGAGGCGTCATAGAGCAAGCTGGAGTCAGGGCCACGGCAATCAAGAAGTGGTTGATTGCCGCCGGCCCTGACTCTTTCTATGCTATAGACTCTCTCCTCATCCAGACCTCATCCAGGCTGAGGTCTGGATGAGGAGAGAGTCTGTAGCATAGTCAGGCAATGCAGAGGTCCAGGCTTGGAAAGGGACAATGCAGAGGTCATGTACGAGAAAGCAATCTGATGAAAGGTTAGAAATCAGGAACGCAAGAACAAAGGAGAACAGGAACAGGAACTTGCGAGGATCAGGAACCAGAAACGCAGGAGAACCACCAGGAGACAACGAGTACACGACCAGCGTGGAGACCTGTTGCAAGGGCAATCATTGGAACCCGAGCCTGGCCTTAAGTACCGGAGCTCCAGCGATGTCATCATCCAGGGCTGCGGCCAAGTTCCCACCGCGGGTCCTTCATAAGAATCAGTGATGCACGCACGCGCGCCTAGGGAGGGGAGCGGCACTGGATGGCGGCGTCTCTTCGCAGAGCACAGGAATCTGTAGCTGAAGCTGAGGCACCGGGGGCGGCCCGAGGATGGAGCCGGCGGCCCACCGCCACCAGGGATGAGGAACCGGGCACTGGATTCACCAGAGAGAGATGAGCGGGCTGGGCCATGGGTGTGCCGTGGCTGGCACATGTAACAGTACCCCCCCCCCCTTTCGCCCCCCCCCCCCCCCTTGGAGGTCTGGGTTTGCCCGGATGGGCACGATGAAATTGAAGGAGGAGATTTTATCCAGGATGTTACGAGCTGGTTCCCTCGAATTCTCTTCGGGGCCGTAACCCTCCCAGGAAAGTAGGTATTCCCACCGGCAGTCCCTACGGCGAACATCAAGGACTTCATGAACCTTGTAGGTAGTATCGGTCTCCGCAACCAGCAGAGATGGTTCGGGAGCTTTTCGTGAAGGCCATGATAGGACCACTGGCTTCAGAAGTGATACGTGGAAAGTATTATGGATTCCTAATGTTGGTGGCAACCGAAGCTGGTACGTAACTGGTCCAACATGACGAATGATTGGAAAAGGTCCAATGTACCTTGGTGCAAACCTTTGAGAAGGTATCTTAAGCCGAATATATCGAGTGCTTAAGCAGACTTTCTGGCCAGGAAGGAACTCAGGAGCCAAGCGTCGATGGATGTCCGGCAGACTTCTTGGCCCAGGATGCGGCTTGGTGTAAGTGAAGAGTTGTCTGATTCCAGAGTGCCTTGAGGGCATCAGCAGTAGCTTGCGCAGCAGGAGAGGGCACCGATAATGGTATGGGTAGTGGTGGTTTTGGTTGCTTCCCATAAACGATAGAAAAAGGGCGATGTACCTGTGGCAGCGGCAATTTGGAAGTTGTGGGAGAACTCCGCCCAAGGAAGGGGTTCAGACCAGTTGTCTTGATGGTTATTTATGTAGGCGCGGAGGAAGGATTTTAAGGAGCGATTCATTCGCTCAGCTTGTCCATTGGCCTGCAGATGGTACGCTGTTGTTAAACTGATGTTGATGCCAAATTTATTGCAGAGGGCGTACCAGTATCGGGCAACAAATTGTGGACTCCTGTCGGAGACAATGTCCTTGGGCAAGCCTTGTAGCTGAAATATATGGAGAAAGAACAGGCGTGCCAATTCAAGAGCAGATGGTAGGCCTGGTAATGGAACAAAATGGGCCATTTTATAAAATCTATCTATGGTGATCCTTGGATGGCGGTAAGTCCACAATGAAATCCGTGGAGAGATGTGTCCACGGTTCTTCGGGAGATGGAAGTGGCTGGAGCAAACCCATGGTCGACCGACCGGGATTTCTGTTGAGCATAAGTATTGCAGGAATCGATGTA
The DNA here is from genome assembly GCF_901001135.1 of Rhinatrema bivittatum. NCBI lineage: Eukaryota > Metazoa > Chordata > Amphibia > Gymnophiona > Rhinatrematidae > Rhinatrema > Rhinatrema bivittatum. The sequence goes on from NC_042620.1 coordinate 319,084,068, forward strand.
CGCTTTAGCATCAGAGACCATAGTGGGCCACCAGAAGAACTGCTGGAGCAACGCTAGGGTTCACGCTCACCCTAGGTGACCGGTGAACTTAGAGTCATGTGCCCACCGGAGGGCTCTTTCACGGAGGCGATGGGGCACAACGGTCTTCCCAGTCAGAACTGGGTGAGTTGCAGTCAAACAAATACAAGCCGGGTCAATAATGTGACTGCGTTCTTCAGGAGCATCTTCTGGTTCGAAGGAACATGACAGGGCATCTGCCTGAAAATTTTTTCCAGCTGGGCGATAGCGAAGTTCGAAGTTGAACCTAGAAAAAAACAGCCCATCGAACTTGACGGGTGTTGAGGCGCTGGGCACAGTTCAAATGATCCAGATTCTTGTGATCTGTAAATATGGTGAATTTATGTTGAGAACCCTCTAGCCATGGGCGCCATTCTTCTAGAGCTAATTTAATAGCAAGCAATTTGCAATCTCCAATGCTGTAGTTTTGTTCCGCAGAAGAGAATTTGCGTGAGTAGAATGAGCACGGAACTAGGGACCCAGAAGTTGAATATTGGCTCAAGACCACCCCGACCCAGATAGCAGGGGCATCCACCTCGACCTGGAAGGGGCGGTTTGGGTCTGGATGGTGAAGACAAGGTCCAACTAGGAAGGCCTCTTTGAGGCGTTGAAAGGCTTTAATGGCTTCCAGGGTTCAGTTCCAGGTATCTTGGCCCTTATGGGTCAATGCAGTAAGAGGAGCCGCCAGTGTTGAGTAATGAGGGATAAAATGGCGGTAATAATTCGTGAATCCTAGAAATCATTGAAGAGCTTTAAGACCCATGGGCTGAGGCCAATTTTGGATTCCTTTGAGTTTTTCAGGGTCCATAGAGAATCCTCGTTGCGAAATTATATATCCAAGAAAGGGCAAACTGGATTTTTCAAACAGGCATTTACCCAATTTCGCGAAAAGATGGTTTTCGCGGAGACGTTGAAGAACCGTGAAGACATCGGTGCGGTGTGTAGCCAGATCCTTGGAGAAGACAAGGATGTCATCAAGGTATGCCACAACCTTAACATATAATAGATCTCTGAAAATGTCATTAATCATTCGTTGAAATACTGCGGGAGAGTTACAGAAGCCAAAGGGCATCATCTGATATTCGTAATGCCCGTCTCTAATTTTGAAAGCTGTTTTCCAGATGTCATCGGGGTGGATACGCACCAAGTTGTAAGCTCCACGCAGATCCAATTTGGTGAAAATAGAAGCTCTGTGTAATCGATCAAATAACTCAGAGATCAAGGGCAATGGATATTTGTCTTTGCGGGTGATGGCATTTAAGTTGCGGTAATCGATACACGGCCTTAGGGATCCGTCTTTCTTCGTAACGAAGAAAAATCCTACACTGGCAGGAGATGTTGAGGGACAAATGAACCCTTTAGCAAGGTTCTCTTGGATGTACTCCATCATAGCCTTGATCTCAGGAAGGGACAGAGGATAAGTACGCCCTTGGGGAGAAGTGTTCCCAGGCAGAAGTTCGATAGAGCAGTTGAACCTCCAAAGAGGTGGTCGAAGGTCCACCTCTGCTTTGAAAAAACATCTTCAAAGTCTGCATAAGGAGCTCGTATGCCTGAGGAGGTGGTCGCAAAAGGAATCACAGGGGGTGGCACCACCTTTTATAAACAAGTCTGATGACAGGTGGAACCCCATTCCACCAGCTGAAGCGACCCCCAATCAAATTGGGGGGAATGACGTTGGAGTCAGGATAGTCCTAAGACTACTGTGTGGATAGATTTCTCCAAAACCAATAATTCAATTTCTTCTGTATGAAGGGCGCCAGTAAGAGGTTGAACTGGCTCAGTGGTCAGGGAAATTCAGCCAGGTAATGGATCATCGTAAATCGAAGCAATGCACAAGGAGGTCTCCAAAGGATGGGTATTTATACCCAGAAGTTGAACTAGATCCTTGAGGATAAAATTTCCTCCTGCTCCAGAATCCATCAGAGCAAGGACTGGAAAGGTCCGTGAGTCCCAAATCAGAGTAACTGGCAAGGACAGTTGAGGGGCCCCGGTGACGTTGAGCCCAAGTTCAGGACCCCAACTGAACTTAGGCCGGATAGTTTTCCGGACGGACTGGGCAGGCCTGCAGGTGATGGCCAGGTGCTCTGTAGTACAAACACAGGCCAGTTTGTCTCCTCCGGCAGCGCTCTTCCGGGGACAGCCGCCTACGGCCCAACTGCATGGGTTCTTCCGTCTTGGCCACAATGGAGACCCTACCGGAGGCAGGGCTAGTGGCTGATGGTGAGCGGGAGCGAACCTGAGAGGGCCTTCTGGGATTCCAATTCTCTTGGTGGTGCTCTTGGAGACGATGATCAATTCGGCCAGTCAGATCGATGAGATCCTCAAGTGAGGGAGGGAGCTCCTGAGCTGCCAATTCATCTTTCAGCTGCGGGGATAGTCCATCCAGGTAGGTGGCATGCAGGCAGTCTTCCTGCCAAGAGAGTTCTGTGGCTAAGGTCCGAAATTCAATCGTAGAATCAAATAGGCTTCTTTGGCCTTGGCAAAGATGTAGCAAATTAGTGCTTGCCACGGCATGCTGCCCAGGATCATCAAAGGTCCGCCGGAACACGGCCACAAATTGAGACATTTCCTGTAGGAGCGAATCCGATCGCTCCCATAAGGGCGAAGCCCAAGCCAATGCCTTCCCTTCTGGACGAGACAAGATAAAGGTGACTTTCGTGAGTTCATCTTGAAAGATGGAGGGCTGCAGAGCGAACTGCATGTAGCATTGGTTGATGAACGCTCTGCAGAGCTTGGATTCACCGTTGAAATGAGGTGGAGCTGGTAGAGCCAGCAAGGCTCTAGGAGTGGAGAGAAACAGCTGTTGGTGAGAGGAAGCTGGTACTGGAACTGAATTACTAGACAGGGCATCAAGCCGGGCATGCAGACGCTCAAGGGAGGAGGCTAGGGCCTCAAGAAACTGTTGCTGTACTTGTACCTTTGAAGCCAGGCCAGGAATAGCCTGAAGGGCACACGGATCTGCCGAGTCCATGGCCTTTGCAACCTGTTCCGCCGGAGGTGGACCTTGGGCTGAGGTGGGTTTGACGCTACCCATAGGAGGGATCCTACGAGTCCCCACCATCGGCAGGTGAAGTGGGCTGAAGGACGAAGGCTGGCTGACACTTCACCATTACCAGCCCTCGTTCCCCGCAGATTGAGCCTTTGGGTACCGGGGCCAGCTGGACTTAGGTGGTCTTCCATATGTCGTCGTCGATGGAAGGACAGAGAAGTCAGCCCAGAGGCAGCAACAGTGGAATGGAGAAGTCTGTACTGGACAAGGCGGAGTCCCGGAGACCCGGGCGCCAACAGAACCAAAGTCATACAGGCGGTGCCTGAGCAAGAACAGGCCAAAGCATGAATAGGCCATGTTCAGGACGAGACTGAAGAGGCATCGTAGAGCAAGCTGGAGTCAGGGCCAGTGGCAATCAAGAAGCGATGGCAAGACAAGGCTGAGGTCTGGACGAGGAGAGAGTCAATGACGTAGTCAGGCAATGCAGAGGTCCGGGCTTGGAGAGAGTCAATGGCGTAGTCAACAATGCAGAGGTCTGGGCTTGGAGAGAGTCAATGGCATAGTCGGGCAATACAGAGGTCCGGGCTTGAAGAGAGTCAATGGCGAGTCAGGCCATGCAGAGGTCTGGGCTTGGAGAGGGACAATGGCGTAGTCAGGCAATGCAGAGGTCCAGGCTTGGAGAGGGACAATGGCGCAGTGTGCCTCCTTGTCTCAGGTGAGCTTCAAAGCCCAGTGAGGCAGCAGCCAGACCAGTCTTTCTTTCACCCCGAGGACCGTTGCAGTCTAGGCAGCTGCCTAGTCTGCACAATGGTTCCACTGGCCCTGTTTCTTAGAAAACAGTCCAACCCAAAGTAGTTTACAAAACATGAAAATACAGTACTACATCATACACAATGCATCCAGTCTTTTGTAGATAGTGCACGATTGGCTACATGCACAGATGAAAGAACCTTTGTATAAAGATGAAATATATACACTTTATACAAAGGTTCTTGCATATACATATTTCGGGCAATCATACACCATTTACAAAGGCCTGGATGCATTGTATGTAATGTAGTATTTTCATGCTCTGTGTATTCCAGCTTGTTCTGTTTTCCCAATAGGAGGATTATTGCTAATTATAAATTTAGATTTTTAGCCCATCTTTCCAAATAATGCTCACGACAGCTTACAGCATTTCTAGAATTCAGATACGGCGGGCCACGCGGAGAGGCCCGATGCAGAGCACAGGGATCAGCGGCTGAGACCAAGGCACTAGGGGTGGCCCGAGGACGGAGCGGGCAGCCCACCGCCGCCAGGGATGAGGAACCAGGCACTGGACTCGTCTGAGAGAGGTGAGGGGGGCCGGGCCCCGGGTCTGCTGCGGCCGCCATGCGTAACAGCCTTCCTTATCAATACTTTGCATCTAACTTCCCAGTGCTTATGCTGTTTCCTGTTTTCTTCATTCGGATCCTTTTTCCATTTCTTGAAAAATGTTCTTTTAAGTAATTATAGCTCAAAGGACATTTTGTTTGAACTAAACATTTTGTTTCAAATAAACAGAATGAAACGAAATAAACCACAAACAAACTGGGAAAGAAATGTAAATGCATACCCAATCTCCTACTGCTCCATCTCCACATCATCCCTAATCCTCATAATGCCCCCTTGCCCATTCTTACCCCTCACCGGCACCATCAATGCTCCATTTCTCAAAGTAAACATAAACCTCATAGTATTTTGTCTGCATGGTTTCATAGGCAAACATCAAATTAACATCTACTGGTAGATGATAAATAAATGCATAACCAATATAAAATCAGGCGAGATAGGGAGATCGGATACAGACATTTAAGTACCTGCAAGGTTTCCATGCACAGGAGGAGGGGCTCTTTCAATGGAAAGGAAGCTCTGGACAAGGGATAAAGGGGGAAAGGGGGGGTGGGGGTGGGCTCAGGAGTAATCTCGGTAATCTTTACGGAGAAAGTGGTGCAGCCTTCCCCGTGGAGGTGATGGAGACAAGGGCAGTATCTGAATTCAAGGAAGCGTGAGACAAAACATGGCCGTTCTCCAAAGCGACCGATTCCATTTTGGGATTTGTCCTGTTTAACTGATCTCTGTTTATTAGTGCACCTCTTTGAGGCCTGGGTTAAACATTTGAAAATAAATAAATGAGCACAGGGGATCTCTGAAGAAGCGCTAGGGATGGTAGAGCTGAGCCGTTGGTGTGGCTGGGCAGACTGGATAGGCCGGATGGTCCTTCTTCTGTCCTCCTGTTTCTATGTTTATTTATTTATTTGTTTATTTATTGAGTTTTATATACCGTCGTTTGGGTTCGCCATCACAACAGTTTACAAGATTCGATCGGAGACAGACAATTTAAATGGGGAAAACAAAGATTAAGATTATTGTAAATTGAAACATAAGTATGGGAGCAGGTACATTTAGAGGCCGGTATCAGAAAGTCAGATAATGGTATAGATCGAGGTAACATTAACATTGTTAGCAGGTAATAATAAGTAGTAGATAACAATAATTGGAGTGGGTATGTTTACATTTAGCAAAAATGAGAGTTCAGGTGGTTATGTTGTCTGAGGTATGTGGTCATGTTAATTTCCGGTTATTTATTTATTTAAGGTGTTTTGTATACCATCATTCGGTTTCGCCATCATAACGGTTTACATACATCGGTTTACATAGACATGCGTTATTTGTAGAGAAATTATTTACATCGTTAGATCTAAAAGTTCATTAGCTAAACAACATAAAACAACATTTCTAAAAATAGGAGTAAGTCAACCTAAATTAAAAAAACCGAACTAATATGTTTTGAGTAATCTCCTGAATCCAAGAAGATCTTTTTCCATCTCAAAGAATCTCATAACTTGGGGGCCATACCCATGAAAGATCACCTCCATAAAGCATGAGACTGCGTCCTCCACAGAGCAAGGGATCTGATGGGAACATATGTAAAGCTGCGCCTTTCCAGATAGATTGCACTCGGTATCTTTTGAACTTTAAAAGCCAGTACTAACATTTTACACATTAGCACCGATACGTAATAGGCAACCAGCAAAGCTCACAAGGAACTGGGTTAATCCTCTCCCTCTGGCTTTTCTTTTGAACTAGCCTGGCACCAGTATTTTGTAGGAATTGAAATAATCAAGTGCATTACGAAAATCAACTGGTGACAGCACTAAAGCAGGAAGAACCATTTGCAAATCGTCTTCAGATAAAAAGCAAGGCCCTAATCTTGCCATATAAAAGGAAGCCTTGCAAAACAGCTGGTAGGAACCGGCTGGAGCTGAGCCTGAAATTTAATTGTGAGTCCAGAACAATTCCCAGACTGACAGCACTTTCCTGGCAGGTAAGTGGAGCAGCATTCAGTTCAAATCCTGGGCTGCACGGGAGACATTGCCTCTTCGCTGAGGCACCTTCCTTCAGATTCTGTGAGATTTTCAAACAATTCATTAGATGTGAGCCAGCTTCCGACAGCCTGGAACCAGCAACTCAGGTCACTGTCAGGCTCTAACAAATGTGTCAATTGCAGTATAAAGCTGAAGGTCATCAGTGCACATATAACAGTGAATCCCCCCCCCCCCTCCAAAATACCTAAAAATATGGTCCAAAAGTCATAAGTGTTAGGGAGGAAGCAAGGGTGGCAGGCACACCGTTAAAACAGTCAGGAGGTTTAAGTGCTGGGTGAGACTCCCTGCAGAGAGACCTTCAGCTCTGCCTCCAATGTATCAGAGAAAAGGAGCCAAATCTGCTGGCTTTCCATGGTCACAAGTGGATGGCGAAAGAGTGCCTCTTCCTCCTTCAGGATTAGAGGTAACATCTCGGCTGACTGTTTATTCCGGGGGTGGGGGGGCTTTTAAATCGAGACTGGAAGGGGGAACGCTCACAGTCACAGAAGATTCCCAAGCAATGCACATTTTTCAAGCTTCCACCACAGACACAGATACAGTAATGTCCGTCTTCAAGCCAGGCAACTTAAATATCAAATATGCAATGGCTTCACTGGAAGCTGGAGCCTACCTTGCACTTAATTGTGTGTGATACAATTATAAAGCACATTTCTAACAAAAATAAAAACATATATATATATATATATTTCTTTTCCAATAATGAATAAAAGTGATTCTTACAAATAAATACATACTCAGTAACTACACCATGCATCTAGTCATTAAAAGAAGAAGCTAGATTTCAGAACTGACATCTACTGGGCCCGGCTTTTGCTGTAGAATTTAGAAGCAGGCTTGCTGTTAGAAATATAATCATATTATTATTATTAAAAATCCTACTAATAATCATGTTAACTCCGTGGGCTGTTTCACCTTTGCTAGATTCTGCTGTTTAATCTGAAATCCTCCCACTCAACCCTCCCCCTCCCCCCCTAGTTTCCTAGCAACTGGATGCTGGTGGGCCTGCCGGAGCTAAGTTCCCTTCCAGCCCATGCATCCATCATCCTGGACAATTAAACCAAGCAACTGAGCTCAGACCCCCCCACCACTGCTGAATCCCAGTTTACTTCCCTCATTAGCTGGGTGAAAACCAGGAGGCTCATTGGTGCGGGATCAGTCCTTCCATCTGTAATCAAAAGGTAAAAGCTATTTGCAGGCTGGAGTTTGCAGATAAATGCAGGATGCACGTTGCTCCGGCATGTTTCGTCGTAGAGTAAATCGATCCCTTTCTCAGGATTCTCCCCCTGAGGTTGGAGTAGGGGCCACTTTTGAGCACTGCTGAGTCCCCCACACATTTGCTGCCGACCTGGGGAATATTTCCCGTTGGGGATGAGTCACTGGCTCTTGGGCCCAAGGTTTAGGACCCTGACATTCAGTAACAGTCCTCACACCAAGAAAAAAAAAAAAGTTTAAATAAAAGAAAAGTTTATTATTGCAAAAGGTAGCAGGTAACAAAAATCCCACTTCCAGAAACAGCAGAAAAATCTGGAGTTACAGTCACTCAAACAAATACAAAAATGCAGTACTTAGAGCTCCCAAGTATCTGATAGCCTCCCTTACCTCCCAAGGCTTCCTTAAGAGCAATGTTGGGATGTTTTGTTGCTCCTACAGACTCTGGAATACCTGCATTCTTCTCCTTTTCTTTGACCTTGGATGGATTACCCTTCTCTGGATGCAAATGCAGATTTCTTCACCAAAACACAACACTAAACTCCTTAGTCACAGGACAAGAAGGCCCTTGAACCGATTCACCACCCGAAGAGGGAAAAGCAATCTCCAGCTCCTCACAGGGAACAAGCCAGAAGAAGACACACTGCCCCTACCCCTCCAACAACTCCCAAACCACTTCCTCTAGTGACTCTGGGTGAGTACGTTTATATTATCACAAAGATCCCTCCCAGTGGGGATGGATTAGATCCATCATAAATCCATTTCCTAATCCATCTCTGGAACATTCACCCTGGTAAGGTTCTGCTAGGCCTTACAGTAACAGAGCAAGAGAATAAATGACAGCAGACAAGGACCAATTGACCCACCCAGTCTGCTTAGTCCTCTATCTCTAGGGTTATCTACAACTTTGGGTAGATGAGCGTGTAAATTCCCCCCTTACTCCACCCTCCCACCCAGGACTTTCATCCGACCTCTCAGCCCTGCTCCTATCGTTGCCCTCTATATCTGTCTCACACGCCTTTATATCACCACCGCTGGTAGGCTGATCCCTCTTTGGTTCTTCCAAGTCCCGTGCTGAATGCCACACCCAGGCCGCTTCTCTACGCTTACCACCAAGCTTTGCAATGACCCAAACAGCCACCAACACTAGTAAATGCCCTGTCCATCCAGGCTCGGTCATGTGGGGTTTCCGACCACCCCTTGCAGGTCACCCTTGCCTTTTTGGAAGCTTGATGGAGACGTATATTTTAGCTTCCCATGAAGCGGCAGCTGATCTTCGCTCGGATTTTCCGTTGGCTCAGTGGACTGAAATCTGGACTCACCAGCTCCACTACCGATGTTCAAGTGAGAGCAGGAGCCTCTGGCAATAATCTCCTCTCACATCTCGGAAAAACCATCGCTGGGAAATTCAGACACTTTAGCCCGGCTTTCCAAAGGCCCACACGCGCAAAAACCGGGGTTTACAAGCGTGGCCGGGCCTTGCGCACGACGCGCGCATTTTAAAACGGGCCCGGCCACACGCGTAAACCCTGGTACGCACCCAACTGCCAGGCCTCTCCAAAGGGGCGGATCAGGGGTGGGCCTAGAGGCAGGCCAGGACAGCGTCATTCTATGCTGCCCCAGGGAAGGAGCAGTAAGTAATGAAACAAAAAAAATGTAAGTAGATAGGAAGGGGTTAAGGGTTGGGGAGGAGAGGAGAGGAGAGGGGAAGCGGAAGGTTGGTTAGGAAGGGGGGTAGGGAACTGGGGGTGGCCTGATAGCATCACCGCACGTATTTACTGAAAATTCTCCCCCCCCCCCCATGGCCATTGGATTTTATAACATGCACGAGCCGGGAACCGAATGAACATGGACGGCTGCGCGCTCCTTTTAATATCGACCCCTTGTAGTGTTGCAGTTATTTAACAAAAAAAAAAAAGTTTGTTTTTTATATTTCATCTTGTGTTTTGCATTTGGATTCAGGAGTGGGTGCTGGTCCCATGTAACCACAAGCTGGAAAGGAAAACCAGAGATTGATGGAAATGTATCCCGTTACTTCTGGGCTGCGACTCTCCTGCTGCGGTGGCTATTGGAGTATGGCAGTGTGGGGTTTCAGATGTTACTTCGGGAGTCATTATAACCAGAAAAGAGGGGGATAAGAGAGAAAAATTGCTCTCCTTCCTGTTGGGTCTTCCCAATGAAAGGAACCAAGGAGACTGAAACCCACCCAACGAATCTCCCAGGGAAGGCAGGATATTTAAAAGCATAATGCTCAGATAAATTCAATGTTAAATGAAAGAAAACAGTTTATTTAATAATTCTCTTCACCAAGCAATTCAAATTCCTGTGAACTTTTGAAAATAACATTCAAAACAGGAAACATATTTTCATAATAGTGAATAACATTAAAGAACCTTTTCCTCTATTTCTTTTCCTCCTAGGATTCTTATTCCCTGGCTGGTACCGGTACCTGCTAATATGGAATTCATCAGATACGTATATGTGCTGTATGTATCCCTAAATCTCTGAGTAGTAAAATGTGTTTCGATTGACATAACATGAACGTAAAGCAGATGTTTATTTTAAAAGAGGCTGATTCTTTTCTCATGCTCCGCTTCCCAGGTGTTCCGGTGTATTTCTTTGTAGTGGATAAAGGTAAGTATGTCTTCTCAGTGTTTCTCAAATTTGTCCGAGTCCTTTAACACTGTTGCCTCGTCGTTTCACTCTCCTTTGCTTTTACTGGGAGTGTCTCTGTATCTCTTGCTTTCTTGTACAATGTAGCTAGCCATTTACAGGGCATTGCCATACGACGCGCAGAGAAATGTGCATCCAAGCCTGGGTGCCCGTTTTTTTTTTTTTTTTAATGCACGCACAGCCACCTCTCCTGGGCGCCCGATGCTATATTTAAATGAGCTGGTGCATTAAAAGGGACACACTAGGGAGAAATTGTACATCCCTAGCACTCAAATGAATCAGGTGCCCTGGAAATGTGGCTATGCGCTTATATATTGTTACGGGCGCGCGATACAATTGCTACAGGCTCTCAAGAAAGAATGAATGTAATGGATCGATTACAAAAAGAAACTTTTCTGGACGCACAATATACACGCACAATAGCATGGGGCGAAATCGGCTTGGAGCGTGTATATTGTGTGTCCAGAATTTTTTTTTTTTTTTTTTTGTAATCGATCCATTTCATTAAGTCTTTATTGTTAATCACCAAAAGCAGTAGATCTATTGTTCTCTGTAGCTTCTCCTCTGTGGAGGAGCCACAGAAAACAGTATTTTGGAATTTCTCATAAGCCCATGCTCATGGAATGGCTTAATGCCAGCTCCGGGGCTGGCATTAAAAAATGTGCATTGGGCTCCTGTGGATTTCCTGCATCAGGGGATAACAGCCTCATCGACATGGAATTTACGTGTTGAGCGCTATCAGCTACGCAGGTGTTTGGGCGCACGTTTTGTATGCGCTAATCCCCTTATTGCATCAGGTGTTACGTTCAAAACGCGCATCCAACCTCTCATTAACCAGAGCGCTAGGCTGGGTGCATTTTATTGCATCAGCCCCACGAAGGGGTTATGCTCGTAAATGTAGCACGCTATCAAAGTAATTTCCAAAAGCCCACTTACTCGAGTGCAGTGCATTTACTCCAGTAAAACCCAGTGCGCTGGGTTTTACTGGATCTTTGAATGCGCTGTTTGCAGTTTGGTTCTCTTAGCCGTCTCCTTCTCCACTGCAGCTTTCCTATCTTTAAATAATATGTGCGTACCTTGATTGCTCTGTCGCGACCCTCCTCTTGCGAAGATGTCCTATTGGTGTTGCTACATGTGGTGTCTTTGCTGTCTAATTGAACTTGTGCTAGCTTAGGGTTCCCTGTCCTGGCTCACAGAGGGAATGAGTAATGTATTTTCTTACATGCACTATTACACTCTTTTGGTTCGGAACTGAAGTGAGTTCCAGGACAGACCTATTTTATTCAGAGATAGAAGATGGAAGATCCCACTTTTCCTTCTCTTTCTTTCTTTACGCATAGTTTTCGGGGTTTTTTGTTTCTGTTAATCAGATGTTCAGTGCTGATTCAGAGTTTTAATTATTCTTAACAATAGCTATCTTGGCTAGGAATAAGGAGATAGCAGTTACTGTCTCTCCCCAAGAAAAATGTCCTTGATGTCAGTTTCTCAAACTGCCCTATGTACTTCAGCAACTTCTCCTCCTGTTATATTCACAGCCTAGGCAGGTTTTCCTTGAAGCTATTCACAGGATCCCCCTTTAGCAGGGCGGTGCACTAGGCAATGAGATCTCTCTCCTCACCACCTGACCTCCCCAAATCTCATACCATACACCTCCAGAGCTGCGTTCCCACACACTATTTCTCCAAAATCCACATCTCCGTCACCCCACTCTTGTTTGCTTTCCAAAATGCCGCCCTCACGTTGAATTACAGCACCCTGCCCACTTCTGGCAACCTCGTGGCCCTGTCCTTTAGCACAGGGATTTTCTTGAATTTAAAGTAATCACTGATAAAATGAACCTGGATTGGTCACTGTTGGAAACAGGATGCTTGGCTTGATGGACCCTCAGTCTCACCCAGTGTGGCAACTTCTTATGTTCTTAACATTTTAACACCTGGCTGCAATTTCTCTCTATCAGCTTACTTATCTCTCTGCTGAACTCAGGGTTATTATGCAGGTGCTTAAAACAACCACCTGAATGAGTCCAGAAAGTTTATGATAAATAACACACAAAGAGTACACAAAAACATCAAAATGCAATTTTAAATTATTTTTTTCTTTCACACCATGTTTTCTATCTCAATTAAACTGGGGGAAACCATGCAACCCACTTGTACTTACAAGAATCTGGCTGTTCTACATCTTACCTGGAGTTCTTAGGATTAAATACTCTCAAAAACAACTTCACTCATTCTTACACATTCAAACACTAATCTATTTGCCTCAGTTCCCTCTGTATTTCATACTATTGGACATAAGAACAGGCACTTTGAAGGAGCTCTGTGACACAGTCTGCTCTGCACGTGCTGAGTTCTCACACAATGGGCGGAGACTGCTAATTTGCATACAGCCCAGCATGGCTTCCTCTCTGCAGCAATAGCATTAACAGGGCTGCCATTGCAAACATGAAAGTAAGAATCTGCAGCCCTTTTCCTTCCTTCTCTTCAGTCCCATCTCCCTTCAGCACTGATAACATTACGCTATCGAGTTGTTGTTTTTTTTTCTACAAAGCTTGTCACTGCCTGCACTTAAAGAAACTTGCCATACAGCTCCAGGGTTTCCTTCAATTTGGGCCAAAACAGCTCCCCCTCCCCTTATTTTTCTATTTTAACCCCTGGTTACGGAAGCTGATAGAGAATATTGCAGGGGGCAAGACCAGAAGCACTATAAGCCCAGGCTGTCAAATGACAGTGGCCCAAGCCACCCCTTCCTTTCTCTGGCTTCATTGCTCTTCCCCTAGCCCCCCCATTATTCACTCGCATCCCTCTCTTCTTCAGCCCCACTGCTTTCTCATACCCTCAGCCCCCGTTGTTCACTCTCAGCTTTGCCCTCTGCAGAACAGGTGGCATGGGTTGGGGGATGGGACTGGGGCCAGGACCCAGTACTGGTTTATGACCCTGAGTCTAAAAATCACTGAGTTAGACTTTGCAATTTAATGTTTTATTTTATAATACCAACACTCAACTGCAAAAAGACTCAATACGCAATGAAAAGAAATGTAAAATATGTAAATACATTAGCTTCAGGATCGAGTACCTTTATTTTTTTTACTTGTCAGTTTCCTCCTGCTCAAAAGCCTATATTGGGCTAGAGCACCATGCCTTCATTTACAGGTACCTGGGGGTAGGGGGATTCCCCCCTGCAGTATCTTTATATCTCTCCAAACTTACTTAATCAAACCTTTGCAGCAACCATCCTTGGCTGGGGGCTACAAGCCGCATCTCCCTCTGGGACTTGGCAATGTGGATCCCGAGTCCGGTCACTGGTTATCGCCATTAAGCAATGGCTGAGACTCCTTCCTACTTGAGAATGTGAATATTGCCTCCACAGCCCCGGCTGGCCTGGGGAGCAGGCTCCTGGCCACCGAACCGAGAGCAGGTCCTCTGCACGCCAGCCCACAACTGCGCTGTCCAAGCATTATGTACAGCAAAAATGTGTGTGGATGACTCAGTTTGCAGCTAAGCCAAAGAGTTCTTTATCATCCCTCTTTTTCTGTCAGATTTGTATTTTATGCCTGAGCAGAAATCGGTCTTTCAAGATTATAAAAACTCCTTCTGCTTAGCTACTACCATTATTGTGAGCTGGGAAACAGCAGAATCCCATGCAGGGATCAGAGTGATGCACAGAAAACAGGATGGGAAAGGGGTAGATCGGGTCCTCTTCAGCAACCTGTGCTGTATTCATATTTTGGGTGTCTTGGAGTGTTCCCATCCCCTCACTTGAGGTCTCTCTTCAACAACTCTTTGTTCTGAATTCATTGGGTGTCTCAGATCCCTGCCTCTCTTGCGGTCTCGCTTCAGCTGTTTGTACTGCATTCATATCTTGGGTGTGTCAGGGGAGCTACTGTCTCTTCACTCTTAAGGTAACACAGGACATCATTTCAATTTATGAAAGATCAGAAAAAGGAAGAAATGTAATGACTATGTTTACATGGGGAGGTATTAAATATTTTCTGATGTACAGCTGATGTAAGATACAGGACCATTTTACAGGCAGCAAGGATGCTCTGTTACAAGTCTGTGGAGGCTGGAGAGAAATCTCTGAATGTCTGTGGACCACACGTCAATAGGTAGCTGCTGACTTTGCTGGGAAAAACGAAAGAATTACTTTTCCCTGCCTCTAGCCCCACCCCAAATAAGACCTGTTTTCTGTCTCTGGGGTTTCCTGTGTGCTCAGAGACCAGTTCTTCCTGGGCCTGCTGTGCGCTGGAGTTAGGGCTAACCGTACAAATCTGCATTTGAAAAGTGTTTCCTCGGGAGCCCCTTTCAGCTCCTGTCCTGCTCTTTGTGCCAAAAAGCACTGGTTTTCACGGCTGGCGTTTGCCACCCACCTCAGAGGAAGCGTCCATGTGTGGCAACTGAGGAGCTGATCTGCCTTAGAAAGGTGACTGGTGCCTGTACCCTGAAAAGAACAATTGGGTCAGGCAGAGGTAACCCCAGGGGGCTCAGAGCAATTCACCCAGAGGGCCCCCCTCCCCAAAATGGAAGAGATGGGGGAGGGAGGTTTCTTCCCTGAGATATGTTGAGTGGGAGAGGGAGGGACTGTACTTCCTGGCTTGGCGCTGATATCTCCACCACGCAGGCCGTGGCTGCTTCTGACCTACCAGCCCGTACAAGTGATATCAGACCCCGGGGTGGGGGGACCACGGTGATGCACGGCCTCCAGAAATGCAGGATCCAGGGGCACTCCTCCCAATTTCCCTCCCCGTAAGGATGGCCCTAGGGGTCAGGTTCTGTTACTTTGATGTCCACCTCGATGCCTCATGTTCCCCGCGGTGCATATTTCTCTACTGAAGTGAAACAGTGCACAGACATGGGAGCGTGCAACACCTTCCTTTGAAGCCATGTGCTCTTCTTGTGAGATTATTCGATGTATCCCTTGTTCGATGTAATAATAATAATAATTTGTTTAACCTTGGTTCGATGTAAAACGATGTGATGTGTCCGTTCATGAATGTCGGTATAGAAAAGTGCTAAATAAATAAATAAATAGTTTAACCAGAGACACAGAAGGAGTAATTGCATGCACTGGTGCACAGTCACTTTGAAAATGATCCCAGGAAAACCAACCGCACACATTTACATCTAATTCGGGCAGGGAGGTTTTCCCTGAAATAGGTGGGCCTGCGCCTCCTGGCCAGAGCCCACTCTTAACCGAAGCGCGGGACCCCATGAAGGACGGCGGCACGATGGGAAGGTGGGGGGGGGGGGGGGAGGAGAGGCACGCAGTGACATGGGCAGGAGCATCGGCACGTGATTCGCGATCGGGCCCACCCCTCCCCCCCCCGCGAGCGCGATGACATGGCTCTAAGCCCCGTCCCGGGCTGTGTGTAGAGGGAGTATTGGCGGCGCCAGCCGATGACGTCAGCGGCCCTTTAAAGGGCCGAGACGGAAGCCCAAGAGCGCCCTTTTTTTTGATCGCGTGCCGGCAAACTCAGCCACCCACCCCCGGAACTAAGCGTAAAAAGTTGAGAATGTCTTTAAAGACTGGATGCTCGATGAGCAGAATAACGCTGCGTACTGTGTTAAGCTAGCAATATTATGAGGCATACCTTATTATAATAGGTTAACATATTCAGCAGCTGGCATACTTATTATGTTGGTTAGTACAGTTCAAATGTTATTCATTGCTGGGGGTTAATGTCGCGGTTAAGAGGGAGAGGACGGTTACCCGGGCCGGCTGAGCATATTGCAAGTGGTTCCGGTGGCATCGCAGGACTGCGCGGCAGCCGATCAGCGCCTTGGGCGGCGCAAAAAAGGTGGGGGCGCGGAATGCGCAGATGGTCGGGGCCCCCTTGCTTGGAGGCAGGGCGGGGGGCGGCCATGGGTGGGATTGATTTATTTAGTCACATTTACAGCCTGCACAGTCACTATCACCTGGTCCTCTCGGTGGGTTATAGCAGGTAGCAGGCACCACAGAACGGGAAAAACACAAACCAAAAACGTAATACAGGCATTGTCAAGATCACAAAATAACAGCTGCAGAGTCTAAACAGGTAATAAATAAAGCATACTGCAGGATGAGAGTCCCTAAACTACAAGAATTCACAGACAAATAGATCCCAATAAACAATACTTCACCGGTCCGAACATCACCTGGACTCCACAGCCTAATGGGGCCACACGGAAAAAAGGTCTGAGAGTGACTGATAATTATTAATTGGATCTGATTGTCCCCCTTGCACAAGGCGGAGTACAGTGAATACAATAACTGAGGAAAGGACAACTTTAAGAGGCCCAGGGAAGAGGCCTTGGGAAGATATAAGGAGACAGCTGGTGGGATGGGCGAGAAGGATTAGGAGGGGGTTCACCTGAGGACACGGACTGCTGCATCTAATGATCTGCAAGCTACGCCAGATCAGAACTCTGTCCCAGAAAAAAAAAAAGTAAAAAAAATCTAATCTATGAAAGAAAAGCAGAGATGGGGCAGGGGGAGGTGCTGGGATTGCAGGGACCTCCAGACTTTTTTCCGCTTTTATTTCCCCAAGGAGCCACAAGCAGAGGCAGAAAAAAGATATATTATATTATCCCAGCACTGCCAGCAACTTCACATCAGCCCCCCCCTCCCCCCAACAATCAGGATCAGCTAAGACGGGTTCTCTGCAAATCCAGATGTAGCCTTCCCTGAGGTCGCTTACTACAGATTTGTTACAAACCCGGCTCTAGACTGGAGATGATGCACCGTCCAGTTCTAGGGGCCCTCTGGCGTGTGCCACACAGGGCTTTACTGGGACACGGGTTCGTACATTTTCCTCATAAAAGTTAATTCCATGATTTTTTTTTTTTCATTGTGCCAAATCATTAAACGCACATCACAAAATGTTCCTCTCTTTAAAACCTAAGCTTGTGTCATTATTTAGACTTGAAAACGTGGGAACAAAACTTTTTTTTTTGTCACTTTTATTTTATTTGGATAAATCAACAAAAAAATGGAGCCAACAAAACACGTTCCAATAAGCAAAGCGTCCTGTTTCTGATAAACGGCAGAAAGGCGGAACAACGGAAGGAAAGCGCACAGAGAGAGGTGAAGAAAAGGAAAAGCTTCCCGTCCGGGAACACAAGGCGCTCTTATGTCCATCCAGTTTCGCAGAGGGATCCAGACCCCCCCCAAAATTCTTGCCACCTGATCTGTCGGAGCAGTAGCTTTCCCAGGATGTCACCCTTTAGCAGGAAACGCCAGTGCCTACGGCAGGGCCTCTGGAGATTTAAGCATTGGCCTCCAAAGAAATAGTCATGGCTCAGTGCAGCTGTTGCAGAAGCGTTTTAGAGGGATGATCTTTTACTTTCCTTAGATGCAGCCTCTTAAAGGAAAAAAAAACACATGCAGGGAGGGAGGGTTAACTAGCTTTTGTCATTTCACGCCTGGACTATGCTACAGATGTTCACGTAGGTCTTCCTCTGAAAATTTCCTACCGCCTACAGGTTGCACGGAGCACAGCGGCAAGGATCCTTACAGGAGTGAGTTATAGGGGTATTGATAGCTGATAACGAAGGCCTTTCATTGGCTCCCACTTAGATTCCAATACCATTGTCAAGTCTTAATGTTGACTTTCAAACTTTAAATGGAGCAGGTCCCCAATATCTACGGGTTTCATTAATCCATTATACTCTTTCCTGTGTCCAGAGATCCTTATTTATTTTATTTATTTTATTTTATATACCGGCAGCCGTTTGCACATCGTGCCGGTTTACAGATAACTTACAACCAAGGATATATAGGCAAAGCCTTTACAAGGAACATTTTGTAACATAAACTCAGTAACATAGCAAAAAACAAGATAAATAAATAGGGGAGGGATGGATATGGGTAGACGAGACAAGGGAGGGGGCGGGGGGAGGGTGTGAAGGATACATAGGGAAAAGATATGTACAGGGGTTTGAGGAAAAAGTAATAAGCACATAGATTATATACAAAGTAGTATAAGGGCAGAGGAGCAATGATTGAGGGAGAGAGGCGTTTGTGCTAACTAACATTTTAGGATTGTAGTTCTTTGGGGGGGGGGGGTGCAGGGTGTGGGTCCTGGGGGGGGGGGGTGTTGGTGAGGGTGGGTAGTTGGATTAGGGTGTTAGGAAAGGATGATGATGATTGTGATTGTGATTGGGGGTATGCTTGGAGGAAGAGCCAGGTTTTGAGTTTCTTTTTGAAAGTGGGTGTGGAGGTTTCGGTGCTTAGGTCAAGGGGCATGGAGTTCCAAAGGGAAGGGCCTGCTAGGGAGAGGGCCCTTTTGGTGGTGGAAATGAGTCTTGTGGATTTTATGGAAGGGGGAATAAGGGTTCCACGGAGCGAGGACCGGGTGGGTCTGGTGGAGGTACGTGGGAGGAAGGGAGGGTTTAGCCAGTTGTAATGTTTGTTGGTAATACTTTTGTGAATGAGGGTAAGGGTCTTGTAAATAATTCGTGAGTGAATGGGTAGCCAGAGGAGATTGCAGAGGGTGGGAGTAATGTGGTCTTTCTTATTGGCATTAGTGAGGATGCATGCAGTGGCATTTTGAAGGAGTTGTAGAGGTTTGATGTGGGAAGCAGGGAGACCAAGTAGGAGTGCGTTACAGTAATCAATCTTTGAGAAAATTATAGATTGAAGTACTGTGCGGAAATCAGAGAAGTAGAGAAGGGGTTTAAGTTTTTTGAGGGTTTGTAGTTTGAAGTAGCAGCTGCTAAGAATAGATTTGATGTATGGTTTGAAGGTAAGTTGGTTATCGAGTATAACCCCCAGGTTTCTTGTGTCAGAGAGAAAGTTAGGGGGGTGGAGGGAAAGGGTATGGGTATGGATGCATGTTTGGGGGAGATAAGGAGGAGTTCAGTTTTTTGCGGATTAAGGGCTAGGTGCATGTCGGAGAGGAGTTGGTTTATGGAAGCGAGGATGGTGTTCCATTTTTGGATAGCAGTGAGTGCAGAATTTGTGAAAGGTATAAGGATTTGCACATCATCGGCGTAGATGAAGTGTGTAATACCAAGGTTGGAGAGGAAGTTTGTGAGGGGGAGCATATAAATGTTAAAACGGGTGGAGGAAAGGGAGGAACCTTGGGGGACGCCACAATCAAGATTAACAGGGGGGGATGTAAAATTGTCAGTGAGGACTGTGTAGGTACGGTTTTGGAGGAAGGACTTAATCCAAGACAGAGCGGTACCTGTGATTCCTATGTTGATGAGGGTGTTGATAAGGATGTTATGATTTACAGTATCAAAGGCAGCGGAAATGTCGAGCATGGCGATGAGATAGGAGTTACCTGTATCCATACCTTTGATGATGGTGTCAGTAAGGGAGAGGAGAAGGGATTCCTTTGTCGCTCCTTCACTTAAGGACACAAAGCTCTCTGCAGCATGTGCTAGAGCGCTCTCCTGATTTATTCCAGGTTTATGGAACTTCCTCCTCAGGGACCTTTGCCTGATCAACTATTATTGGATATTTTGCCATCTTTTGAAAGCATGTTTCTTTATACTAAGGCTTTTCTTTGATGAATGGCGCTGCCTAGGGATTTTTCCTGTCCTTGGATTGTGTTTCCTGTCAATATACTTTGTCAATCAGTTGCTGGACCTGAGACAGCATGGATTCACCAAAGGAAGGTCCTGTCACACTAATCTGATTAATATTTTGGATTGGGTAACTGGAGAATTGGATAGAGGAAAAGTGCTTGATGTGATCTACTTGGATTTCAGCAAAGCTTTTGATATGGTCCTGCATAGGAGGCTTGTGAATAAACTGAGAAGCTTGGGAGTGAGCGCCAAGGTGGTTGCATGGATTACAAACTGGTTGACCAATAGGAGACAGAGGGTAATGGTAAATGGAACTTACTCTGAAGAGAGATCCGTAATAAGTGGAGTATCACAGGGACCGGTTCTGTTCAATATCTTTGTGAGTGACATTGCGGAAGGGATAGAAGGTAAAAACTGCCTATTTGAAGATGAAACTACCAAGATCTGCAACAGAGTGGACACGCTGAAGGATTAGAGAG
Source organism: Rhinatrema bivittatum (assembly GCF_901001135.1). NCBI lineage: Eukaryota > Metazoa > Chordata > Amphibia > Gymnophiona > Rhinatrematidae > Rhinatrema > Rhinatrema bivittatum. The sequence goes on from NC_042620.1 coordinate 319,104,397, forward strand.
AATAAAAAGTGGTTTACGAAAGCTTGAAGAGTGGTCGAAGATTTGGCTGCCGGGATTCAATGCCAAGAAGTGCAGAGTCTGAATCTGGGATGCGGTAATCCAAAAGAGCTTTATGTGATATGGGGGTGAAAGACTGATGTGCAGGGACCAAGCGATGGATCTTGGGATGATAGTGTCTGTTGTTTACTCCTCCTTATGGGCAGAATGCTGGGCTGCATAGAGAGGAATAACCAGTAAGAAAAAGGAGGTGATGATGCCCTTGTACAGATCCTTTTTTGAGGCCTCACCTAGAGTACTATGTTCAGTTCTGGAGAATGTATCTCAAAAAGGAAACAGACAAGATGGAGGCAGTCCAGAGAAGAGCGACCAAAATGGTGTGCGGTCAGCATTGGCAGACTTATGAGAGGCTGAAGAATCTGAATATGTACACCCTGGAGGAGAGGAGGTGCAGGGGAGCTATGATACAGACGTTCATATACCTGAAAGGTTTTAATACACAATCTTCAAACCTTTTCTGTTGGAAAGAAAGTAGTAGAACTAGGGGGTCACGAAATGAAACTCCAGGGAGGACAACTCAGAACCATTAGGAATATTTCTTCACGGAGAGGATGGTGGATGCCTGGAATGCTTTCTGGAGGAGGTAGTGAAGACAAACACAGTGAAAGAATTCAAAGGGGCATGGGATAAACACTGTGGATCCCTAAAACTAGAGGCTGGAAATGAAGAAAAGAGTGCATGAGGGTAACTTGCTATTGCAGTAGTTACTACCCTTAACCAATAAGCCTACATATTGTTAATGCACTGCGGTAACCCAATCTCCGCAATGCATTTATTTTAGAGTGCTTCCTCCACCTTCGACCCATCATGCCCCTTCCCCTGCACTTTGCATTGAGTCTGTGAGGTACCACTGAAAAAAAGTTTATCCATTTTCCATTATCCCAGTGGAAGTCGATGACTACCCCACTGATTTGTCATTTAAGGCGGGCATTCCACTGGTAATAAAATCATTTTTCTACATTTGTATCAGTTCCTCAGAGGAAGCCACTGTCATGCAGTTATGACTTGATGCAGGGTCTCTCTGCAGCTTTGGATACCTTCCATAGGATGCACTAGGGCTACCTGCACATTACAGTGCACCACTGCCTATACTTTCACAAGCATGGAAGCAGCTGACATTTTAACAGTCAAGCAGAAATAAGAGAAACGGCAAAAATAACTAGAGGCTTAACATGTTGCCCTTCCTGCTGTACAAAAATACATCGGAGCCAGGGTTTACAATCTAAGCAATGGGGGAGGGTCAGGGGGGAGAAGGGACTCCAGAGCACTGCGCAATGGCGACACCTAGTGACTGGATTTAGGGTCCAAGATTTCTGGAAGGTTGCCCCTGGCCTGGCCGCGACGGCCACTGCAATGACTGGGGAGGAATGTAAAATGGAGGGGGGAGGGGACCGGGTAGTTGGGAAAGAAGGGTCATGGCGTCCAAGCCCGAGCGAGGCTGCTTCCAAGTGAGGTGCCACCCCAAAGGAACAACATGAAAAACCCGGCCTCGTGAACTGAATCATCATCGATGCACGGCGACCGGGAACCTCTCAGCAAGTCCGGGCTATGATCTGCCACTGCCGCCAGCCTGGGCTTTTCCTGCTGCAGTGCTAGCAGTAATTTAACAAATAAAACACGACACGGTCCCTTCCCCGTCTTACAGACAATGAGCCGCGGCCAATTGATTCGAGGCGTAACAAAAGCAGCGGGCGGCAGGCACGCAGGAAGGGGAGGCGGCCAGCCCCTCGGGGGCTTCTGGGAAGTGGAGTTTTACTGACCATGCGGCTCCATTGACAGCTCGGGGTCTCCGGACTACAGCTCCCGGCAACCCGCCGTCTTCTCCCCCCCTCAGCAGAGCAGCCGATTGCTTGCTATATTGTATCCATTGTATTGTTTTGCTGGCGTTTCCAACCTTTCACGGGACGTTTGATTTAGGAGTGAAAAGCATGGCTGATGAGCAGGAGATTATGTGCAAATTGGAAAGCATAAAAGAGATCAGGTAATTCTGCATAACTTATTTACGGCTTCTGATCCCCTCCCTCTCTCCTCTGCGAGAGGGTTATCATCTTAAATTCAACTATTTCTCTTTATCCTACAGAAAAAATCCCGATAGTAGGAAATCTTGACACTAAAAAGTAGGAAAGTGCTGTCCCTAGATACTGGTTATGCCCACGGGTAAATTAATTTCAAGGGATTGTATTTTTGTACAGGAAAGCTGCGACGGAGAGCAGCCCCCTTTTCTCAGGCAGAATTAGTTCTTTATTCCCTCGATGCCTCTGCAATGATTCACGGATGGAGAAGCAGCGCGCACCCCAAGCCCCGGAAAGCCGGCGATAGCTGGCAAATGGGACGATCGATGTGCTAAGGAATCTCCGTGCCAGTAGTGCGCTAGGCATCGCAACGTGGGGGAGGGGGGGGGGGGGAAATATATCAAAAGGTTCATTCTAGTTTTCTTTTCTTTTCTGTTGTTTTTTTTTCTGGACACTTGTGGCTTTCCTAGTAGGAGGTTGCGCCTCAGTGTAGCACTGTGATGTTAATTAAAGCGGGCCTTTATTCACTTGTTACCTCCGCTGTTGCTATTGGAGATATCCCCCCGGCTGGACTCTGCATGCACACAATAGCATTTAACCCTCCCCGAAATCGGTGCAGCGCTGCCCTCCCTTCTTTCTGTTAAACGGTACCTCTTGGTATTCTCCCCTTCCAAAACATAATGAAAGTGTGTATTTATTGAATATGTTTGGTAAAATAATTGCAGTTAATGTCATGAATGAATGAAGGTGGCTGAATTTTTGTCTGCAGTCTTCCTATAGAAGAAAAGAAACAAAAGTGATTTAATGCTTCCGTTGCCTTCGTGATCCTTGTTTAACAGGAAAATGCTCGAGGCACGTGTAAGGCATCGCTTTACGTGCGGAGCGGCTTTAAGGGACAGTGAGATCGGATTTGCAGCGGGAGCCGGTTCTGAATTCACCGACCGCAGATTTGCGCTGCCAAGGCCAGGGACGCGGGGTGAGCGCATTGCCTCGCACAGACAGAGCTAGCGGTGCTGTACCCACTCCCAGGCTGTGTCTGAGGTGGTGCCGCTCCTCAGCCCGGCAGGTACCTGCATGCCACCAGCTTAGCGTAAGGGGACATCAGTTGTTAGTGGCCTAACTGCATATTTTTCTTTGGATCTGATAGTTTCCTCTGGCTGAGCCTTCTTTTACACCCACGTGGGGATTTTTTTCCCCTTCCTTCTTATCGCCCCTCCCCCACGTCTGGTTATGGCAGTGACTGTCTTGGGTCTAAAGCTGGCCATTAGGTGACATCCTTGAGCGATGGCCACACTCTGTCCTTCACAGCATCTCCAGCCTCAGGGAGCCCAAGAACCAGCTCGGGGATCAAACTGGCGACCTTCATAGGAACCACTGGGCCAGCCCACTTAATAAGTTTCTTATCTAGCTTCTGGCACCCGCACCCCTTAATAAGTTTCTTATCTAGCTTCTGGCACCCGCACCCCTTCCGTCAGGTTAAAAGCAAGCCATGAAACCTGGCGTATGTGTTTCAGGAGCATAGTGCTGGCTGCTTTTCCAGAGGAGACTCAGCGAGCCATGTAATCTTGCCAGTCTGTTAAAAGTGTAACCAATTAACTTTTAAGATGACATAGTACAGAGGTTTAGATCCTTACTGCTCCTGCAGAAAACCAGATATGACAAGCTGCAATAATGCTTATCATTTATTTAATACTCACTATTTTTATAACACTACTGGCTGCATCCAGTGCTGTACTGTGGTAATAAGTATTCAGCTGTGAAAAGTCCCTGCCCCAAAGAACTTAGTCTGAGTGCCTGCTGCAACAGAAGGCAAAGTGACTTGCTCAAGGCCACAAGGAGTGTCAATAGGAGATGTGGGATTTGCACCCTAGCTGCCAGTCCATTACTCTACCCCCTAAGTCATGCCTTCCAGCCGGGAGAGCTTTTATTGGATGATGATAGGCATTATCTCAAGAGGATAATGTATACATAGGCCCCTTCTTTACCAGTGATACCTTTTTGTTAAGGTAACAGTCCTTGCCCGATACAAGATAATCTGAGTTTACATCTCAAAGCATTCCTTAGCCTAATAAAGTTTCATCCTTTACCCAACTGCTGCGCTGCTGTTCTCTGAACGTAATTTTTAACAAAGGATTGACACCTGCCAGTCTTGTGTCTTGCCACTGAGCCTTCACATGGGTCTTCTGTATTGCCGCTCCCAACCCAGTAGTGAGTACTGCAGGCTGCAAGCTTCAGAGTAACTTACCCAACACAAGCATCAGCGAAGGGTTGGGCTCTGGCGCCTGGTTATCATTGAATACAGAACAGGCTGTATTAACTTTTGTGGTATCCACTGACCACTGAATTGCTGATCACCTGGTACTGCTGCCAAAAGCAAAACGCACCTCTTAACCAAGAATTCACTGGCCTAGTGAATGCATTCATATATACAGTTGTGCTCATAAGTTTACATACCACTGGCAGAGTTTGTAAGATGTGCAGCATTTTAAGAAAGCAAGAGTGATCAGCCAAAACATCTGTGATTTTTAATGCGTTTCAAATTAAAACTGTTATGCATCACAGAATAGCACAATCATTAAACAAACCATAGCAATAAAGGAAATAATAAAATGGTCCTGTTGAAAAGTTTGCATGTCCTTGGTTCTTAATATCATGTGTTGTCCCCTTTTGCATCAATGACGGCTTGAATTCTTTTGTGATAGTTGTGAATGAGGCCCTTTGTGTCTCATGTGGTAAAGCTGCCCATTCCTCTTGGCAAAAAGCCTCCAGATCCTGTAAATTCTTTGATGGTCTAGCATGAGCTACATGTTTGAGTTCTCCTCAGAGTGGCTCAATTATGTTGAGGTCAGGAGACTGTGATGGCCACTCCAGAACTCAAAAGTTCCTGGCTGATGAATGCAAATTGTCCTCCAATATTTTCTGATAAGATGCTGCATTCATCCTGCCACCAATTTTGACTAAATTCCCTGTGTCTCTGTAGCTCACCCCTCCCGCCCCAAAACATCAGAGATCCTCCTCCATGCTTCACAGTAGGGATGGTGTGCTTCTCTTCATAGTGCTTATGGTTGTGATCATAAAGTTCAATTTTGGTCTCATCACTCCAAATGACTGTGTTCCAGAAGTTTTGAGGCTTCTCTAGGTGTTGTTTGGTGTATTGTAAGCAAGCTGTTTTGTGGCATTGGTGCAGCAATGGCTTTTTTTCTGGCAATTCTACCATGCAGCCCATTTTTGTTCCTCATCATGCATGTTGAAACACTCATACCACTTTGTTTCAGAGAAACCTGTATTTCAGTAGCAGTTGCTTGTGGGTTTTTCTTTACATCCCAACAAATTTTACTGGCAGTTGCCTGAAATCTTTTTTGGTATTAACAGAAACAATCATTTTCCACTTCTTGATCAGAGTTTAAACAATATGGATTGGCATTTTCAAATCTTTTGATATCTTTTGATATCCATTTCCAGATTTATAAAGTTGAACTACTTTTGCTTGCTTATCCTTTGACAGTTTTGCTTTCCCCATGCTTCAGTAACCACCAAAGTCAGTGTAGCCCTGGATGAAATGCGCAAGGGTTTCTCGAAAGAGCTAAGAAACTCATTAACTATTTATACACAGACACAAATTATAATCAGACAAGGCACAATTGTGGCTACCTATCCTTCATTGCCATCTCAAGCTATTTGTATCAACCTTGTATCAGCTCAAACACTCAAGGGTATGCAAACTTTTGAATAGGCCATTTTATTATGCCCCTTATTGCTATGGTTTATTTGATTGTTCTATTTTGTGATGCATAAAATAGTTAATTTGAAACACAATGGGGCGGATTTTCAGACTCCGCGAATAGGCCTACTTTTGTTTGCGCTCCAGGCGCAAACAAAAGTACGCTGGATTTTAGTAGATACGCGCGGAGCCGCGCGTATCTGCTAAAAACCTGGATCGGCGCGCGCAAGGCTATCGATTTTGTATAGCCGGTGCGAGCCGAGCCGCGCAGCCTACCCCCATTCCCTCCAAGGCCGCTCCGAAATCGGAACGGCCTTGGAGGGAATCCTCTAACGCCCTCCCCTCACCTTCCCCTCCCTTCCTCTACCTAACCCACCCGCCCAGCCCTGTCTACACCCCCCCCTTACCTTTCTCCGGGGATTTACGCCTCCCGGAGGGAGAAGTAAATCCCCGCGCGTGAGCGGGCCTCCTGCGCGCCGGGCCGCGACCTGGGGGCGGGTACGGAGGGCGCGGCCACGCCCCCGTACCGCCCCGTAGTTTTTGGGTGCTTGCCAGGTTCTTCTGGTCTAGTTTGGCCTCTGTTGGAAACAGGATGCTGGGCTTGATGGACCCTTGGTCTGACCCAGTATGGCATTTTCTTATGTTCTTATACATCTTTGAGAATGGTTTGGATATTTTCTGATTCAGAATAGCAATGGCCCGTCTTCCCCCTGTAGTTTAAGAACTGATTGTTGATGATTGTGTGGAAGTGTGCGCTTACTCCTACAGCGCTGCATATTACAGGGACCAGGACAGGCAGCAATGTAGGGAGGACGAGAGGGGCTTGCAGGGACTCCCAGGTCTGAGCTGTACCGTTCTTCGCTGGGAGAACCAAATAGTAAAATATGATGCTTGCCAAAGGTGCAATGCATGTAACTGCAGAATGAAATGTAAAGCAGAGGATAGTCTATGCAGAAAGACACCACTGTCTGGGGCGCTGTGTGTACACTTGAGGATAGCTTCCCCTCTTGTTCTGAAGCAGCAACCTCCCAAGAGGTGCAGAAGTCACTGCGACGCGATTTCTTCAGGACCATAAGAAAATACTACAACTCCACAATTCTCATAGGCCCTGCAGGGTCACCTCCACAGGAGGCAGCACGGTTTCAGCACTTCCCTCCCAGCAACCGAACACTTGCCAAGGTGACAAATGTCTCCTAATAAAATATGTCAGCTCTCCGCTCCCTGAGGAAAAAAGGTTGGTTTGCCTTTGTATGTATTCTGGATTTGTGGGGGGCGGGGTTCCCTTTAAATCTGCTTTCTAGTGAATTTAGCATGTTTAATGCAAAAACAAATTAAAAAATCCGTGGCAGTTAAAATGATCTTCAGGGCCTGCTTGATTTATGGCTGAGCGCGCTCGCTCCGATTTGGCTGATAATCCTCTGTGCATGTCCCGGGCCTTCTTGAATTTTAATGCCATTTAAAAAAAAAAAAATCCAGCCATCTCCACTGGGAGGCCCTTCCCTGCATTCAGAATCCTTTCTCCAAAGAAATACTTCCTGAGTCCACTTCCCAACGGTCGTGCACCATGGCCCCCTTGCTTTACAACTTCCTTTTCCACCCAGAAATGTCTGTGCTTCCCTCTTGTGCGCTATAAATGCTCAGGTTGCAAGCGTGCCCTTTCTGTAGTGCTAGCGCAGTACATTTGGGATGACCTTTCCAGAGTTTTCCTCCGTTAGGCTGGTGCTCTGTCTTGATGTAGGGAGCGCAACTCTCAAAAGCCAGTCACAGTTGCTTTTGGATTAATCCAGTGAAAAGCTTTCAACTTTAAGCAGGTTAAGGTTTAAAAGTCTCTTGATCTACAGTCTGTGGTCAAGAAATCCCTTGGCTCTTGTTTCCGCCGTTGAACGCATCGTATTTCGGGTTTCATACAATTGTCATTATGGTTTCTAGGAACAAGACGCTGCAGATGGAGAAGATCAAAGCTCGCCTGAAAGCGGAGTTTGAGTCGCTGGAGTCGGAAGAGCGCCACCTGAAGGAGTACAAGCAAGAAATGGACCTCTTGCTGCAGGAGAAGATGGCACACGTGGAGGAGCTGAGGCTGATTCATGCCGACATCAACGTGGTAGGTAACGCCAAGGCGGGGGGGAGAGGGAGAGGCGGCCACTGGCTGTGCGCGGCGAGCTCCAGGGCTGGACTGGCAGGGAACTGTGCAGGTGCTGAGGACCCTTCAGCAAATACCTTTTCCATTTTTAAAAGGCTTTTTACCATTCAGCATAGTGCATGGACCTCTCTGTCTACTCTGTGCAGTAATAATACTAATTAGGTAGCTGATTAATGATCTGGGGGCAATGCTCCTGGTCTAACTCCATGCCCTCCTGACATGCTGATCCGGTCCTGAACCTCCCGCCTCCTCTTCCTCTGTGCTTGTTGCTTTGCAGATTGCTTTCAGGTGAGGGAGTCTGACTGATCTCTACACTCCTGCTTTTTCTTTCTTAGTAACTGCTTGAGGGTTTGAATGCTGGGTTAATTTGCATTTAGGGAATCAAGGCTCCGTGGCATTGGTTGTTGCTTAGCTTTTTTATTGTAGCTTACACAAGATGTTTGACAAAATATACTTTATTTATTTATTTATTTTTTTTAATTTCATTTTTATTAAGTATTTCTTTTCATTAAGATATTACACAGCTGTATAGGAAAATTTTCAAATCATGATTCAATATCATATATACATACACACTGTGAAAAACTAGAAAAACTTTTTAAGCAAAAAGAAGACCGGCTTGCTAGATATAACAAGAGCAGTTATTAACAGAAAATTCTTTTTCTGCTCACCTGTTGGTCCTCGACTCCGGAGGGTGGAGCCCTTCCTGACGCCAATAACAGCGGCATCAGAGCGGTACAGTTTGTGTGCTGAAACTGTTTCCTGTTGGAGGTAGCAGACGTTACCCTGCAAATTCTTTTTCTGCTCACCTGTTGGTCCTCAACTCCGGAGGGTGGAGCCCTTCCTGACGCCAATAACAGCGGCGTCTGTACGGCGCGTCTGCCGTCGGCGCGTCGCCAAAGTCGCGTGCCTAAGGGGCGCGCGGCTTTGCCCGGATTCGCCGGGATCCAGGCGAAATTATTTTATCTTAGTCAACTACCACTGGAGACCGGGAGCTGTTGAGACAGTGTCTTCAAAGGGATCCATATCCTTATCAGGTACATTTTCTCTTTCTTGTTATTGTTGGCGGTAATTCTCTTGGTATGCCTCATACCAAGAGGAAAGGGAAAATATCAACATCTACGCCAGTGGCAAGTGACAACCAGCCACGAATACATGATCTCTTTGGGAAAACTGTGTTAGTAACACCAGGAGAGGAAGTCGCTGGAGTGATTGGCCAAGAGCAGGGCCAAACCTCCCTGACTTATGAAACATCTTTGAGCCCTGGTGCTCCTCTGACACCAGAGCCACCTACAGGAAAAAGGGGAAGTGAAACTTTTTCTGAAGAAAAATTGACTATGAAATCACTTAATCCTGAGTTGGCAACTAAGGACAAAGGGATATTGGGAATCCAGGGGAGGATGTTGGATGATATTCAAGTAATAACTCCTAAAAAATTCACACTGGAGGAAATAGGCAGTATGTTATCTTCCATGCAAAAATCAATAAATGATTTAGCTAAGATGGTTCAGGAGGGAATGAGTAACCATTTGTTATTACAGACTAACCTAGAGAAGATAGATAATGAAGTTAAAGATCTGAATGTAAGAACTGTTAATGTCGAGAAAATACAAGTAAATTTAATCAAATCAGAAAAGATACAAACAGATAAGATTGAGTATTTGGAAAATCAAATTAAAAGGACAAATCTGAGGATTTTAAATTTCCCTAGAACCCACTTACTTTCTCCAAAGGAACTGTTTAAGAGTTACCTTAAGAATGTGTTAAAATATTCAGAGAAAGAAATACCTATGTTATCTAGAATTTACTATACTACACAGAGTGCGGGTCAGGGTGATTTGCAAGATCAACAGTTGGGAGATTCAAACGAAGATACTAATTTGTCTGAATTGTTAGAAAAATCTTCTGAAATGGAGATAAAGTTAAGAGCAACGCTGATAGTCCAATTTGTTGACATAGCAGAAAGGGATGCCATTTTCAGATTATACTTTAAATATCAGAAGAATAATTTTTCCTGTTATTTATTTATTTATTTATTTAGGTGTTTTTATATACCGGGATACGTTGGGAACATCATCTCGGTTCACAAATAACTAAAACTGCAACAGGCTTTACAGAGAACAATTTAAACAGTGGAAGTAAATAATGTAAACCATGAACGACATTTGAACAGTTAATATTTCCCGACATTTCACATAATACACAGCTAAGAAGGAAAGAATTTTTAATGCTACGGGAAAAAGTTATTCAGCGAGGAGCTAAATTTATCTTGCAATTTCCCTGCCGCTGTATTGTATTGTATCAGACTACAAGATTTGTGTTTCATTTGCCCGAACAACTTCGCTCATACCTGGATACCTAATCCCGTAATTGTCCTTAGGGAAAAGGGGAGGAAAATAAATGTATATCACAGTCAAAGACACTTTATAGACAAAATATACTTAATGCTCAGTACAAGGAGAGTTCCAAGAAAAGCAAGACTGCTCTCATTCTCCCCTCCTAAGTGCCATCCTAAGCTCTCCAAAACGTATCTTAGCAGCACCGCTCCTCCGGCCTGCTTCCTGCTCCACGTTTCAGCAGGGACCGAGTCTCCAAAGAGCCGCGTTATTGCGCCAGGGGGAATTCTGCGCGGAATTTTATATTTCGTGTGCAGGATTAGCCCAGGCCAGGATAGGAAGGAGGTGAGCGATTTGGGTGTGCGCTGGCTGGAAGAGGGAGGAGGCTGTTTGTTTCCCTCCTCTGTGGTGCAGACAAGCCTCTCTGTGAGGGAACATATAAGAAACTCCCTCAGAACACCTGAAAAGGACCGGCTATAGCCTTATCTCCCAACCCAGCAGGGGATTCTGGGCTAGGGTGGAATGGAGGCAAGCTACAGGGCACAGGCAATTGTAGAACACTCTGCAAACCCAGAGGCAGGTGCTGCGAGCACAACTTATTCAGCAAAACTCGAGTAGCACAGGCCGTGCAGACCGCTGTGACCAGGATGCCCCAGGTGAATCCGTTACATCACATCTTGTTTAAAATGAAGGCAGGCAAGGACCCGGAGGTCTCCCTGAAAAAACTTTGAGAGGACCCCCCCGCTTGTTGGCTTGGCTCAAAGCCAGCCGGACTATGTACTTGGGGAACTTGCTCACGGGCAGGAGTAAAATTTAGGCTTTCCAAGCAACCAGCCCGGATGGGAGGGCTACCAATGAGGAAGTCAAGGCTGCTATTCTGGAGAGAGCTGGGGTTCCTGCAGCCCGGGGAGAGCCCCCGAAACCTATTTCATTACCTGAAGGTTTCTGGCCGGAGGCAAAGACTGGCCTCAGAGTAGCCCGATATGTGTTTCTGGAACAATTCTTAGATGGGCTTGACTGACCCATGTGGAGTTGGGTCTGCTGACACACAGGGCTTACGTTGGAAAGAAAGAGCTCTAGAAGTGGCGGGCGGCTTCCACCTAGAGCAATTGATGCCTGATGTGATAACTAGGAGGCTGGAACGACAGCCCACCCAAACTCCCTGGCGAAGCACAGAGAGTGGAGGTCCCTAGCAGCGTTCCTCAGAGGCGGATAACTCGTCTTCTGTACCTAGAAGTTGGGCCTCAGTCTCTTCCACGTGATTTAACTGTGGTCAGAGTGGTCATTTGGCAAGGGCCAATTTGAGAGGCCCAAAGTTATGTACGTCGGCTTAGTGACCCAGCCAACACAAGAATGTAAAGTCTCTGGGGATAAAGGAAAAACACCAAAGCAGGACAAATCCTCACCCCGAAAGAAGAACGGTACCTCGGGGAATTCATCCCACCTCAGGAATGAAACTGTAGACAATTTTTCCTTCTGTGACCTCTGTGCAGGGAATATTCATCAGGAGGACCGCTGCCCATTTGGAAAGGCCAAAACAAAAGAGCCCTCGAAGGGAACGACTAAAGGCAAAGGCGAACCCACCCAGTGGGCATGATCTTTTTGTAAGGCGGTGGACCAGAACGTTGAAGAGTGTGCGTGGTTAGACGTCATGGAATGTGAACGCAAGCTGGAGGAACAGCGCATGAAAAAGCAGGCAGCAATTAGAGATGTGCTTTGTTTAAAGATATCGGGTTGGGCTTTGGATCGGGTGCTCCGCGGAATTTTATTTTTTTTCCGGCAATTTTCGACTAAGTGCATTAGTGTGTACTAATGGGCCTTACTGTGCACTAACAACCAGTTAGTGCGCACTATCTCAGCATTAGTGTGTAGTACACCGAACGAGATATTGCGCATTAAGGCTCGTTAGTGCGCAATAACAGGTTACTTAGTATGCCCTAATAGAACTTCCGGCGCACTATGCGGCGGATTTCAAAAGGGTTACGCGCGAAATATACGTACACCGAGCCTATTTTGCATAGGCTCGGCGACGCGCGCAAGCCCCGGGACGTGCGTATGTCCCGGGGCTTGAAAAAATGGGCGGGGCGGGGCAGAGGCAGGGCCGGAGCCTCCAGGCACAGCGGCCATTTGCCTCTGTGCCCGGGATCGCGGGCCGGCCGTCACCGGCGCTCACAACCTACACTGCCCGGAGGCAGGCGCAACTTAAAAATTAAAGGTAAGGGGGGGTTTTAGGTAGAGCTGGGGGGCGGGTTAGGTAGGGGAAGGGAGGGGAAGGTGGGGGGGGCAGATTTCTGAGCGGCCTCGGAGGGAACAGAGGAAGGCTGTGCGGCTCGGCAAGCGCAAGTTGCACAATTGTGCACCCCCTTGCACGCGCCAATCCTGGATTTTATAACATGCGTGCGGCTGCGTGCGCATGTTATAAAATCGGGCATAGTTTTTAAAATCTGGCCCTAAGTATGTGTTAGTGCGCTGTAACTAATGTTAGTGCGCACTAAAAAATGCAACTTAAAAATTAAAAAGTATCAATTCAGAGGAGTTCGTTAGCTAGAAAAACAGTGCACACTAACAGATATGAAGTGCACAGTAACTCTGTTAGTGCGCACTAACACGAAATACGAATTTTGCCAAAATTTCGGCAAAAATCACTTCATATTTCGGCGCTTCCGAACCATGACGAATTAAACAATATCGTTGACATTGTCTAATTCGTGAAAAACGAATGCACATCCCTAGCGGCAATAGCAGAAGCCCAGAATGAGAATGAAAAATGGGAACAAGACTTGGACAAACTGCAAAAGTGTAGCTTAGTAGGGGCTCCTCATCGGCATTGTAAGGAGTTCATGATTCAGCTGGAACTGGACGAAGTGCCCACCCAAGACTCTCGTTCGTGAGGACCTCCTCCAAAAAGAGTGCATCAATCACAACAGAAAAGAGATCCTTGCTTGCGTACATGGGGACAAACAGAAATACCCAACCAGTCAGGTCCTGCAGATGACCCTGGCAGGTCAGGCCATTATGGAAGTGGGAGTCCTTCCTGAGCTCCCTTACTCACAGGTCTATCCAGTAAAGTGCGGCTGCGTTTACCCCGCTCCTAACCCGCGTTCTACTCACTTTCCGGCCGCATTAGCACTTCCTGCGATCCCCAATCCCCTTTAACCTACTCCTACCGCGTCCTAAAATCCCCGGGCAACCCCTTCCGCACGCAGCATGTATATTGCATGTAAACGAGCGAATTAGCTATTCCCTACCATCCAGTAACATGCCCCGACTATCCCTTTTTTACCCTGCTGTTTTGCCGCGCGTTTAACCTGCTAACTTACCGCCTACCTCTACCCCTGCGTTAGAGGCAGGGGTAAGGGTAGGCGGCAAACTTTCCCCCAGCCCCCGCTCTCCTGCCCTGGCCGCGTCCATGGGTGCCGGTCTCCGGGGCAGCCCCAGTCCTCTCCCCTCCTCCCGAAGCAAAAAAAAAAAATTGCAAGAGAGAGAGGGGAGAGGACTGGCAATCCTACGCTCGGGATTGCCAGTCCTCCCTCCCCTCCTCCCGAGGCAGGCGCGAAAAGCAGCCTTGCTCCGGGAGGAGGGGGGAGGGGACTGGCAGTATAAAGCGACTTACTTTTTGCAGCCCCCCATCCGGACATCGGCGAAGACGACCGCGGCTCCCCTCTCCTGCCTCCAGCTGCTCAGGAAGATGGACGTCACGTCTTGAGCGGCCATCAGCAGAAACGGATCGCGGCTCCCCTCCCCTGCCTCCCGGCAAAGATGGACGCCTGCACGGGGGAAAGTGGCCCCTGTGCGTGCAATTGGCCGCTCAAGACGTGATGTCACATGCCGTGACGCCAAACGTCGTGACGTCACGTCTTGAGCTGCCAATTGCACGCACAGGGGCCGCTTTCCCCCGTGCAGGCGTCCATCTTCGCCGGGAGCAGCGATCCTTTTCTGCTGATGGCCGCTCAAGACGTGACGTCCATCTTCGCGGGCAGCTGGAGGCAGGGGAGCCGCGGTCGTCCTCGCCGATGTCCGTCTCCTCCGGAGGGCTGCAAAAAAAAGTAAGTCGCTTGGTCGCTTTACACTGCCAGTCCTCTCTCCCCTCCTCCCGGAGCAAGGCTGCTTTTCGCGCCTTGCCTCGGGAGGAGGGGAGAGGGACTGGCCATCCCGAGCGTAGGATTGCCCTTCCTCTCTCCCCTCTCTCTTGCAACTTTTTTTTTTCGCTTTTGTTGCTTCGGGAGGAGGGGAGAGAGGGCTGACAAGCCCGAGCGTCGGAGAACTGTCCACTTCCTGGTACCTGTCATTTGAAATGACAGATACCAGCGTGTCCGTGAAGCGTTAGGCCCGCGCACCCAGGTTACTATATAGGCGCTGTATAGGCGCTGTATACAGTAAAACGGGTTGCGCGGGCCTAACGCTTCACGGACGCTTCTTAGACGCAGCTTGCATTTGCAAGCTATTTACATACAGGATCGAGCGGTAGGTGAGCTGCACTGTGCGTGCGGCAACCGCGGGTGCGCCGGGCACTAACGCAGTTCTTCCTACCGCTCGTTACCGGATTGACCTGTCAGTTATTCTGGCACGCAGTTGGCTCTGGTTTTCAGCCCTGTGGATCCAGCTCACAGGTGATCTGGGCAGCCCTCCCCACCCCCTCCCAGGGATGGGGCACTGGTGAGGAAGAGCTGGGAAGTAGCCTGGGAACGGCTGGACGTTCGGCTCGACAAGGCTGAGCTGAGGGGAAAGGTTTGTGAGGCAGCATGTAAGAAACTCCCCCAAAACACCGTAGAGAACCAGCTACAGCCATCTGTACCAGTCCTCCATCGCTCCCAAACCAGCAAGGGATTCTGGGATAGGGTTGATCACTGTGAGCAGGGATGAGGGAGGCCCCAGAGGGAGATGGAAGCCTTGAGATAACGAACTGTAAGTTGCAATTGTTTTGTTGAACTGCACAAACCAGCTAAGTTGTTCTGTTTATAATTGTTCACCAATAAAGAAGCTTATAAAGATTTTTTGGCCAGCCTGGAGTCTGTTCTCTGGCTGGTCCTGACTGTTCGGCATCACTCTCTCCTCTGACAGCAGCGAGAGGATCGCCCTGGCGGCATCTTTTCTGCTCTGCCGCCGCCACTAAATCTGGATACTGCCCCCCACTGTTCTAACCCTTCTCTGGCCTTCCCTACCTCACAATCACCACCACAGGTGCTGGCAACTAATTCCCTCTCTCTTGTGGGAGCAGCAGATCTAGAAGTCGACCTTCAGAGTTTGTTTTTTTCCCCCTAAAGCTGTCTCGGAGCATCTCCTCATTGCTGGCCCAGGACAGTGGTGACATCAGAGCTGGTAGACTTGAAGGAGTAACGCCCCCTAGCATTAATAGCAGAAGGTTGAGGGATGATTGGGGAAGAGGTTGAGCTTGGAGGATTGGGGGAGAGAAGCCTTGGGAAGAAAGGAAGAAAGAGAGTTTGAGGGGGGGGAAGGGTTGAACCTGGGGATGATGGAGAGGGAGGGAGGGCTGGGAGGAGAGAGAACTGAGGGGTGGTTGTTGAGCTGGGCTAGGGTTGAGTCTGGATTGAGGAGAAAGAGCTGGAGAAGAAGGGGGCGGGGAGTGCACATATGTGTGAGAAAGGTGGAGGAGAGAGCTGGGGAGAAGGCTTGGGGTTTATGCATGTTTACAGTACTCCTGGGGAAAATTCTGCATAAAATATTTAAAATTCTGCATCTTTAAGGAGAAACTTTTTTTTTCTGTATTGCATTTTAAATTAATTATTGCTCAAAGACAGTGATTATATTGTGTTATTTTGACAAATAATGTTTGCAGAATTTGCAATGTTTTCCAGCGGAATTTCCCCAGGGGGGGGGTAACATTGGAATTTAGATTTTAAAATCTCAATGCTGCATTGCTCTGCGGTTTACGAGATGCAGGTGGATCTGCACCAGTGGCTCAGATTTGCTGCTGCTGGGGACCTGAAGTTTGCTCTTTGAGGATGATGCAACTGCACAGTCTGTGGATGGGCTCAGTGTCTTCTACCGAGGACCTGCACTTGGGGTGCGTCGTTCTGCATGAAGTCTGCTGAGCTGACTTGATGTTTTGCCCCGATTATCAGATGAAAACTGGCCTTTACTTGCCTTGGGCTTATAATATCAGAGGGTGCGAGAGCCAAGCTGGAAATTAGATCAGAGAGCGACATTCAGAAATGCTTCCTGACATCAGCAAATATTGTTAATGTCACTCACTGACAGTATCGTTGTCCTTTGTCCGATGGCAAGTTTGGTGATTGATTTTCAAGAATAAAGCATTGTAAGTCCAAGGAGTTTTAGATTATTTCATCCATAGCCTCTGGTGGTCATCCAGTCATGTATTATTATGCTTTTCACTCTTTTTTTTTTTATACTTTCTCATCTTAATCCTTAAAGATTGTGCATTGATTAAAGAAGGGACAGGACGGTGGCATTCTGTATGTGCGCTGTTGTTAAAAGTAATAATTCAGATTTCTCTTGGATGAGTGGTAAAGGAATTATCTTTAGTTGACAGCTTACTGTAATTATGGCAATGCTACTTGTTTCTAGTAAGAGGAATATAATTCTCTCTGGGGCCGATGCAAGATCATGTGCTTAGGCTAGCGTACAGGTTAGCTCATGATTGGATGCACGTTTTGGACGCTCTAGGCTAACACCCGATGCAAAAAGGGGATTAGCACGTCCAAACATGCTCGTAGCTAATAGCGCTCATCACATGGAAATACCATGTGGATGAGGCTATTAGCTGTTGCCCCTATGCAAAAAATGACCGTGCACCTAACGCACATGTTTTTATATGCAAGAATTAATGCCAGTCCTGGAGCTGGCGTTGTCTTGATGTATCAAGGGCTCAAAAAAAAAAAAAAAAAGCAGAAATTAGTATCAGGATGATACTAAGTAGGAGGAACCTCAGAAAAAAAATTTTTTTGATTGGGGTCAAATTAGGAAAACAGACACTCAATTTACAAGTATCTGTTTTCCTAGCCCATGGCTGCACGCGGGTTAGGAAAATAGATGCTCGTTAATTGAGCGTACGTTTTCCTAACCCGCGCACAGCCATATCTCCTGGGTGCTTGAGGCCATGGAGACGTTGGGGACGCACAATTTATCCCTAGCGCGTCCTTTTTAGTGCAGCAGCTCATCTCCCTATTGCATCGAGCGTCCAGATGAGGGGGTTGTCCAGTTTGGACGCACTCTTTTTTTTCGCGCTTGATATTTGCATTTGCCCCTCTTTTAGGACGGAACCAGTGAGTCCCTAAAGTGTTTCCGTATCTTCCGAGGCCTGCTAACTTGCTGTTTGGGTTTTACAATTAAGAACGTATGCAAATAACCCCAGGAGGTAGACCTCAGGTTGGTAATAGCTTGCATTCCTCCGGCTTTTACATTACTACTGGGTAACCAGGATTGAAGCTTGCATCGCACACATCAGGTGTGAAAACGTCTCAGAAAACGTTTTTGAACCCTAACATTTGATTTCTGCAAGAATGCAGACCTCTGATTTTGTTTGCTTTTCATGATTTTTTTGGCCTAGCCCCTCTGCCCTCCCTTTGGGCTTTAAGCTCCAGTGGAGCCCGTTCCCACCCTGCTCATCGCAGCCCATGCGGACGGTGAGACCTGAAGCAGAGGTGCCTTGGGCCTTCGTTCGTGGCTGCCTAATTTTTGCGCCCACCCCTTGGTCCCCTGCTAAGGGACATGTGAGCTATCTCTTGCCGTAGCCTGGTAAAAGTGCACCCTGGGGTATATATTATCTCCCTTACCATGCAGCCCTGGTCTGATCTGTACCTTTGGTACAGGAGAGCTACAGGGTCCCCCTGACCCCGACAGACCATAGCGCGTGTACCCTTGGCGTCTTTCTCAGGCAAGACTGGCTTGAATCTTGGACAGCCTCAAGCAGCTCTGTAAAAACCCCAAGACTATTTTGTGTTCTGCTGAGGAGTTCTTCCTGCTGTCTCCCTAACATGCGATAGCTCATGGAGGTCTCTTTCCCCATATGGAACATCTGGTGGTGATGCGAAGGGGCAGGGAAGGGAACAGCATTGCGAAATATGTATTCTCTTCCCCTCTCTATTTTGCTCTCTTCGGTGTGTGTGTAAGATGCTGAGACAGAGTGCCTTATAGAAACTTTCACACAGTCTGGGCCCAGTCTACCTTGACACAGGACTTTCAGGGTGCAGGGTGTCTCCTCTGAGCACAGATAAAAGTGTAGGCTCAGAGGAGAGCAAGTCAGGCCCCCTGGGAGAAGGAGAAGGCAGCTCCTTACTGCGAGGTAAGCAGTCTTATACTCCATTTTGGGAGCAAAGAATAAGGTTGTGCAAGAGGAAAACTGGAGTCCAGACTGTAAGCTGTCCTCCAGCCAGCCATAGACTGCTAGTGCTCTGTGACAGATGGTGTCAGGTGGGGGATTTTCTGCACTAAGGAGGGCACAGACAGAAATCCAAGCCTCCTATAGTGTCAGAAAAGAGAGGAGTTGTTGAATGGTCTGCACTGGGAAGGAAGACAGAAATTAATTTATTTTTTTTTGAGAAAGTTTTGCTCTAAGTACCGCACAGAGAAAGTGCAAAATCACACGAAAGGAAGAGAGATATTCTGAGAAAGTGTTTGCTCTAAGCATCACACAGAGAAACACTAGCATAAAGCATATGAAGAAAAAAAATCTTCAGAGTTTTTTTTTCTTTTCCTGGGGCCTCACACCACTACACCCAGTTTGGCAGCGGACCAAGGCAATCCTGTATAGTCAGGGGTCAAGCAGTGAGTAAAGGCAGAAGAGGCCAGCAGGTTTTTTTGTTTTCCTATCCTTGGAGAGATGCATGCACAGCTTTGTTTCCTGGGGAAGAGGGTCAGGTGGAGCCAGAAGGCTTTGGAAAGGTGCACAGTGGGGGAATGTGATATCCTGGAAGTTCTCTAGGCCTAAAAGGCCACACTGAGGGAGAGCATGAAGCCAGTCCTAGTTGCCAGAGAGAGGAATGGCTAGCCATAGAGACCCAGACAGAGGAATGGTCACAGTCTGTAGCTGAAATATGGGTGTTGTCTGCAGAGATTGAATCAAGAGTTAAATGAAGTGGTGCATGGTGCCTGTGAGGAACTGAGGAGCAGGGTGGCAGTTGGGGACGCTGCCAGGAGCCAAGAACCAGGTATCATGGAAAGCTTGGAGAAAAGGGGCTGTGGAGATCCCTGAGAAAGAGACCACAGATGTCTCTGGCAGGCTGGGTTAGTTGGGGAAACCCGGCTTGGACTGAAAGCGGAGGGAGCACAACAACCCGGTAAGGTGCTGGTTTGGGACTGTAACCTCCTGAGAATAAAGGATGGGAGCTACAAAAAGGAAAGCAGGCCGGCTTGGTCAAGGCTGACCTGGGTCACCTTGGAGACTGGCCTGAAGTTGGCATGGTCATAGAGGCTGGCAAAGCATCGGTGGAGACAGGGGTGACTAATGCTGACCAAGGGCAACCCTGAGAGCGGCTAAAAGGGGACACTACAGCGAAGCATCAAGGAAGTCCAGCCTGGCCCAGGTAGAGAAGCCAAAGGGGGCCAACTCCAGTCTGGAGAGTTCCGAAACCCCTGGAGCCCATGGGGATATTCTCCAGTTTGGACATAGGGGCAGCAAAGTATGGGGAGAGCAAGCAGTTGTGGCTGAGTAAAATTCACTTCCCAAGGGCAACAATGATAAACAAGAAAGGAAAGAACGCCCATTGGGCTTGGACCCTCAGGCTTGTCTGTATTATGGGGAGACTCCAGTGACTGCTCCACAGGAATGAATAGCAGAGCAAACCCCAGAAGGGCAAGAACAGTACCACTGGAGAACAAAAGGAGAATAGGCAATACCTCATGAATCTTATTATAATAGCAAGGGTTTCCTTGGAAGAACGGGATTCCCATGCATTGTTGCAAACAGGCAAGCTGCACCCTTCTCGGATGGCTATCCCACTCACCGAGGGAGGTGCGGCACAGGAAGCCGAGGGGATAAAGGCAGATCAAGAGGTCAGTACTGAAGGGATGGTGGAGGTCGGGATCCCAGAGGGCCAGCAGATGGAGAAGAAGCCAGACCTGTTTGGGGGAAAAGTGGCCCGCTACCCATCAGCAAGAGGAAGAGACGAAGACAGCCAGGACTGGCAAAGAAATGGGAGTTCTTGGAAATGCAGCCCAGAGCGGCCAAGATGCCAGTAAAGGCTGGTGAAATGGACACATTGGGGAATTGGACTCTGGGGCCTAACCAGAGGTCATCCAGAAAACCAAGAGGGCTTGAGGGGCTGTAAGGAAGCCTCACATAAAAACCCAGAAGGATGGGGGTGGGGGTGGGGGTAGATCCCTAGGACAGGAAGTTGCCCTTCATACAGAGAATCCCCAGCGGATAAGGTGCCGGGCATTGCAAAGTTTGGAACCCCAAATCCTAAGGCAGGCGGGGGTGAGAATGGCAAAGAGGTTGTCCCGGGTTAAGAGAGGACCCAAGGACAAGCATAGTAATGTCCTACGGTGGGACATGGCCTAGAAGGGGCAGTCGCTCAGTGGGGTGGGGGAGGGTATGTGACAGATTGCCCTATAGAAACCTTCATGCTCTACAATTCGAATGGTTCTGGAACACATGTGCAGCCGTGTCTGATTTGAAGGGCCTGGCAGCTTGCCTCTGATGCCTGGACTGCAGGGTGTTTTCTAAGGAAGGAGCTGTGATTATAGTATTACTGGGGTGAATGGAGGCATGGATTAACAGGACTTGTTCAGAGTGATGTGGAGTCAGTGGCAGAGCTGGGATTAGAACTCGGACCCAGGGAGATGGTGATGTCTGCAGGATCCGTGACAGAGGGGAACGCTGAATTCAAGCCCCAGGATGTCTCCTGAATCCATCCAGCGCTCCGACTTTCAGCCACCATCTGAAGCTGCATTATTTATTAAGCCAGCGAATGCTTAGGAGTTAGAAGCAGCCTCTGACCTGACAAGCAGGATTACACGGTCATCGGGGACCAACATAATTATTTTAATAAGAGCTTGGGATTTGTGGATTTCCTTTCGTCCAAACCATGCCTTAAAACGCTTTATGCTCAAAGCAAACTGAAAGCATGTCGGTGGCTGTGAGGATGGATTCCAGTGCTGGGACGATCACAAGCTCAGTAAGAGACAGAGGATTAGTGTTTTATTTGGGGAGCCAGCCCCCAGCAGCAGACTGGCCCAGTATCCCAAACGGAATCTGAGTTGGCGCCGTGCCTGGGACCCAGATTATAGCAGTACCCCGCCTTCTAGAAGGAGATAAAATTAGTACGTCATGATGCAGTGCAAACTGATTTCTCCTTAATGGGT
The DNA here is from genome assembly GCF_901001135.1 of Rhinatrema bivittatum. Classification (NCBI taxonomy): domain Eukaryota; kingdom Metazoa; phylum Chordata; class Amphibia; order Gymnophiona; family Rhinatrematidae; genus Rhinatrema; species Rhinatrema bivittatum. Next base: position 319,125,946 of record NC_042620.1, read on the forward strand.
TATTTATTTCCTTTTGGATCTCAAGGTGATCTAGGCATCACTGAGGATAATACACTGAAGTCCTCTGCTAAGTGTGTGGCGGCAGCCAAGAAAGCAGACAGAGTGCTAGGGATCATTAGGGAAGGACTGGAGAATGTCGAAATGCCTCTGGATAGAACTGTGATGTGATTACATCTCGATTATTGTGTTCAGTTCTGGTTGTTCCTTCTCAAAAAAAAAAAAAAGATAAAGGTGCAGAGAAGGGCGACCAAAAGAATAAAAGGCTGCGAGGAAAGGCCAACGAGGATGAGGCTGTTCAGCCTGCAGAAGAGACGCTGAGAAGGGATGTGACAGAGGTTAATAAAATCGTGAGTGGCGTGGAACAGGTGACCAGGGGACGGCCATTTACCATTTCAAACAGTACTGGGACTGGGGTCACTCTGTGAAACTAACTGGGAGCAGATTTAAAACCATGGCGAGAGAACTTTTTTTTTTTTTTTTAACTTTGTTGCACAGTAAAAGCTGTGGAATTTGTTTCTGGAGGATTTGTTCAAAGTTAATAGCGTAGCTGGGTTTAAAAAAAAAAAGGTTTGGACAAGTTTCTGGAGAGCAGGCCCATTAATACTTAATAACAGGAAGGCCCGGGGATCCCCACCTGCTATGCCGGGGAATGAGCAGCAGGGGGGCTTCCTCTTCCAGATACTTCCACGTGACCCCGGCTTGGCCACCGTCGGAGACAGGATGCTGGGCCCCATGGACCGCTGATGTCACCCAGCCTGGCACTACTTACGTTCTCGAAGGCAAACGGCCCGCGTTGTTTCCAGTTAAAACGAGCAGCCGCAAAGTTCATGGTGTGGGTGCGGGGGAGGGGGGCATGATAGTGTGTAAGTACGTCCCGAAAGCCCCACGCACATCCCAAAGACACCCACAGGAACTCCTCCTTTTTAATGCAGCTAAAAGGACGTCCTCTCTGCTTTTTTACCCCGCAAATGGCTGTGAAAATTGGAGACCAGAGGCTGCCTCGCTGTCCAAGTCGTCTGGGGCTTCAGGCACGCTGCGGCTCATTCTTGTAGGTTTTGCCCCTGCTTCTCTGACAGATGAGAGGAGGGCAGGATGCAGCCTGATTGGGGTCGGCGTTTTCTGTTCCATCCCAGAAAAAGGACTTTGGCCCAGTTTGCTAGGCCCGAGCGAGGAAATCCTTCGGCACCTGCTGGGGTGTAGTAAGAGGGGCTTTAGGTGATGAGGGAGTCATTTTGCCATTGTGTGTTGGGCACTGCCTGGAGTATGGGGCAGGGCTGGGAGTGGGGGGGCTGGGGTAGGGGGAGAGGTACATTCCAGGCTCCATTTCTAGAGAGAGGTGAAGAGCCAAATCTAAAAAAAAAGTGCCAAGGAAGGATGCAGGAAACTGAAAGAATTAAAGTGATGCAGGGGGATGGATAAGGCTAGGAGAGGAGACGTTCTGCGAATGCACTAACATACATAAGAGGATTTTGTAGGGAAACCCTTTATCCCCAGAGGAACTAACTCTAATGCGGTTTGATCATGCAGTCCGGCAGGTAATTCCTACTCTCCTCCCACATCGCGATGCATTAGAAATGCAATGCATCAAAGATACAGTGCATCAAATCGAGATGGCATTAACAGTTTAATTATGATTTGAGTAGTAATAAGCAATGCCATTGTTGATTGTAGTGCTATGTGTACATAATATGTATAATTTTAATTTGTAAACCGTTCTGGTCTGCTATGGGGGGGGGGGGGGGGAAAAGGTATATAAATAAATAATGTGTAACACATCATTTTAATTCAATACATAATAAATAACAAAAACATCAGCGAATGCCACAAATATGTTTTTCATTTGCATTCAACCCAATCCCCCCCTACTCTCATTAGGGTGGAATGGGCACCAGTTCATCTATTAAACAAGCCACCCCCAACAACCCACTGGATTCCTGTCCCCCGCATTCATTGCTCATCTTCAAGCCACAGCAATAGGAAAATAAAGTAACTACAAACCACAACCAACCATAAGGAAAAATAAAATTCTCCTTGACCGAACCCTCGCCTGACAGGTTAACAGGGGTCACGACTGGGTGCACACCTTTGCTTGCCCCGAGCCATCCCATGACGTCACAGGAGGCAGAGCTTGGCTGGCCGGCTCCCCGGGTCTCTGGGCTGATGTTGGAGTCCAGGTGGGGTCCAGGCACGAGGAGCGGGAACACGCGGCCACATGTGCGTGCGCTAGGCTGAGAGTAATAAAGCTGCAGGATCTGCTTCCGGAGGGAGTTGTCCTGTCTGCGTGCATTGATGGGCGGGCGAGGGGCGGGCAGTCTTAGTGGGCCCGATGTGCCGCTGGGATGTTAGGTGTTGACCCCAGGAAAAGTCATTTTTAGGGGTTAGGTAGATAATATTCTTCCACCGGGAAGCCAAACTGTGACTGAGGTTCTTTCATTTCATGCGCTGGATAGCAGTAGCGAGGCAGCGAAGAGGTAGCTGGAGAACGACTGTGATCTTCTTTCAGCTGGGTTTCAGGGCTTGCTGGGCTCAAACCACTGATAGTAAAAGCTCACTCTGCTGTGCACGGGCGGGGGGGTGTCTTTCAGTATTCTCTCTTTGCTCTGGTGCTGTTACGATGCCACCCTAAGCCTGGGGGTGGGACTGCTGCCTATGCATCTGTCTGCTCATCGGCTATTCTTGTCCATTTCAGATGGAGAACACGATTAAGCAGTCCGAGAACGATCTGAATAAACTCCTGGAGTCTACCAGACGCCTTCACGAGGAGTACAAGCCCCTGAAGGAGCACGTGGATGCCCTGAGGATGACCCTAGGGCTGCAGAGGTTGCCAGACCTGTGCGAGGAAGAGGAGAAACTCTCACTGGAGTAAGTTCTGAAGTCTGTCTGTGTTACATGTTCTCCATCCCCCCCTCCCCCCCCTTCCTCCCAACCAGGCACCACGACGCGGGTCCGTCCCCGAGAAACGTGGCATGCCATTGCTCATGGACTGGACAGAGCTCTTCAGGACAGGGGAAGAGGGCCTCACCTGTTCAGCTGTGAAAGAGGTAAAGGGACGCTCAGTAAGCCTTTGATATCCAGAGCAAGGTGCGTTTTCCAGCTGTTTGAGTACACACGAGGGTCCGGTTCAATTTGCCGTGGTTTGGAAACCAAAATCTTCCCTGTGTTAAAATTCAGATCTATTTCAATTTGTTTTACGTTAACCCCATCCCACCCCGAAAGAAAACAACAAAAAAACCTAAAATAGCCAGTGGCGATGCTTCTTTAGAAGAAAGCTAAAAATCTCTCAGTTATGGCGTTCCCGGGTCTTTGCCGCCCGGTCTCTCCGCCCGTTTACCAGAGGGAAGGGGGCACTACAAGAAGTACCAGCTCGGTCGTCCAGGAGGAAGAGGCTCAAGGTTTCCCAGTTAATCAAAACTTCTCCAAGCTGTTGTTAAAGGAAGATTTGGATTTATGTGGCACCGAACTAATCCAACCTAAGATATAGAAGTGGGGATGTGTTTTGTTTTTTTTTTTTTAAAGTTTGTTTATGCTTTTTAATTTGGATTGAAAATTTTGGTTCATGAGCTGGGGTGGCTCAGTTGGATCCGAGTGCTCCAGCCGTCTTACTTCAGTGCATGTAGAAATAACTTTTATTTCCTGTTGTGCGCCGCCTATGAACTGCTGTGTTCCCGGTAGAAAGCGTTAGTAGTTGCACACTGTCTCTTGCTGGAGAGCAAGCTCTTCTGCACTTCGTTGAGGCGTTGCCTGTAACCCTGAGCCTGCCTGGTTAATTCACGCTTTTCAGATAGAAAAAGTGAGGAGCGGGGCTGTACCTGGGTGGTAGTAACAGGGGTTCTCTCTCTCTCTCCCTCTCTCTCTAACATGTCTGGGACAGGGATTTTCTCCTCTCTCGTTGTTTTGTCTTGTGATCGCAGTTTTTTAAATTTGCCTCTTGAATCCGTTACGGAGTACAAAGCTCGTCGTTTCCCTCTGCAACACGGAAACACTTGGATCCTGGTGCATGGCCACGAAATTCTGAGCACCGAAGGCCCAAGGAGCAGAGAGCGAGAGGTTTAAAGAAACCAATGGCTTTGCAGAAGCAGCAGTTGTAAAACCAGGCTTTTTTTTTCCTTTTTGACCATGTAAAGTTTGAGCAGTGAGGTGCTTTTTTTTTTTTTTTTCCCCAAGCAGTATAAACCTCGCTGCCTTCTGGGGCTACCCCTGCTTGTGGCAATAACAAATTTATCTCGCCACAGGGGAATGCTGAGGCGTTCATATATTATTCATTGGTCGCATATTGATTCTGCTGCAGTGAGACGGTAACAGGCCTGAAATATCGCGCCTGTGGGGGAAGAAGGTTTCATAAATCAGGCCCTTGGAGATTCGAGCTGCAAGGGCTGACATAGCCACCAGATTCCAAGTCATTAGCCCATAATATTTATTTATTTTATTTATTTATTTATTTAAATTCTTTTAATATACCGATGCTCAAGACCAGGTCTTTTCGTACCGGTTTACAATAAACTAGGGGGTAAACCAGTTAACACTGAAAGCGAAAGTTACGTTACAACAGGGAATGTGGAACAAGGCTGTTAGAAAAAAAGGGATAGATTAACAATTTCTAACTGGAGAGCAGTGCATGTAAGCAGAGAGTAATTGCTTACATGGTGAGAATTATATACAATTTACACAGTGGAGTCGATTAGGCAAGTTATATGAGGGCGCAGTTAGCAGAGAAACAGTTCCTTTGTGCGGCGGAAAGAGGACGCAACCGTGGGGTGTTGGTCCGTGTGGATTACCATAAGGCTTCTTCAAGGATATGCTTGGGCGAACAGCCATGTTTTTAATTTTTTTCTGAATGTGATATGACAATGTTCCTGGCGGAGAGCTGGCGGGAGAGAATTCCAGTGATGCGGACCGGCAGTTGATAGCGCTCGTTTTTCAATGGTGTTGTGTATAACGGATTTGTTCGGGGGAATCTGGAGGGAGTCTCTGTATGCAGATCTGGTAGGTCTTGCTGAGGAGTGTGGTTTGAGGGGTATGGTGAGTTGGAGAGAGGATTGCTGATATATGGTTTTGTGAATGATGGTCAGTGTCTTGAAGAGAATTCTGTAGCGGATGGGTAGCCAGTGAAGTATTTTCAGAATCGGTGTGATGTGGTCCATACGGCGAGCGTTTGTGAGGATCCTGGCTGCAGCGTTTTGCAGCATTTGAAGAGGTTTGGTAGAAGAGGCCGGGAGACCAAGCAGCAGCGCATTACAATAATCAATCTTTGAGAATAGTATGGCTTGAAGGACAGAGCGGTAGTCATGGAAGTGAAGGAGAGGTCTTAACTGTTTTAGGACCTGTAGTTTGTAAAAGCCTTCTTTAGTGGTGTTGTTAATGAATTTTTTAAGGTTCATTCTGGAGTCTAGGATGGCTCCTAGGTCTCTCACTTGATTTACTAATGGTGTATTAGTAGTGTTGGCTAGTGGGTTATTATCATTGGGGGAAATGACCAGCAGTTCCGTCTTGGACGTATTGAGAACAAGGCTGAGGCTTGTGAGGAGGAGGTTAATGGCGTGAAGGCAGCTATTCCAATAGTTTAGAGTGTCAGAAACGGGATCCTTGATGGGGATTAGGATCTGCACGTCGTCCGCATAAATGAAGTAGGTGAGGTTGAGGTTATTGAGTAGTTGGCATAGGGGGAGGAGATATATGTTGAATAGGGTCGGCGAGAGCGAGGAACCCTGGGGAACTCCTTGCTTGGCTGCTACAGGGTGAGACTCTTTGTTGATTATTTTTACTTTGTAATACCTGTCGCTTAGAAAGGATTTTAACCAGAGGAGTGCAGAACCTGAGATACCTAGTTCCATCAGATGGTTGATGAGGATTGTGTGGTTAACTGTGTCGAACGCAGCCGAGATGTCTAGCAGAGCTAGCAAGTATGATTGACCTTTGTCGAGGCCCATCAGGATGTTGTCTGCTAATGAGAGTAGGAGAGATTCTGTGTTTCTGTGTTTCCTGAAACCGAATTGTGATGGGTATAGAATGTCGTGGAAGTGGAGGTAGTCTGTGAGTCAAGTATTGACGAGTTTTTCCATTAGCTTGGCTATGAAAGGTAGGTTGGCAATGGGGCAGAAATTTATAGGGTTGGATGGGTCCAAGTTAGGTTTTTTTAGTAATGGTTTCAGAGAAGCTGTTTTTAAAGTGTCCGGTACTGTTCCGTGAGTGAGGGAACAGTTTATGATGTCGGCCAGAGGTTTGGCGATGATGTTTGGGATGGTGAGAAGGAATTTGGTCGGGATTTGGTCTATTGGATGCGATGAGGGCTTCATTTTCTTGATGATAGATTCGATTTCCAAGGATGATGTAGGATCAAAAGATTCTAGTGACAGTTTGTGTATCGATGGGGCGTGGTTTTGGTCAGGTGGAGGCTGGGAGTTTGGAGTGGGGTTGAAAGATGTCAGCGGAATAAGTAAATTTTTTATTTTGTTGTTGAAAAAAACTGCGAGCTCAGAGAATTTGTTTTGTGCTTCTTCTTCTGGGATGATTGGCAGAATAGGGGTGGTGAGTGCTGCAACATATGAGAATAGTGTTTTTGGGTCGTATAGGAAGCCGTGTATTTTTTTGGCATAGAAATCCCTTTTGGTACGAAGAATGGTGGCCCTATAGTAGCTCATTGCGGTTTTGTAGGAGGCCAGTGCGGTGGAGGAGGGATCCTTCCGCCAGTGTTGTTCTTTATGTTGTAGGTCTTGTTTGAGTTTTCTTAATTCTGATGAGAACCAGGGTTTTTTGTTAGTACGGGCAGGATTGATATTTTTGGATGTCAAGGGGCATATTTTATCAGCTGCTGAGCGAGTGATAGTTAGCCAAGAGTTCATGGCGGTGTCCGCATTTGTGAGGTCCAGGTTAGTTAGGTCCTTGGTGAGAGTGTTGCTGAGGGCTTCCATGGAGCATGGTTTTCTGAATTGGAACGAGGATTTAGGGATGTTGGAGGTCGGTTTTTTCTTTATGGATAGTTCAGTTTCTATCATCGAGTGATCTGACCAGGGGATGGGATCTGCCCCAGGGGCATGCGATGGCATTCTGAGTGACTGCGCGTTATTTGGAACAGGGCTCCCGCTTTCAGACTGTGCATTGCCTCCATTAGGGGAAACCCTTAGAAATCTTCTTAAGCAACGAGTTTGTGGGAATCTGCTTTAATTTTGCCCACTCTCCCTCCCAGGGGCGGTGCAAGCATGTTTGCTGCCCTGTGCTGCCCACCCCATTCATTCAGTCTCTGTCCCGGGATGACAAAAAAAAAAAAAAAAAGCCCAGTTTCCTCCAGCGATCAATCTTTAAAAACTGATATCTCCCCCAACCCCTGGGTCTTCACTCCTGCCCCAGAATCCATGGCTAGAGCAAGGGTATTAGGCGAAGTTAATAGCCTTGTACAATGCACCCTTCCTCCCCCCAGCACTCTCCACATCCGGAGATAAGTTATACATTTATAACAACATTTTACATGAAAAATATCAAAGTACAGTATTCCGCGGTAAAAATATCATTTTCCTAGCGTGTGGCAGATGGACTCAGGACCAATGGGTATAGTGTACTCGTACTAGCAGTTGGAGACGGATCAGATTTCAATCTGACGTCAGCCCCTAGTACATATACCCCTGCAGGAAGTGCAGCTCCTCAGTATTTTCCGTCTCCAAAGCAGTTAGGAGCTATCTGCATGCTCCCAGAGCATTAGACCAAAATTGAAGAACGAAATTGGAAGAAAAATCCTACCTGAAGACGAGCCCCGCACTCCTGCGGTGATACCCTCGGGTCCCTCCCCCAGTTGAGTTTCCCGAGGTGATTTCCGTGGTCCCTTGGAGGTGAGCCTCTGTCCGGTGGCCGAATCGCGGTAGGGACCTAGCCCCCGAATCCCTCGGGCGCGGCTTAGAGGCAGCCTCTGCCTTGCGGCCGAATCACGGCGAGGACTTAGCCCCCGATCCCAGGCGCGGCTGAGAGGCAGCGGGTGCACCCCCTCGAGCGCGGCGGTGAAGGTACTTACCCTCTCCCCCCGCAGCCAGAGACCACCTGGAATGAAACTGGGAAGCGCCGAAGACAAGGTAAGGTGGAAATCTTCTACTTTAAGCCGGTCTCCGAAGATCGAGGAGGAGCACAGGTCAGCGATCAGAAGCCTATACCGCCGGGTACAGGCCCTAGAAGGGCTAGGCCCCGGCCATTCTAGGATCTGCCCTCGTGGAGACCCTCCGAGGAGGTAGCCATATTGCCCGCATGCTCGCCATCGCTATCTTGGCCCTGTTCACCGCGCCGCTCGCCGTCTGACCCAAGCGCACAAGTTTAGTTGAACGCTTGAAATCACTTGTGCGCACAACTTTAGGCGCACATAAAGTCTTAGGCGCATAAGTAAAGCGCACAGGACAAGGCGCACATCCGCGGCTAGACACACCCCTGCGCGCATTTCTCAGACGCAATGGAGCGCACAAGAGCTTACGTGTCCACAGAAACGGCACCTCCAGAAACAGGTGTAAAAGCTCAAGACCTCTGCCCAGCATGCCATATCAGAGCCGCACAGAGCAAGGAAGCTTATATACAATTTTTTTTAAATGTCCCAAACACCAATAAAATATTTCAAAATGGCAGACACATCACATAACTGAAACTAAAAAGTATTTTAAAAAATTCACGCTCTTTTGATTTCCAGTCACCCTGAGATTGTCATTGCTTACTGGGAGTGGGTGCACAAACTTTCTCGTCTCTTTCTTATATATATACAGTATATGTGTGTAAACACACCCATGCTCATACACACATACACTCCCTATCACACACACATAAACATATGCTCATATTATACACATATGCTCCCTCTCTCATACACACCCAGGTGTCTCTAGCTTTTCTTTGGTTGGACTCCTCCAGCATGCTCGGGCCCTCCATTTCAGCTGCTGGCAGGTTGGGATCCGACCTACCAGCACATACCCCACAAACATACATACCCCAGGCAGGCTCGCATTCATACACACAGGCAACGCAGACAGCCACACGCACACAGCTGCAGACAGCCACACACACACACACGCACGCACGCACACAGCCGCAGACACATATACACACACTCCTGACAAGCTCCCATTCATACACATGCAATGCAGACAGGCAGGGTCCATGGGGCCTCTTATTTCTCCTCCCCTGCTGCCATCCTATTCCTCCTTCGTTGGGGAGAGCAGAAGTTGGTATAGAGCTGGAGCCTGTTCTGCAGCTCCTCCTCCATGCAGGCCCTGCGGTATTCAATGCTCGCTAGCACCACGAGCATTGAATACTGCAGGGCCGGCACCTGAGTAGGAGCTGCAGGACGGCTTCCTCTTCTGTGTTATGGAGTGCGGGCGGTTTGTTTCTTCTGCTGGTGGGATCTGGTCAAACAGTGGCTGCATGGGCCTCTCCCTACTCCCGATGCCAGCCCCTGGGGGTGCCTCCCTATGCAATTACACGGTTTGCACACCCGGAGGCACCGGGCCTGCTTCCTCCCTCACTTCCCATTTCTGATTAATTCTGCCAGCCACTCATTGAAAGCTTTGAAGGCTGTGTCAGAGTGGGAATTTGTGAAATGGTTTGACAGAATATCTCTTAAGCAGGAATAGTAGGTCAAAAACTTGTTAGGTAATTAAACTGTCAGTCCAAACGAACAGAATCATTTAAGATCTGCCTACTTTTTACTTCTGAGGAGATGGAGACCCAGAGGATGTTGGCAGATCAGGTCCACCCTGTCTGCCCATTTGTGTGTGGCTGCTGCGTTGCCACGAGTCCCCACTCAGTCTCCGGCCCCCCTCTTGTCTGTCCCAAGTTATCGGTATTGAAAGATTCTGAAAGCTCCCTCCACTTCTCACTTCCACCATTACGCAAGCAAGTAAATCGAGCACTGCTGTGCCAGTACTCATCCGAGCCCCGTGCAGCCCTCACACTGGCACATGTAAAGCAGGAATACAGCACGGACAGCTGAAGTGTGGAGTTAGCGATGGAGATTTATTTTACATCAGTAGGGCATGGCCGATCCAAAAAAAAAAAGACAGACTTTTTGGACAAAAGAGGAGACCAGAGCTAAGACCCAGCGAGGTAGAGATTGACACAATTAACTGACAAGTAACTGAGGAATTGGTGTAGCATTGCTGATTGGGTGATGCATGTTCTTCTGTTTCTCCCTTTCTCCTAGTTACTTTGAAAAGCAGAAAGCCGAATGGCAGACGGAGCCCCAGGAGCCCCCCATCCCAGAGTCCCTTGCTGCAGCCGCAGCCGCTGCCCAACAGCTGCAGGTGGCCAGGAAGCAGGACACCCGGCAGACGGCGACCTTCCGACAGCAGCCGCCCCCCATGAAGGTAAGGCTGGGGGGGGGGGGGAGGCCATGCCGGGGCTTTCCCGGCAAAGACTTCCTGGTTCTGACGAGGATTCCTCCTTAACGCACCTCGCTGGAGGAGCCCAATCTGCCGCCCAGAGCCTGTGTCCCGAGCTGCCGCCTTGTGCGAACACGGAGAGCACTTCTGTGCCCTGGCGCTTCTCACTGGGCGGCGTCCTCGCAGCCCGGCAGCGTGCACGCTTATGGCCTTGTGCGCCCTCTGCAGTTGCTGTACCAGTTAAGCCATCACCCAGCGGGCGCCTCCTTTCACTCTCCTCCTATCCCCCAGCGCTGTTGCTCCTCTGTGCATTTTCCTTGTGTGGGCTCGAGAGATTCCTGGTGCCCACACTCTCCTGTTTCCTCTAGCGTCCTAGCAACCAAGGGACTAAACGTAATTGCCTGACATCGAAATCTCTGTCTGCAATAGTCTAGAGAGGGGGAGGATTTATTTCTGAAGGATCCCCGCCCCTGTTTCTCCCTCCCTTTCCCTAGGACAGTGGCCTTGGCCAGCTCAGGTAGCCCTGCTGGCCCCAAGCTGGAATGGATGCAGCTGAGGTTGGGCCCCTGGGTGCCTTTCTTTGCCCACACGTTTGCCTCTTGGCTGCTGATTATCGTCAGGGTCGTGTAGCTGACCCGTGTGGTGCACCCGACAGGTGGAAACCCAAAACCAGCAAGGGTCACTCCTGCCGTCTACGGAGAGTTGTCTTTTTCTTACTGGAGCCTAAGGGATTCTTGGGTTTTTTTTTTTTGATATATCCAAATCCTCTCGTCTCTCTGGATAGGAGTCTCGGAGTGGGCTTTTCTGCATGGGATCACATAATGGTGTCTCCAAGCAGTGGTGCCAGGCAGGAGGTTAGTTTTAACTGTAAAAAAAAACTTAGCAGGTGCGCTTTGTCCAATACTGGGATGAAGTGAGCCTCCGAAACGGCTGTGCACAGTTGAGTGCAGAGTCCCATCGAGACAGCACTGCCACAGGGGTTGGGCTGTAGGCCACGCTGGTTTTCAGAGTAACCAAAGCGTGCAAATGAACCATAAACTGGGGCCACCGATTGCAAAGACATTTTCATGACTATTCACTGTGGCCTTCGAGGAATGGAGTTTGTAACCCCTGGTTTAGAAATATACCCAGAGGATATGAGTTGTATTCACATGGGACCTGTAAATAGAGTGCACATTTATTAGAATGAAAGCTGATACAGGTAACTTAGAGAAACCCCTCAACTCCTGATTACTGAACTGGATTATTGGACCAACATAAGATGGTGGGCAGGCGCTTTCATTGGACCGTGTGGATCCACTTTTCTGACTGCCCGAAAACGCCTGCATCTCCTGATCTTTGGATTCTTCTGTTGGTCCCACATGAGCTGTTACAGCCGACGAGGATTCCAGTGTTCGTCAGGACTGGTGTGGTTGTTGGCTATTAGATCTCTGCGCCCAAGGCTTTAGCAGGACCATTTTGAGATGTTTCTGCTCCTCTAAAATCCATGGGATGTACTTTTTGCCATGCCGAAAATGGGATGGGACCAGGACCAGGGGCGGGAGCAGTAAGGTGCAAGTGGGGATTTAATTTTGAATTCCCTGCAGTCCCCTGAATCTTTAAAGGGAAATTCAGCAAGGAACCTCACTTTGAAAATTTGCTTGCTGGCCCGCAGGTACAAAGCAAAGTGCTCAATTTAAAATCCCCCCCCCCTCTTAGTGGATAAGTGCAATGCACTCTGTGCACTAAGCGGGTGCCAGCATTTCTTTTTGGCTGATGTGCTCTGTAAGCCAAACCCCCTTGGGAATGTGTCTTGCCGTTTTTTGCTGCCTCGTGGGGGGTGGGGGGGATTCTACTGTGCAGGAGGGGCAGTGAGAAGCAATGTTATTGACTTGACCATCTCATGTGATCTTGCAGGCATGCTTATCCTGTCACCAGCAAATTCACCGGAATGCTCCCATCTGTCCACTGTGCAAAGCCAAGAGCCGGTCCCGGAACCCGAAAAAACCCAAGAGAAAGCAGGATGAATAGAGGCAGAAAGATGGATGGATGGACTCACACACACACACACACACACACACACACACTCACTCTCTCACACACTCTCACTCTCTCACACACTCTCACTCACACACACACTCTCACTCACACTCACACTACAAACCAAGCAACCTCTTGCTAGTAGAACTGTACCCGAGGCTACAGTACTACTTATCCTGTGTTCTATATTTAATGTTATGTAAGCACAATGGTGGTTTGGTACTCCCCTCTCCCCTCTCCGTTTGCGTTGAGGATGGACAGTGTCTTATGGTGCTATTAGCCTAACGTTGCTCTCGACTGGGTCAGAGGAGAGTGTGAGGCCTGCGAATGCGTCTGTAGGGACCCCGGGGTGCTGCAGTAGATGTGCTTCCCCCTGGACAGCCAAACAGAAGGCAGTTTCTTCCCAGAAGCAGGAGAGTCCTCTGGTACGCACACCCAGAGCACTAAAGAGGAAATGGTGCAAAATTCCAAATATTTGTTTCTGATTATGTCATGGTGTATTTGTGAGTTGCTGTTCGTCGGCAGAACCGGTTTGAAAGGGGTATTTGAGCAGTGGGGGGGTAGTACATCGAGGTAAATTGTCTACAGGTGTGATTTGATAATCCATGAGGATAACCAATCTAACCTTAGGTTATGTGATGTTAATCGGATGCTGCTGATGCCGTTTGACATCCGGTGCATGCTGCCAATACGACTTGTGGTGGTTGGAATTAGAAGGGGGGGAAAAAAAGCAAACAGACTGCAAATTTCTTCGTTTACCTAAAATGCACATAGAAGTGGAGTGGACAATATTCGTTTAGCTTTGCATTTGATAGAGAGAAACGTCTACACGTTTGCCAAAATATCACAATGGCTTTCAACATCTTCTTTCGTTTTTGTCTTTCCCGTGATTTTGCCAAAAGCAGTTGCTAGCCAGAGATTCTGAGAAATGTTAATTGTTAAAAAAAAAATGTTAGTGGAGTGTATATATCTATATATATCTATATATATTTTTTAATTTTCATCAGTTTACGGTGTTTGTATCATGATATTTTTCTTCCTCCTAAATAAAACCTCCGGCAGGGTTTGAACAAACCTGTGTTGCATTTGCTAGCTGTCTTTCTACTTTCAGACCAGATTCCCGAAGCAAAACACAAAGCTGTGCTGGGTGATGCTATATAATAATTTTCTAATTCCATGTCTGGGTCTTTTTTTTTTTTCTGTTGCTGTACTCTCTGCAAGGAGGATTCTACTGATGAATTTGTCGTCTGTCATTCAATACCTGTACCCCAACTCGCAATAAAGAACATCTTCTAGTCATACCAGTCCCTTCAGTGATTGGAGTGGAATAGGAGTGTCTTATGACCACCCCTCTGCCCAGTAAGGAACTGTGTACTGGATTTCAGTGCACAGTTTTAATGCTCAGATTAAAATATTTAACTCCCAATGCAGAAAGCTAATGCTATGCAAATGCAGCGGGAGTTAAAAAAGAACGGCATTTTAATTGTAAAATGTGCTTTTGGCACAGGCCGAATCCATATTTTAACTCAAAAGGGGGGGGGGGGGGGAACTGGGAAAGAAAGACTGCAGAGAATTGAAAACCAGATAGCCGGATAAATCATACTTATCTGGCTATCTGGTTGCAGCTAACCACTCTCACTTAAGCCAAATAAGTCAGTACGTATCCAGTTATCTGGCTGCAGTTAGCCACTGCCACTTAGCATAAGTATAGCTTTAGCTGGCTAAAGGGGTGTGGCTAACTGCGGCCAGATAAACACTGACCCAGCCAGCTAACTAGCGGTGGCTGACCATGGCCAGATAGCTGGATAAGTATGATTTACCTGGCTATGTGGCAGCTGAAAGGAAAGATTTCTTTTATAACATTTTCTGTGCCCACACATCAGCACTGGAAACTTAACTCCATCTCTGACCCAGGAGATGGAGTTTCCAGCGTTTAAGAAAACCTGGATTAGGCCAGTGCACCTCTCTGCATCAGGGAGTACTGCTCAGTGCCCTCGTTTGCATGGGATTTCCATGCAAGGACGCCAAGCAGGTCTCACGTTTTGGGAGCGGAAAACTCCTAGCTGTATCGGCAGTAAGGGGCCGAGGCAATAAGATGTGCATTAAAACGAGTGCTCGTATTGAATGCCTGTTTCCCTAACGCGCGCACAGCCACGTCTCCTGGGCGCCCGATGCAACATGTAAATGAGCTGCTGCTGCCTTAAAAACGGACGTGCTAGGGAAGAATTGTGCGTCCCTAGCACTCAAATCCATCAGGCGCCCACAATTGCAATGGGGCAGTCAATACGAGCGCCAGTTTTATTCCGCGTCAGGTCAGTTTCACCCAATATACACGCACAATAGCAAGGAGCAGAAACGGCCTGGAGCGTGTGGTGTGCGTGTATGCTTTGCGTCCAGAGTTTTTTTTTTTCATCAAGCCATTACATTATACCTTTATTCTTAAACACTACAAGCAGGAGATTTAAGTATCCCAACGATACCAAGTAGGAGGAACCACAAAGGACAGTATTATTTTATATTTATTTAAAAATGTTTGTATACCGCTTTTACAATTGGGAAATTAATCAAAACGGTTAAGAAAGTAAAACATACATAATCTAGAGGTAAAAACTTAAAAAATAAAAACAAAATAACAATATAAAACGTTGTTCAGAAACATAAAATTTACAAAAATACCAAACAAAGTGCCTTCTAAAATGTAGTATGAGGGGAAAATGATTGAGGGAAAATGGGTGAAAAATTAATCGATGGTGAAAAAGTGAAAACTGAAATTATGATTAGTCAGGGAACTAAATGCTTTCTGGAACAGATAGGTTTTTAATGCTTTCTTAAATTGTTGAGTTGAAGGTAAGAGGCATAAAGAATCAGGCAGGGAATTCTATAAGATTTATTTATTTATTTATTTTTATATACCGGTGTTCGATTTTACATATCACATCGGTTTACATTTAAACAAAATTTGCAGGAACTCATGCTTTACCTTTGTCAAATACATTAAACATTTAAATATGGGGATTGTTAACAAGGGATATAAAAGAACATGGGGAATGGCTAACACTACGGGATGCTCGAAGGGGTGCACAAAGGGAAGTGCCGCTTTGTTGCGCCCCTGCGGAGCGCGACGCACGGCACGCGACGCCTGGTGTTCTGGCGCTGTTTAACGTCCGCCACAGTCCTCAGTGACGTCAGAGGGGGCGTGTCTCCTGATCAAGGATCACACACCGCCCCTCCCCTCTCAGTTCCAGATTGATTCTTTTACCAGCTACCGAAAAAGATCTTTTACTAGTTATTTCTAATCTTGCCAGTTTCTCCTGAGCGCTTGACTTAACGCGAGCTCCGGGGCTGAAGTTAAATTTGCCATGTTAAAAAGTGTGGTTGGGCGCCCAGTGATTTTCCTGCTTCGGGGGAAGGTAACAGCTAATGGAGTCATGAACACGGAATTTACATGTGATGAGCGCTACCAGCTACTCGTTTGTGCATGCATTTTGGATACACTAATCTTATTGCATTGGGTGCTATTCTAGCGCGTCCAAAACGCGCATAAACCTGTGTGCTAGGCTGGGGGCACTTTATTGTATTGGCCCCTGAGTGTTCATATGTGGGTAAAGTTGTTTGTTGGGGTGAACTCACCTTTCTGCATCGGCCTGTTAGAGAGGCAGCAGCATCGCCAGAAAGTGCCGGTTACATTGATCTATATTTCCAGGTATTCCTTGTCTCCCTACATCACTGCAAGCATCGTATCCTTGTCTGCTACCAGAACCAGTGGCATTGCCTTTTCTGACCTAAATGTAAGCATCAGATTACTTTTTTGTCTATGGGTATTCCTGTGTATACAGGCTTTCAAAAGAGCCCTGCCCCATTTAGACATTTTGGACCTGTAGATGGAGGAAATTGAGTAGTGGGGTGGGAGAGGGCAGAGGCGTGAAGGCCCAGGGTGAGGAAGTGTGAATTTTTAAAGTTTGGATTATTGGAAGGAGCTGGTCTTTTTCTGGTGGGGATGGGAGGGCCTGGGAGAGATACTGAGATTGACAGTGTCAGAGAGAGGGTGTGAGACAGAGACAGATACATAGGCTACAGTTTGTCTGCTTAGTTGGGGGTGGGGAGAAGGACTAGGGAGGTCATACTGGTGGGCCAAAAGGGGGCTGACTCAGCCCTAGCCTAGAGCATTTGAGAGGGCACTGTCCCTTCAATATTCACCCTAACTATGGTTATGTGTTACAGTGTGTGAGAGAGAGAGACTGACAGAGATTGTTTCTATTGTGTTTTGATTATTGGAAAAACAATAAAAATTAAATGTAAAAAAAAAACAGAACAAGGAGGGAGCAGCACAATAATTGTTCACATAGCACAGGGCAGGAAAAAAATCTAGAACTGGCCCTGTTTTATAAATATGAAAAAAATTAAGTGGTATCCACTGAATGTAGCTGGATATTCAGCAGTCACTACTTAGCCAGGTAAGTCACTACTTACCTGGATAAGTAGCACTGAATATCAGCCTTTCTTCATTTAACACACACACAAACTAAATATGCTTCTTCTTCACAAATTGTGTTAACATTTTAATTGAGGAGATTAGCACAGATGTTTCCTTTTGAAGAAGTCTCTTTTCTTTGATGTAGAAACACAGAAGATGTTAGCAAATAAGGCCCACTTCATCCACTCACTCTGCTTGTTGGTGCTGGTCTAGTGTGCCATCACAGGTCTTCCACCTGCCACCACGACGAAGGTCTCTGTGTCTGCCTGTGCATGTTTGAATTCTGCCACATCCAACCATCTCCACTGCAGTCTCTTCCAGGAGTCTACCATCCACTCAGTGAAAAGGTATCTTCTCTCACTCCTTTTTTACTTCCCTCCCTTTCCTCTTCAATCATAAACCCTTTCTCCTTGAGTTCTTCATTCTATGGAAAATGCCACCTCCTGGTGCCTTATTTAAGCCTGCTCAATCAGATGCAAAGCAAATCATCCAGATCACAGACAATGCAACCCACAAACACATAAGTGCAAGACAAACATATTCTTTTATGACCCTACATCTACCTCTAAAGATAATGTTAAGGCTTTATTATGCATTTTCATTCTCCCTCCTCCTATTTTCAATACAGTCAACCTTTTGAATCAACTAAGTTGAAGGATGACTTTAAAAGTGACCAAATTAAAAGTACCTCCAGGAGATCATTTCACAGAAGAGAAAAAAAAAGAAAGAAAGAAATTTTCCAGTCCAATCAATCATAAGAACATAAGAACATAAGAAAATGCCATACTGGGTCAGACCAAGGGTCCATCAAGCCCAGCATCCTGTTTCCAACAGTGGCCAATCCAGGCCATAAGAACCTGGCAAGTACCCAAAAACTAAGTCTAATCCATGTAACCATTGCTAATGGCAGTGGCTATTCTCTAAGTGCACTTAATAGCAGGTAATGGACTTCTCCTCCAAGAACTTATCCAATCCTTTTTTAAACACAGCTATACTAACTGCACGAACCACATTCTCTGGCAACAAATTCCAGAGTTTAATTGTGCGTTGAGTAAAAAAGAACTTTCTCCGATTAGTTTTAAATGTGCCCCATGCTAACTTCATGGAGTGCCCCCTAGTCTTTCTACTATCCGAAAGAGTAAATAACCGATTCACATCTACCCGTTCTAGACCTCTCATGATTTTAAACACCTCTATCATATCCCCCCTCAGTCGTCTCTTCTCCAAGCTGAAAAGTCCTAACCTCTTTAGTCTTTCCTCATAGGGGAGTTGTTCCATTCCCCTTATCATTTTGGTAGCCCTTCTCTGTACCTTCTCCATCGCAATTATATCTTTTTTGAGATGCGGCGACCAGAATTGTACACAGTATTCAAGGTGCAGTCTCACCATGGAGCGATACAGATTCCTGTCAGATTCCTGAAAATCTATGAATTCTGCAGGGAACCTTGTCCCTGATTTGTGACAAAGACACATGGAGGAGGAATTATCCCTAAAAAGATGGATTTTGAAAAAAGAAATGAGTGAAAACTAGGTGGCTTCAATTTTACCATTTTAAGACTGACACAGTATTTTTGGTTTTAGATTCGGAGCCTTTAACCCACAATGGAATCTCACTTGTCATCCAAATCGAAAGCCATGTTAGTCTGTAGTAGCTAAAACAACACCGAGATTGTTGGCACCTTATAGATTAGGGGTCCCCCCAACTCAGTTCTTGAGGCCTGCAACTCAACTGGATTTTGGGGATCACCACAATGAATAAGCATGAAATCTGTTTGCATACAATGGAGGCAATGTATGCAAACAGATCTCATGCATATTCTTTGTGGAAATCCCAAAAACCTGACTGGGTTGCAGCCCTCAAAGACCGTGTTTGGGGAACCCTTTATTGAGACCGACTTTTTAAAACAGAAGTTTCTGTGTTTGTATTATAAATAGGTAGCCAGAAAGGCAGGCAAAAAAACAGAAGTTTGTGGATTTTGTATTTCCCAACCCTCCCACCCCTAGCTCGTCCTTTTATTGATAGGCAGGTGACACTTTCACACATAAATAAATAAATAAATAATTCAGCCTTTTATCTTAAATTCAAAAATTCCCCATACTTTATCAAGAGTTTCATCATTTCCTTGCAGGTTTTTATCAGATATATAGTGAATACATTAATACATTTAAAAGACCCTAATTGTACACAATCCTATACCCATAGCACCCTAAAACTTAGACTAGGAACTGAACAAATTTAAGATGAAGGCAGCAGTCCAGCAGCAAGAGGAGGGCCTCACAGTCTTTTGAATCGAGTATCACATGTATGATTTTATACCCGCCAGTGAGAAATTATACGTGTGCATCCGGTGCAAAGAGTTCCTGTCTCAGAATGAGTCCAGTCTCTGGAGGATAGAGTGAAAGACCTGGAGGAGTTGAGGCAGACAGAGAGGTATATACCTTTAGGGACATAGCCAAGTCCCAACTCTAGTCTGGCAGCCCTGGTGCTGCCTTGGAGGAGGAAGTTCTCATGATCGGAGAGCATCAACCTGATGCAGCAGGAAAGGATCCTATAGCAAGGACCTGCTCTCCAGGTGGTGCACTGACTTCTCACACTGAGGATGCATCTCCCAGGGCTATTGCCCAGGAGGGAAGGGTTAGGTCGGTTATCATAGCTGGTGATTCGATTATTAGGAATTTATACAGCTAGTGGGCATAAGGATCGCCTGGTAACATGCCTACCTGGTGCAAAGGTGGCGGACCTCATGCGTCACCTAGATAGGATTTTAGACAGTGCTGGGGAGGAGCTGGCTGTTGTAGTACATGTGGGCACCAATAACATAGGAAAATGTGGGAGGGAGATTCTGGAAGCCAAATTTAGGCTCTTAGGTAGAAAGCTGAAATCCAGAACTTCCAGGGTAGCACTCTCTGAAATGCTTCCTGTTCCATGCGCAGGTCCCCAGAGGCAGGCAGAGCTCCGGAGTCTCAATGCGTGGATGAAACGATGGTGCAAGGAAGAGTGATTCAGTTTTATAAGGAACTGGGGAACCTTTTGGGGAAGGAGGAATCTTTTCCGAAGGGATGGACTCCACCTTAACCAGGGTGGAACCATACTGCTGACGTTAATCTTTAAAAAAGAGACAGAGCAGTTTTTAAACCAAATCAAAGAGGAAAGCCGACAGTTGCTCAGCATCGCAGAGTTCAGAGGGAGGTATCTTCGAAGGATACTAATGAAGCATTAGAGTTAGGGCATCCCAACAGAGAGGTTCCAATAATAAGAAAAGTAGTCCAAATGCCTATAATTAAAAACTCACCTGAGCTAAAAGATTTCAATTTATCCCTGTCAGCTGAAAAGCAGAATGTTAATACAAACAAAAAACACACTTTGAAATGTTTGTATGCTAATGCCAGAATTCTAAGCAGTGAGATGGGAGAATTAGAGTGTATAGCAGTGAATGGTGACAGACTTAATTAGCATCTCAGAGACATGGTGGAAAGAGGATAACTAATGAGATAATGCTATACCAGGGTACAAACTAAACTAAATTATATTGCAATGTTAGAGAGGAGTATCTTGGTGGTGGGGTGGCGCTTTATGTCCAGGAAGGCATAGAATCCAACAGGATAAAGATCCTGCATGAGACTAAATGCACAATCAAATCTTTTTGGGTAGAAATCCCTTGTGTGTTCGGGAAGAGTATAGTAATAGGAGTATATAACCATCCACCTGGCCAAGACGGTGCGACAGACAGTGAAATGCTAAGAGAAATTAGGGAAGCTAACCAAAATGGTAGTGCAGTAATAATGGGAGATTTCAATTACCCCAATATTGACTGGGTAAGTGAACATCAAGCCATGATAGAGAGAAAATTCCTGGATGGAATAAATGACAGTTTTATGGAACAACTGGTTCAGGAACCCATGAGAGAGGGAGCAATTTTAGATCTAGTTTTCAGTGGAGCACAGGATTTGGTGAGAGAGGTAACAGTAGTGGGGTTGTTTGGCAATAGTGGTCATAACCTGTTAAGTACTCTATGTTACTATGTAAAATAAGTTGTAAAAATAAGTTGCCTGTTAAGTATTCTAAGACACGCTGTAAAAATAAGTTAAGTACTCTGTATCTCCTAAGTTGTTAAGTTCTCCATGTTAGCCTGTAAAAATAAGCAGCCCATGGTCTTATTTGCCTTCTCAGTTTCATGTGAATCAATGTGATATCTCGATCTAATGTCGGTATATAAAATCAAACAAACAAATAAATAAATAAATAAATATGATCAAATTTGAATTAATGACTGGAAGGGGGAAATTCATGACTCTAAACTTTCAAAAGGGAACTTTGATAAAATGAGAAAAATAGTTAAAAAAACCAAACAAACAAAAAAAAAACCCCCCAACTGAAAGGTGCAGCTACAAAGGTAAACAGTGTGCAACAAGCATGGCATTGTTAAAAAATACCATCCTAGAAGCACAATCCAGATGTATTCCATGTATTAAGAAAGGTGGAAGGGAAGGTCAAACAATTGCCAGCATGACTAAAAAGTGAGATGAAAGAGGCTATTTTAGCCAAAAGATCTTCATTAAAAAATTGAAAGAAGGATACGTCAGAAGAAAACAGGATAAAAAAGCATAAGCATTGGCAAGTTAAATATAAGACATTAATAAGACAGGTTAAGAGAGAATTTGAAACGAAGTTGGTTGTAGAGGCAAAAACTTACAATAAAAACTTTTTAAAGTATATCCAAAGCAGAAAGCCTGTGAGGGAATTGGTTGGACCATTAGATGGTTGAGGGGTTAAAGGGGCACTCAGGGAAGATAAGGCCATCAGGGAAAGATTAAATTATATCTTTGCTTTGGTGTTTATTGAAGAGGATGTTGGGGAGATACCCGTTCAGGAGACAGTTTTTAAGGGTAATGTTTCAGATGAACGGAACCAAATCACGGTGAACCTGGAAGATGTAGCAGGCCAGATTGACAAACTGAAGAGTAGTAAATCACCTGGACCAGATGGTATACACCCCAGGGTTCTGAAAGAACTAAAAAATGAAATTTCAGACCTATTTCAATTAATTTGTAACCTAGTGTTAAAATCATCCGTTGTAGCTGAAGATTGGAAGATGGCCAATGTAACCCTGATATTTAAAAAGGGCTCCAGGGATGATCCAAAAAACTATAGACCAGTGAGTTTCACTTCAGTGCGGGGAAAATCGTGGAAACTGTTATAAAGAATAAAATCACAAAACATTTAGATAGACATGGATTAATGGGACACAGCCAGCATGGATTTATCCAAAGGGAATCTCCTACATTTTTTGAAGGGGTGAATAAAACATATGGACAAAGGTGAACCAGTAGATGTAATGTGTTTGGATTTTCAGAAGGTGTTTGACAAATTACCGCATGAGAGGCTTCTATGAAAACTAAAAAGTCAAGGGATTGGAGGCGATATCCTTTTGTGGATTGCAAGCTGATTAAAAGACAGGAAACAGAGAGAAGGCTTAAATGGTCAGTTTTCACACTGGAAAAAGGTAAACAGTGGAGTGCCTCAGGGATCTGTACTTGGACCAGTGCTTTTTAATATATTTATAAATGATCTGGAAATGAGTATGACAAGTGAGGTGATGAAATTTGCAGATTACAAAAATGTATGCAGAGTTATTCAATCTCAAGTGGATTGTGATAAATTTCAGGAGGACCTTGTGAGACTGGAAGATTGGGCTTCCAAATAGCAGATGAAATTTAAAGTGCAAGGTGATGCGTATAGGGAAAAATAACCCTTGCTGTAGTTACACAATGTTAGGTTCTATCTTAGGAGTTACCATCCAGAAAAGAGATCTAGGCATCATAGTGGATAATACATTTTGGATGGGCTGGATAATTTGGATATTCAGAATTATCCAGATAATTTTGGTTATGCTGAGAGGCAGTATTAAATTTATCCTGGTAAAGGGTTTCTCCAGTTGTATTCAGTGGTGCATCTGTGCTGCTGAATGTATGGTGTGAGTCACCTGGGTAAGTTTTAACTTACCTGGACAGCCCCTGGCCTAGAACGGACCTCTTATGCATGCAGGTGCCGCCCATTTCTGTGTTGTCTTCACTCAATCTTAGAGCTAATAATGGCAGCAGTGTTGTATATTTACATAGTACTAGCTGATACATGATGAAATTCCCTAGAGGTCCCTATTCACTCTCCTCTCCGGTCCAAACCTGGCATATTCCAACCCCTTCTCCAGTCCAAGCCCAGAACTCTCTACCCCCACCCCCACTGCAAACCAACCCTGACACACTCCCTCTCCAGCCTGACCCCAGCATATTCTGGCCTCCCTCCTCAAATCAACTCCAGAACTCTCTTCTGCCCTCTCCAGCCAGATTATAACACAATTAGACCCTCCTCTACAGCCCAACCCAAAGACTCTTCCATACCTCTCTAACCTGCCCTAGAACACCAACTCCTCTTCCCCAGAACTCTCTTTTGACCCTTCCCATTCAGACCCCAGCACACTCCTATCCCTCTCTGAGCCCAGAACTCCCTCCCACCACCCCAATCTGACCCATGCATACTCTGAGCCCTCTCCCCATATCTAAGCCTAAAAATCTCCCTCTCCAATCCTAATGTTACGTTGGTTGGTCTGCAAGCCTCTCCTGCGGGCCGCTGCACTCACCTCTTCCTCCAGCCAGCCACCCCACTCTCCTTTCGATGTGGCAAATGCCGCCAATCAACCATGTGGCAGGACACCACCACTGCTATAGACGCTGCTCTAGCCCAGGCCTCACCTCAAACTAGGCGTACACCACCTCTGGAGATTTCCCATGGCCCCTAGAAATGATGACAGCCATTTGTAAGGGCAGCTTCCCGGAAGCAACTCGCCTCAGCAACAGGTTTCCTACTCTTGAAGTAGTGAGAGTTGCTCCAACATCTAGTCTAAAGTTTGACTTCAGTTCTAGAGTCTTGGCTTTGGCTTCTCTTCAGTCCCAGTGTCTTCAGTTCTGGTGCCTTGCCTCCTTCCTCGTGGTCCTCTTATTCTTCTCCTTGCCCATCTGCCCTGCCTATCCGCCCCTTCTCTTCTTGGACAGATACCCAGCTTGACCTCGGCCTGACCTTTGTTAGCTTGACCACTGCCTGCCACCAACCTCTGCCTTCCCTGGATATGCTTGACCCTGCTATCCTAGGACCTCCACTGCAGCTACCAGCAGAGTCTCCACCTAAGACCTGCTGGCTCCGGCACCCAAAGGCTCAACCCGAGGGGAACAAGGACTGGTATAGACCTAGCCCCAGCTGGGTCTCTGCTTCGTCCGGGTCCGCCTGCTGACAGTGGGAACCTGCAGGGCTCCTCAGTGCAGGTTACACCAATCCTGCCTCGGCCCAAGGGTCCATGAACAAAATGCCTAATACGCTCCAATCCCTTACCCCAGAATTCTCCCATTCCCTAGCCCCACCCAGCACTTTTTAACTGCTCCTGCCCAGAATCCTTGTCCCCCACCTTCTGTTACACTGTAATCACCCTCCTCAGATTGAGTCCAGAAGTTTCTTCCTCTTCTCCATAGCCTGAAGCAAACACACTTCTACTCCTCTCCTCAGCCTGAGTGCAGAACGCTCTTCATATCCTCCAATGCCTGACCCCAGGACATTCAAAACCCTCTCCTCATCTTGACCACAGAGCTCGCCCCCACCTATCACACGGAATGATTTGAAGGGAATTGTTTTTTTCGGATTTGACGTGCATAAAAAAGTTTATTAAAAAATATTTCTACATTTTGAAAACATATATAGGACAAATGATTATAATATAAGGTAATGAAGAAAAGTGGGGTACCCCAACCATTTTTTAATCTGTATGCCCTGCAATCATCGTTTTAATTTGTTACTCATTATAAATACGTTTGTCACGTAAAGGGCATTCCTTTTGATTACTTTCTTGAATTAAGTTTTAACACCAACATGTATGATAATGAGATGTGTGGAAAAGCAGGCACGTGCCATTAAATACTATAGCACAAGAACATATACAGTTGCATTAATAGAAAAAAACCCCCAAACCACTGTGTCTCCAGTGGTGTAGTTAACTTTGTGCATCATCTGTATATTATTAACATGGTTGTGGCATAAAAGACACTCTATTTCAATTGCAAACATTGTATTTTGTTGAATAAATGGTTATTTTTTTTAGGAAGAGATCCAATGTGTAAGATCATCTCCTACATGACACTCTGCTATCTTTAATGCTCTTAAAGAAATTCATAGAATTGTATCCTAGATTTGAAGTACAGGATGAGTGATCTGTCTCAGTGTGTGTGATCAGTACAACATGACCCAGTACAGTGATAAGGAAAGGAGTGCTTTATTGGGAAAAAAAAAGTATTGAAAACCATATTCATTATAAAAAAAAATATAAGGTGGGAACAGACTACCATGGGTAAAGATAGGGCTAGGAAAAACTTTGGCTGGATTATCCTGCCCTTCCTCAAAACAGACAGGTGGGGTTACGTAGACAGAGGGGAGGATTGTGTTCACTGCCAGGGCACAGGGCACATCTTTGAGATCCCTCTGTCAGAGGCGATATAAAGGGGTTCAGCACAGGACCCTAATTACTCCAGCTACAGCCTTGGAATTCTGTCAGCCTCGCTGAACTTCATGTGTGTCCTGCTCACAGCCCTGCCACTCCTCTCCTTTAATCCGGGCACGATTCTCAGATAGCTCTCAGCAGGCAGGAGGATGTCCGTGACATGGCAGAAAGGAAAGAAATGTTTTCAAAATGTACAAAAAAGGAAATCCAAATCTATTATAGGCCAGACATAGCCATAAAAAAACAGATTGCTCTTCTCTAAGAAACAGAGACCAAGTATTCTAATAACATTGAACACATGTTCAAAGCTGGAAAGTCTCTTTTTTAACGCATGTGAAACAGGCAACCTCACAATCCTGTTTATTGCCATGGCTTTGGATAACAATAGCCCGATGGGCTTTGCAATTATATTTCCCAAGCATGCACACACCTATATCTGTGCACCTGCAGGAAGAAGACTAGCAGGGGGAAAGAGAAGGAGCACGAGCTGGTATTAGTTTCAGGACTGTCAGTGGGAGGGAAGGAGATGAGCATGTCAGCCTCTCTGATCCTGACTGTTAGCTCACTGGTTTCATCATGACTGCACCCGTTCTGTTGCTCGTAGTTCTAAATCTATGGTAGAAACCATTCTTAAAATCAAAATTACTGGCCACATAGAGAGACATGGTTGAATGGAGGAGAGTCAACATGGTTTACTAGATTTTTTTGTGTGGGGAAAATAACATGTTGATAAGGGTGAGTCAGTTGATAACCCTGTATTTGGATTTTCAGAAGGCATTTGCCAAAGTCCCTAATGAGAGATAGGAAATTGGGAGGTCATGGGATTGGAAACAGTGTCCTATTCTGGATTAGTAACTGGATAAGACAGGATACAGAGGCTAGGACTAAAAGGTCAGTTTTCTAAATGGAGAAAGGTTGTTAGTGGAGTGCCCCAGGGGTCTGTATTTGGACCTGTGCTATTTAGCATGTTCATAAATTATCTGGAGAAAGGAACAATAAGTGAGGGAACCAGCTTTTCAGTTGACACAAAATTGTTTCATGTTGTTAAAATGGCAGCAGATTGTGAAGAAATACAGAAGGACCCTTGTGAGACTAGGAGACTGAGCTTCTAAATGGCAGATGCAATTTAATGTGGACAAGTGCAAAGTAATGCACGTAGGGAAAAATAATCCCAATGCTGGTTTCCGTGTTAGGAGTCACCACCCAGGAAAAGGACCTTGGAGTCCTTGTGGATAATATTTTGAATTCTTCAGCTCAGTGTGCGGCAGCAGTCAAAAAGGCAAATAGAATGCTAGGAATTATTTGGTAAGGAATAGAGAACAAAAGTGAGCATATCATAATGCCTTTGTATATAGATCCATGGTGTGTCCTGTCCACACCTTGAGTATTGTGTGCAGTTCTGATAGCTCCTGTCTCAAAAAATACATAGGATAGCAGACGTAGGAAAGGTATTGAGAAGGGCAACAAAAATGATAAAGGGGATAAAAAACTCCCTTATGGAGAAAAGCTAAACAGATTAGGGCTCTTTAGCTTGGAAAAGAGATGACTGAGAGGGGATATGCTTGAGATTTATAAAATCAGGAGTGGAGGTGGAACGGGTAAATAGGACAATGTTTCCCAACCCTCTCCCGGAGGCAGACCTAACCAGTCTGGTTTTCAGGATTATTACAATGAATACTGTACAATTCCTTTGTATATAGCCCTGTATATAGCCCTGTATATAGCCCTGTATATAATGTATTTATAATGTATTTATAGTTATACTCCATACTGTACATAGTTCATCACAG
This sequence comes from Rhinatrema bivittatum, assembly GCF_901001135.1. Taxonomy (NCBI): domain Eukaryota; kingdom Metazoa; phylum Chordata; class Amphibia; order Gymnophiona; family Rhinatrematidae; genus Rhinatrema; species Rhinatrema bivittatum. Next base: position 319,153,109 of record NC_042620.1, read on the forward strand.
TTTACTGTCCGCTTCCTTGCCTTTATCTCCTCTGCAGCCTATGCTATGCCCCCTCCCAATACCCCTGTTCATTGTATTTCCTTTCCTCCTTTTTAGTTCCAATGTAAACCGGCATGATGTTTGCATACTAATGCCGGTATATAAAAACCTTAAATAAATAAATAAATAAATAAATTCACCTAGGAATCCTAATGCTCTTGCAATGGCCCTGAGGGCAAGTGAGGGAGGGATGTGGGAGGGCAAAAGGTGTAGCCTAGTGGTTAGAGCAGCAGGCTCTCTCCTATTGCCACTCCTTGTGACCTTGGGCAAGTCACTTTACTTTCCGTTGCCTCAGGTATAAGCTTAGATTGTGAGCCTTCTAGGAATAGGGAAATACCTCCAGTACCTTAATGTAATCCCCTCTGAAGTACTGAAAAAGCAGAATATAAATCAGATGAAATGAAAATGAAAAAATGAAATGCTTACCCTGGGTCTCCACTGTATGCAAATTTATCTCATGCATAGTCATTATGGATATCCTGAAAAACAGTCTGGAGAGGGTGGGAATTAGGGAATGGTTTTTTTTACCCTTTCAAATAACAGTAGGACTAGGGGACACTCTATGGAACTAGCAATAAGAATATTTAAAACAAATCGCAGGAGGTATTTTTTCCACTTAGTGTGCAATGAAGCTATGGTCAAGGCAACTAACATAGGGGGATTCAAAAGAGCATGGGACAACTTCTGAAGGAAAGGTCCATAAACAGTTATTAGCCAGGTAGTTTGGGGAAAGCCAACGCTTATCCCTGGGAGTGAGATACAAGATGTAGATCAATGAGATCTGCCAGATACTTGGCAGCAGTTTAGACACAACAGGCTCCCTGCCCCCCACCATGACCAGCGATGGCCACTGGCTCAATTGAATCTTTTCACATGGGTGTGACTTGGGGTAAAGAGGGAAGGATAATGATGCTTGATCAAGTGGGAACACAAGATGATGGTAATATTCTATATGGTGATATTCTATGGGGACCAATAACCCCAAATAGCTAAATATTCTTGTAGAAATGTATATAGTTGCATAGTCCTGAGATTACATTGTTCAGACAGATTATGTAGTATATACATTTTATAAATAAATAAACCAACCATGAGTAGATAAGTGTGCTGTCTGATACCCTGATAGTAATGTAGAAATGTCTATAATCATATAGTCTAATAAACTTGTATATATTTATACATACTGCTAGCCCTGTTTTCCTGGGGTGAAGGGAGGGGAAATCCCACTCACTAACATCTTCCTCCCCAGCTGGAGGCACCAGGTGCCAAGACGTGAGGACCGGCGGACTGTGCTTCAGGGGGGCTCCTGCCAGGTTGGTCCTGAAACCAGGAACACCCCTGCAAGGTCAAGGGGGCATTACAGGCAGAAACTACATTGGCTCCTGATTGAAAGCCAGATAAAAGTTAAATCACTCTGCATCATCTTCACAAGCCTAAACCAAGTGGCGCCAGATTATCTGTCTCAGTTGCTGACCACCTTCAATCCCACAAGGGCATGTCAATCCTCCTAACAGGCCTTCCTGTCCTACCACTGGCAATAATAAAACGGACATGAATGAGGCTTCCCACTCTCACTTGCTTCTCATTTGAACTCTTGTGGAATTGTCCATTTTACTGTAAGCCAGAAGCTTAAGATATTGTTCTTGCTCTGACTAGCAAATGGTGACATGTGAATTACTTGGCAGGACCTTGGTTGGTCAGACAGAGAAGGGCCAATGCAAATGATTTCCTTTGAAGCATGCAGAAGTCCTTCACACCTATGCATATGTTAAATGACCCTCTGGCTCCATTACAAAAGGGGGGGGGGGGTGCCATGACTGGAAGCCAGTGGTATGATTCCCTGAACTGCAGTGACACCAAGTGGACCTGGCTACAATTGCTAGGATTAAATGGATATTTCTGCAGAAGGAAAATTTTGAGTTGAATGGACCTATGGCAGTTCTTGGAATCAGAACTTGGGGTGTAATCCTGGACCAGAGCCAATGAGGAGCAGGGGATTGATTGCTAATGAACTTTTTAAAATTAGGTATAAAAGGAAGGTTGTCTTTTGTGTACCGTCAGACAGGCAGAGTGAGGCAAAGACAGAAGGACATAGCAATGAGGTGAGGTTTTTACCCCAGCCACATTGCTGCTACCACAAAGGAAAGTGCAGTTGCAGATAGATTGGAGCATTTTCTCATAGCCGTAATCAATAGAATAGTAATTGTATATCAGTGCTGAGAAAGCAGTGGTTCATTATTTTGTAGTGAGGAAAAAGAGCGAGTTTCAAGTATTTCCTGACCTTTTGTTTCATTTATAGCTAGAAGGATAGTATTTAGAATAGTATCTACATACATTCAGTATCAGGCTGACTTAGTTGCAGGGAAATTCAGAAGATTTGTCACAATTTTATACAGAGTAGAGAGGGAATTTATATTTTGTTTTGGAAGAACAGGGACTTCCAATCTCCTGAAGCAAGTGGACACTGCAGCTGGACTGAGCACAGGGTTTCAAGCATCTGCATTGGCTTCATCAAGCATACAGTGGAGCAGCTTGTCTAAAGAAAAGGAAAACAGAATTCACATGAGACTTAACTGAGAACTTATATTATTATTCTGGCCAGAATTTAGGTGGGAGTTTGAAGCATTTTGCAAGTGAACTGAACTGAGATACAGAGTAGGGCTAGTGATTTTTCTTTTATATCTTGCAACCTAATTTTCCTCATTTTTCCACGTTAATAAAATCTTTTCTTTTTTATTATAATGCCATTTGTCTGTGCTTGCTGCAGAGTATAGAAATCCTAATTCACTGTGTAACTGTGCATGTACTGATTTTATATGCAATACTTGCTGTAGCTACATTAGGTGGGTTTTCTGTTATCACTTATTGTTCTATTCTCTGCTCCAGCCTCTCCTCCCCATCCCTGGGAGACCCTTTAGTTGTGTGGGTGCATTACATGTGTCTGTCCCTAAAAACATGGCTGAGAGGTGGAGTTATTTTTGTGGCCCCTCCACAAATAGGGGAGAGGTTTACATTGCCTTCTGCAGGAAATGCAGAGCTTGGCTGTTCAGCCAGATTTATTTATTTATTTATTTAAGGGTTTTTATATACCGCGGCAAGTTAGGAAACATCACCTCGGTTTACATTGAACATTAACTTAGCAACAGCTTTACAATCCAAATCAAGTAAAAAAGGGTATATCACTCATAACATTAAAACTATAAGATAACATAGGGAGCATAACGAAAAAAAGGGTACAAAGCTGATAGTATTAAACTTGCAAATAAATAATATCCAATAAGTTCAAATGAAGCGCATTTGTCCAGCTGATCAAATTAAGAGTACAAATAATTACATGATGGGCCATATGAAACATGATATGTGGATTATTTATGGTTCAGAAGAAAATTGATGGATCAGTTACAATATTAAGAAAGCTGTGTATAAATAGGTCAGGGGGAATGCTAAGAGTGATTGGAGGTAACATGATTAGAATAAGTGGTATAATTAGTCTCTTAAATGTTATCGTCTGAAGGGAAGTAGTCATATATTGTAGGCCTGTTTAAACAGCCAGGTTTTCAGGTTCTGTTTGAATTTCTTGTGGCAGGGTTCCTGGCGCAGATTTTGTTCCATAAGTTAATTCCAGCTATCGTGAATGATCTTTTTCTTGTTGAAACATATTTTGTATTTTCGAGCGTAGGGAAGGAGAGTTCCTTCAATGTTCCTTCAATTTGAGCAGAGACTTCCCCTGTATCAGACTCCCAGCAAAGATCCCGCCCCCCACCCCCACAGACTCCTCTATCCCTATTGTAATCCTGAAGTCTCTCTTAAGGATTACGACAACACAAACTGTTTTTTGCCCCTTTACTTGCATCATTTTATTCTCCCTATAAAGCTATGTATCTGTATCATTGCCATGTACCCTGCCTTATATCTCACCCAAGAAAAGGCAGAATGTCAAACAGAAATAAATAGATTTATGGTTTGGTGCAGAGAAAATGATTTGAAATAATTATTGATTTAAGAGTAGATGAGTTTTACCCTATTGATTGCTGGTCGGTGGAAAGATTTGCTAGGACATGGAAGGGAAGCTTGCAAACCTCAAAAGGGACCATAAAATGGGATGAAACAGAAGTGTCTATCCCAGATGAATAATGAAATGAACGCTGTTCAGAATCCTAATGCAGCTTCTGAGCATCTCCAAACTGTGCGATCAGCATCTACACGGCAGCTGATCCAAGGTCCTACTCTCCTTGGTAGCGACAGGAGTAGCCTTTCTTGAGGGCTGTGAGAATGAAAGCCTGAAAAAATAATAGATCAATTTTATTTTATAATTTATATCATTATTCATACACAGCCTAGTAAATACGTGCTGAGTAACAACATGAAAGAGAGAGGAACAGAACTTAGAAGAACAAAAACAAAACGATCTTTCATGTCAAAACAGACCACCAAGATGGGGGATCCCAAACCCAATGTCCAAGAAATGTTAGCAAAGACGATAAACCAAACACAAACTGAAGTTATCCCTTTCATGAGTCAGTATTAGTAGGTGAAATAGTGGCTTCTGGATCTGGAGGCAGGTAAGCAACAACCTGCCTCTCAGACAGGATTTCATTTTTAATTGAGCCGGAAGAAGAAAAGAAGAATTAAGGGGTAGATATTCAGAAATATTCGGCTAAGTGATGGGCCGATACAGCAAAATGCGCAGGAGAGCCGGCGAGCGCCCGCTCTCCCGACGCACGCACAGGCCACTCTTCTGGGCACGCGATTCAGAAAACCCAGGTATGTAAATTAGGGCCCGCGGTAAAAGGAGGCGCTAGGGACACTAGCGCGTCCCTAGCGCCTCCTTTTTGACAGAAGCGGTGGCTGTCAGTAGGTTTGACAGCCGACACTCAATTTTACTGGCGTTGGTTCTTGAACCCGCTGACAGCCACGGGTTCGGAAAACGGATGCCGGCTAAATTGAGCATCCATCTTCCAACCCGCGGGCTGCGGGCAGATTTTTAATTTTTGATTTCTTTTAAATTTTGGGGCCTCCGACTTAATATCGCTATGATATTAAGTCGGAGGGTGTACAGAAAAGCAGTTTTTTCTGCTTTTCTGTACAGTTTCCCGGTGTTGGCCGAAATTAAGGCCAGCCTTTGGCAGGCTTTAATTTCTGAAAATAAAATGTGCGGCTTGGCTGCTCCAGGCAGGCGTTCATATCTGAGAGCTAAATGTGCATCTGAGACGCCCACTTTTTTTTTTAATGCGGAGTGAATGAGTAATAGCCTCATTCACATGCATTTGCATGTGATGATCGCTATTGCATTCACTCCGCGTCGGACGCGGGTTAAATAGGCACTAATTCCCCTATTGCATTAGGGGGTGGATTAGCGCCTATTTAACCTGTGTCCGACTGCTGGTTATACAGTGCGTTCGGCTGAGCGCCCTGTATTGCATCAGCCCCAGAGGGGGGGGGGGGGGGGGAGAACAAGGAGCTGTAACTGTCATAGTGTTGCCCCCGCTGTGCTAGCCGCAAAACTGTGGTGCCTTAGCCAGCCGCTTACTTCTACTGGCTCTGCACTCTCTCTCATTCACATCCCCCCCAATACATTCTTGCTTCTCCCCTCTTCCTGCCCACTCACCCCATCTCCTCCCTCTCTCACCCCTTCCTCCTCTCATTCACCCCTTCCCTCTCATTCACCCCTTCCCTCTTGCCCACCCCTTCCCTCATTCACAAGCCCTTCCCTTCCTGCTCATTCACTCACTCACTCTCCATTACATTCCATTTCCTTCTCGCTCTTCCCACTCTCCTTTCACTCATTCAGCTCAGCTCAGCTCCCCTTCCCTCCCTTCTCACCATCACCGAATTGTAGAAACATAAAAACTCAGAGGTGGGGGAGGTGAAGGGCTAGGGGTCGTAAAACAGTATCTGACTTTCAGACATCCCCTTTTTTTCTTTAAATGTTGGGCTTCTCTTAGTTCTCCTTTCAAAAAATGTGGAAATATTCCAGATCTCTTCCATGAAACTTAAACAGTAACACAACCTCACCGGCCGGCACTGGGAAGGGGGGGGGGGGAAAGTGAGAAGTTCTCTCACACCTTCCCTTTGATTCGCTGACAGTGCCTCGCCCCTCCTCCTCCCTGTGTTCTCAGGGCCGGTGGAAGCACTAGGAAGACTAGGTGGCCACCTAGGTGGCCACCGGTCTGGGGGCAGCGATGGCATGACTTCTCCTTTTTGCTGCCCACCGGCCCAGGAAGAGGAAGCAGTGGGTCCGCACGGGCGGGAAGAAGCAGCTATGCAGGAGAAAGAGCAGCGCGTCCCCTGGGTCGTTGCAGGAAGAGGCGGCATTAGCCCCTAGGTTTTCGCGGCATTCAACACAGGTGGAGGAGCAGCAGCAGCAACAGCGCCCCCCCCCCCCCCTGCCTCCACGCAGGCGCATTCCCCGAGCCGTCTCTGTTGCCAGATAGAGACGCTGACAGGAATGGGAGATTTGCTAACCAGATAAAGCGAAGCACTGGCACCATGTCGGGCAGTACTCACGGTTACAAGATTTATTTATTTCTATTTATTTATTTGTACTGTTTTCTATACCGGTGTTTGGACCGTCACATTGGTTTACAATAATACAATTATAAAAAACATGTAGGTACATATATAAATATAATAATATAATAATAAAATTCATAATAATAAATTGGATTGGAGCCACAAACACTAAGTTAAGTGATTTTACTTGCATTATAAAAAACTATTAAAAATGGACTTTTGTATAACCAATGATTATAAGCCAGATGCAGTCCATTTGGAGACCATTTATCTCTGCCATTCAGTTATTCGGGCATTTCTTTATGATGATCATGAAGTAATATGCATTCGTTTAAGCACATATTTACAACCACTTCCTTAAATGAATTGTTTATTTTTGGTATTTCATATTTTACCGATTTGGGTTCTTGTTTAAAAAGTATTGTCACAGGAAGAGGCATCATCGGCTCAGGTTCAAGTGTAGGAGGAACAGCGCCCCCGCAGAAAACAGAGAACCATCAGCCCCCACAGCTCAAGAAAAATGAAGAGCCCTTCTGCCATGGGTGCTGAAAGAGGAAGCTGCTGCTGGACTATTGGGGAGGGGGGAGGAAGTGAATGAGTGAGAGCATGTGTGTATGTCTGTCTGGAAGGGTATATGTGTGTCTGTGACTGTGAGAGCATGTCTGTGTGAGAGAGCATGTGTGTGTATCTGTGAGAGCATGTGTGTGTGTGTGTGATGACTGTGAAAGCATGTCTGTGAATGAAAGAGTACGTGTTTGTGATTGTGTGTCTGTGAGAGCATGTCTTTGTGTGCGTGTGTGTGTGTGTATTGCTGTGTGTGAGAGAGCATGTCTGTGCTTGTGTGTGAGAGAGCATGTTCTATGATTGAGCATGTCTGTATATTTCCTTGAAATGTGGATAACGTTTATGGAAAATCGCCGAATTGCATGTGTTACTGACATCCTGTAATATCTTGTTTCCTCTGAAAATGTAGATTAAAATGCAACAATGCTCTTGCGCAACAACATTATAAAAAAATGTTTCAGTAGATTTCTTTTGCCCTGAATGATAATTCTTAAAATTCGTACTTAGCACATTCACTGTTGGGAATCCCGGCTGCGGACCGCCGCAGCCAGACGCCCTCACCTCGGCTGGCAGGCGCCGGCGTTCGCTGCTCTCCTCGGCGGCATGGGGCAGGCCGCTCCCAGGCCCGACTGCTGCACACCTCCCACACAGTCTCAGACACCACTGACTTCCTGCTCGCGTCCACCTCCCTAGGTATTTCCTTGTTCACCGGCAACTTGAAGGAATAATTAAAGGAGTCAGTTGGGAACTTGCAAGAAAAGATGTTAAAAAAAAAGTTTTTTTTTTAATGAAGTAAAAATATACAATTAATTTTCTCCACCAAAAACAGGAATTAAAGTGTCACAATGATACTAAGGGGGAGGATATACTTATCCTAAAAAAGAGAACTACTTTTTAATGTTTTTCATGAGCCCTTGATTGCAAGCTGACTTTACTCCACCTCCGAGGTTGGAGTTAAATTTGCCACATTAAAAAGTGTGCATTGGGCGCCCAGCGCTTTACTGCATTGGGGGTAATAGCTAATGTCCTCATCTGCATACAATTAACATCTGATGGGTGCTATCGGGTTCGTGTTAGGGCGCGCATTTCAGATGTGCTAATATCCTTACTGCATCCGGCGCTATCTAGCACGTCTAAAATGCACATCCAACCTAGGCTGGGTGCATGTCATTGCATCAGCCTCTCAGTGTTTGCTCCCTCCTTACTGCTGCTGAGGGACTGACTCATTGTGGTCTTTTCCCATAGACGAATAATGGGAGAAAAGCCTTTAGCAAATGAAACCCAAAGAACCTTTACATTGCCAGATAAATAATCATGGATGCTTGTCTTTCCAATATATTACTTTTTTGTTATCACACTACGTGCAAATTCCTGAGCATTTGCATCATTTGTTAGACAGACGAGTTCGGAGTAGGCCACTGGTTTTGGTTGGTTAAGATCTGTGCATTGCCCTGCAGAAGGTCCCTGGTTCAAACCCTAAGGCAGGTCTTACATTCCCTGGGTTAACTGGAGCTGTGGATGCTAGAGAGGCAGCATTCACACCCTCTGATCATGCTAGTGACAGCATTCACAGCCCATGATTCTAGAGTTCTAAAAAGGGTCCTGGGGTATGGCTCTCAGTCTAAGGCCTTCATTCAATGACTGGACTAAAAATAAGCTGGAAAGGAGATATAAAATAGGGGAAAAAAAAATCCCTGGGTATTTGTGAATGAAGGCCTGTGTTTCAGTTCGAACTTCTAAACTTTTCACGTTATTCATGTGCTATTCGTTCTTGGAGCCCAACAATGGTGGTTGAAACATTTTTTTCTTTTAATTTTCTTTATTTAGATTTTTTATATTCCGCTTTTTGGCACTTCAAAGTGTACATCAGAACGGATTATATTCAGGTACTGTAGGTATTTCCCTATCCCCAAAGGGTTTACAATCTAATTTTGTACCCGAGGTAATCATTTTAAGTAGGGCACTTCAAACATACGCCACTAGTTTGTATTTCTATTATTTCAATATTTTTCAACTAAGGATCCTCTGTGCTTACCTAAGGCTCTCTTGAAGTCAACTATTGTTTTAGCCTCCATCACCCACTCTTTCGGGCCGATGGAGCGCACGGTTAACCCACCATTGGACGCGTGTTTTCCCTTACCCCTTATTCAGTAAGGGGCCGAAAACACGCGTCCAACCTGCAGAACCTAATAGCGCCCTCAACATGCAAATGCATGTTGATGGCCCTATTAGGTATTCCCGGGCGATTCAGAAAACAGAATGTGCCCCCAAGCCGCACATTTTGCTTTCAGAAATTAGCGCCTACCCAAAGGTAGGCGCTAATTTCTTCGGGCACCGGGAAAGTGCACAGAAAAGCAGTAAATACTGCTTTTCTGTGCACCCTGCGACTTAATATCATGGCGATATTAAGTCAGAGGTCCCGAAAGGTAAAAAAAGTAAAAAAAAAAAAATAATTTGAAGTCGGCCCGTGGCTGTCGGGTTGAAAACCGGACACTCAATTTTGCCAGTGTCCAGTTTCTGAGCCCGTGGCTGTCAGCGGGCTCGAGAACCAACGCCGGCAAAATTGAGCATCGATTGTCAAACCCGCTGACAGCTGCTGCTCTGGGCCAAAAGGAGGTGCTAGGGACGTGCTAGTGTCCCTAGCACCTCCTTTTGCCCGTTTCTAACGCCGGGCCTAATTTGAATACTGAATCGCGCACACAGGCGAGTGGCCTGTGCGCACGCCGGGAGAGCGGGAGTTCGCCCGCTCTCCCACAGACTTTACTGAATCGGCCCGTCTGTGAGGTAATTCATGCATTCCATGCATTCACCAATATTTCCTGATATTGCTCCCTTGAGAAAAGACAAAAATTACAATGCATAAAAATACATTTTCATATAAAACATGTGTAAAAATAATAAACACACAATAGCATAAATAATATACATTTGTTAATCAAGGGAGCAGTGAGTCACTCAGGCTGACTAACTGAAGTTAGACTGTTTGTATTTCCCACCCCTAGCTCATCCCTTAATTTATAGGCAGGTGCCACTTTCACAAAAAAAAACAAAAAACCATCAACAAAAACTTTATTGAGAATTCAATCAGACCCCGGTAGGCCACTACCAGACATATAGTGAATTCACTAATACATTTAAAGGAAGTTAGACACATTCCTACTCCCATAGCAACCTAAAACTTAACTAGGAACTGATCAAAATTGAGATGAAGGCAGCAGTCCAGCAGCAAGAGGGGGGCTTCCCAGTCTTTTGATTCGAGTGTCACATGTATGATTTTTTACCCACCGGTGAGAAGTTGTACATGTGCATGCGATGCAAAGAGCTCCTGGCTCTCAGAGAATGAGTCCGATCTCTGGAGGCTAGAGTGGCAGACCTGGAGGAGCTGAGGCAGACAGAGAGGTATATAGATGAGACCTTCAGGGACATAGTAGTCAAGTCCCAACTTCAGACTGGCAGCCCTGGTGCTGCCTTGGAGGAAGAAGGTCTCATAATGGGAGAGCACCAACCAGGTGTAGCAGGAAAGGATCCTGTAGCAAGGACCTGCTCTCTAGGTGATGCATTGTCCTTTCGCACTGAGGATATCTCCCCAAGGCCTACTGCCAAGAAGGGAAGGGTTAGGTCGGCCGTCATAGTTGGTGATTCGATTATTAGGAATGTAGATAGCTGGGTGGCAGGTGGGCGTGAGGATCGCCTGGTAACATGTCTACCTGGTGCGAAGTTGGCGGACCTCACGCGTCACCTAGATAGGATTTTAGACAGTGCTGGGGAGGAGCCGGCTGTCGTGGTACACGTGGGCACCAACGACATAGGAAAATGTGGGAGGGAGGTTCTGGAAGCCAAATTTAGGCTCTTAGGTAGAAAGCTTAAATCCAGAACCTCCAGGGTGGCATTCTCTGAAATGCTCCCTGTTCCACGCGCAGGTCACCAGAGGCAGGCAGAGCTCCGGAGTCTCAATGCGTGGATGAGACAATGGTGCAAGGAAGAGGGATTCAGTTTTGTTAGGAACTGGGGAACCTTTTGGGGAAGGGGGAGTCTCTTCCGAAGGGATGGGCTCCACCTTATCCAGGGTGGAACCAGACTGCTGGCGCTAACCTTTAAAAAGGAGATAGAGCAGCTTTTAAACTAGAACAAAGGGGAAAGCCGACAGTCGCTCAGCAGTGCATGGTTCGGAGAGAGGTATCTTTAAAGGATACTAATGATGCATTAGAATTAGGGCATCCCGACAGTGAGGTTCCACTAATTAGAAAAGTAGTCCAAGTGCCTGTAACTAAAAACTCACCTGAGCTAAAAAATTCTAACTTATCCCTATCAATTAAAAAGCAGAATGAAAATACAAACAAAAAACAAACTTTGAAATGTTTGTATGCTAATGCCAGAAGTCTAAGAAGTAAGATGGGAGAATTAGAATGTATAGCAGTAAATGATGACATAGACTTAATTGGCATCTCAGAGACATGGTGGAAAGAGGATAACCAATGGGACAGTGCTATACCAGGGTACAAATTATATTGCAATGACAGAGAGGAGCACTCCGGAGGAGGTGTGGCGCTTTATGTCCAGGATGGCATAGAGTCCAACAGGATAAACATCCTGCATGAGACTAAATACAAAATTGAATCTTTATGGGTAGAAATCCCTTGTGTGTCAGGGAAGACTACAGTGATAGGGGTATACTACCGTCCACCTGGTCAAGATGGTGAGATGGACAGTGAATTGCTAAGAGAAATTAGGGAAGCGAACCAAATTGGTAATGCAGTAATAATGGGAGACTTCAATTACCCCAATATAGACTGGGTAAATGTATCATCGGGTCACGCTAGAGAGATAACGTTCCTGGATGGAATAAATGATAGCTTTATGGAGCAATTGGTTCAGGAACCGACGAGAGAGGGAGCAATTTTAGATCTAATTCTCAGTGGAGCACAGGACTTGGTGAGAGAGGTAACGGTGGTGGGGCCGCTTGGCAATAGTGATCATAATATGATCAAATTTGATTTAATGACAGGAAAAGGAACAATATGCAAATCCAAGGCTCTCGTGCTAAACTTTCAAAAGGGAAACTTTGATAAAATGAGAAAAATTGTTAGAAAAAAACTGAAAGGAGCAGCTACAAAAGTAAAAAATGTCCAAGAGGCATGGTCATTGTTAAAAAATACCATTCTAGAAGCACAGTCCAGATGTATTCCACACATTAAGAAAGGTGGAAAGAAGGCAAAACGATTACCGGCATGGTTAAAAGGGGAGGTGAAAGAAGCTATTTTAGCCAAAAGATCTTCATTCAAAAATTGGAAGAAGGATCCAACAGAAGAAAATAGGATAAAGCATAAACATTGGCAAGTTAAATGTAAGACATTGATAAGACAGGCTAAGAGAGAATTTGAAAAGAAGTTGGCTGTAGAGGCAAAAACTCACAGTAAAAACTTTTTTAAATATATCCGAAGCAGAAAGCCTGTGAGGGAGTCAGTTGGACCGTTAGATGATCGAGGGGTTAAAGGGGCACTTAGAGAAGATAAGGCCATCGCGGAAATATTAAATGATTTCTTTGCTTCGGTGTTTACTGAAGAGGATGTTGGGGAGGTACCCGTAATGGAGAACGTTTTCATGGGTAATGATTTAGATGGACTGAATCAAATCACGGTGAACCTAGAAGATGTGGTAGGCCTGATTGACAAACTGAAGAGTAGTAAATCACCTGGACCGGATGGTATACACCCCAGAGTTCTGAAGGAACTAAAAAATGAAATTTCAGACCTATTAGTAAAAATTTGTAACTTATCATTAAAATCATCCATTGTACCTGAAGACTGGAGGATAGCAAATGTAACCCCAATATTTAAAAAGGGCTCCAGGGGCGATCCGGGAAACTACAGACCGGTTAGCCTGACTTCAGTGCCAGGAAAAATAGTGGAAAGTGTTCTAAACATCAAAATCACAGAACATATAGAAAGACATGGTTTAATGGAACAAAGTCAGCATGGCTTTACCCAGGGCAAGTCTTGCCTCACAAATCTGCTTCACTTTTTTGAAGGAGTTAATAAACATGTGGATAAAGGTGAACCGGTAGATATAGTATACTTGGATTTTCAGAAGGCGTTTGACAAATTTCCTCATGAGAGGCTTCTAGGAAAAGTAAAAAGTCATGGGATAGGTGGCGATGTCCTTTCGTGGATTGCAAACTGGCTAAAAGACAGGAAACAGAGAGTAAGATTAAATGGGCAATTTTCTCAGTGGAAGGGAGTGGACAGTGGAGTGCCTCAGGGATCTGTATTGGGACCCTTACTGTTCAATATATTTATAAATGATCTGGAAAGAAATACGACGAGTGAGATAATCAAATTTGCAGATGACACAAAATTGTTCAGAGTAGTTAAATCACAAGCAGATTGTGATAAATTGCAGGAAGACCTTGTGAGACTGGAAAATTGGGCATCCAAATGGCAGATGAAATTTAATGTGGATAAGTGCAAGGTGATGCATATAGGGAAAAATAACCCATGCTATAATTACACAATGTTGGGTTCCATATTAGGTGCTACAACCCAAGAAAGAGATCTAGGTGTCATAGTGGATAACACACTGAAATCGTCGGTGCAATGTGCTGCGGCAGTCAAAAAAGCAAACAGAATGTTGGGAATTATTAGAAAAGGAATGGTGAATAAAACGGAAAATGTCATAATGCCTCTGTATCGCTCCATGGTGAGACCACACCTTGAATACTGTGTACAATTCTGGTCGCCGCATCTCAAAAAAGATATAATTGCGATGGAGAAGGTACACAGAAGGGCTACCAAAATGATAAGGGGAATGGAACAACTCCCCTATGAGGAAAGGCTAAAGAGGTTAGGACTTTTCAGCTTGGAGAAGAGACGACTGAGGGGGGATATGATAGAGGTGTTTAAAATCATGAGAGGTCTAGAACGGGTAGATGTGAATTGGTTATTTACTCTTTCGGATAGTAGAAAGACTAGGGGGCACTCCATGAAGTTAGCATGGGGCACATTTAAAACTAATCGGAGAAAGTTCTTTTTTACTCAACGCACAATTAACCTCTGGAATTTGTTGCCAGAGAATGAGGTTAGTGCAGTTGGTATAGCTGTGTTTAAAAAAGGATTGGATAAGTTCTTGGAGGAGAAGTCCATTACCTGCTATTAAGTTCACTTAGAGAATAGCCACTGCCATTAGCAATGGTTACATGGAATAGACTTAGTTTTTGGGTACTTGCCAGGTTCTTATGGCCTGGATTGGCCACTGTTGGAAACAGGATGCTGGGCTTGATGGACCCTTGGTCTGACCCAGTATGGTTTTTCTTTTGTTTTTGTTTTTTTTAGTATGGGTAATAATAGGCATCACAAGTATGGGTAATAGGCAGAGACAGCAGCAGCACCAATGAAAGTCTGCAGTTCTCTGATCTGGCCACTGGATGTCAGCAGCAATCCAGGCAATGTGCCCAGAGCCAGAGAGAAATCTCTGTTTTAGTTGCTGCTCACTTTGAATGCCCTCCCCCACTTAATTAACTGATTGTGCAGTTGGGAGCCAGCTATATGTATTTTGCAACAGCTTGATTATACTGCAGTGAGATGCTAATTATGCAGCCTATCATGCAACTGTGGAATCATTGGAGACTGGGGGCTATAATATCCCCCAAAATCTCCAATGACAGCAAATTCAATTAAATATAGTTCAGTAGAATTTATGTCACAGTAAGAAATATTGACTGTGAGGCAACACAAAGGATGGGGGTTTGTTAGCTTTATAGTAATTGCAAACACAATACAAAGGGAGCCTTCTGGTTCATTTTGCATTCTGTAATCTCAGCAGATAAAAGGGTCTGTATTTCTACAATAGAATATACCAAACTTATCTTTGCCTGCATCCAGCATCCCTTCTTCTTTTGCTCTTTTACGACTTCTGAATCCTGTGCATCCTTTCCTCCCCATTGTATCACACTCATCATTTTTGTCCTTATATCAGCACTTGTCCATTCCATCTGCTCTTAGTTGAATGGACTGTTAAGGCAGCCAATCAAAAGTGAATAATGCCCAAATACTTTAAACATAGACGAGTTTCTCATTAACTTTGTTGAAATGGTTCATTCAAGATGCCCAATGTTCCAAGGGACTAAGAAGCACATGTCCTATCCCATAGCCACAACAGATTAGAATAATGAAACATTTTTACCATAGACTCACGGGAAAATTCCTTTAGTATATCTAGCCCAAAATGGGATAAACTCCTTCATATAACTGACCCTAAGTTTCCTAACATGTATTACCTGCTTAGCTAGCAGGAGGAGAGATCACCTGACACCAGCCCAAATATACATTGATGGGACAATTTTTAAATTGCCCGGCTACCCTTGACCTGCAAGCTGTTTTTTTTTTTAAAGGGAAACTCCCCACAGAGTTTCCCTTTGAAAATTTGGACTGGCAAAGACCTAGGGATACAACCCCCACTCCCTCCCCACCACAGGCTGTGCACCTGCTTCTCCACAGGGCCAAAATCTACTTAGGGAAATTTGCACAGCGTACTCAGTCTTCCCCATCCTAACTCCATCCCCGGGCTTTCCTCTTTCAGCTGTGACTGCAATTTTACACTCTGTGAAAGAAAAAAAACCACTTTTTGACCTGCTGAGCGGAGGCTAATATGCAATCTGGGGAATTTACCAGGGTAACTGCTAAAGTACTATGACAAACTCTTTTGAAAATTGTCCATTACCTGTGGTAACTTTTCTGCCTGCAGATGACCTCACACTGTCCCACTATATAAGGTAAGGCCTGTTCCCCTGAATGATGCCTTGGCAATCGGGTCGTACACTCCGGTGTATCTAGTTTGCCTTCCAGCGTCTCTCATTTCAGCGTTTCTCGTTCCAGTGACTCCAGTGTCTCCTGTTCCAGCGTCTCCTGTTCCTTCTTCTCTCCATCCCTGGTAGTACCCTTCGGACTGATCTCATGGTACTGACCATTGCTTGCTCCTGACTATTCTTGATTGCTGCCTGTTCTCTGACTACTCTTGACCGCTGCCTGGAACCGACCTCTGCCTGAACGCTGACTACTCCTGACCGCTGCCTGGAACCGACATTTGCCTGAACACTGACTACTGATCACTGCCTGGAACATGACCTCTGCCTGACCTGACTACTTCCGGATTGATTACAGGTACTGACCCCCTGCTTCGGCTGACCATTCTGAACTACTACTCTGGCCTTGATCCTCGCTATCCATTCGAACTCTCTGTTCTGGCCTCCTGTGACCTATGGATATTCTAGTTTGGACATCGACTGTGCACCCTTGTTCGTGGTGGGCACTCCTCCGCACTTCCTCTCTAGGAGATCCTGCGAGGCCCACCTAAGACCAGGCAACCCAGGTAACCAAGGGCTCAACCTGAGGGAACCCCGGGTTGCTACTGGTGAAACTCCAGCTAAGCCTCTGTCTCCTCCTGTGCTCCGCCTCCTGTGGCAGGCGCTCTCCGGGTCTGACCGGAGGGCCGTACCAATCCTGCACCAGGCCAAGGGTCCACTCCCAGCGCAACAGTTGTGCTGGGCGGGTTACAACAATTAAATCAAACAAAATCCATACATATAAAAACTAATATCTTAAAACATAAATTAAAACAGATCACATTAAAAGCATACAAATAGACAGGAAAAAAAACTATAATCCAAAAACGTCTAAAAACAAATAAGCTATTAACTGCTTCTGAAATAATTTCAAGTCAGAGATCTTATGCAGCTCAGTGGCAAGGAGTCCCATGCGTACAATAGGACCTATAACAAATGTGCTGCTTTTAACGATGGTACCTTTAAACGTTTCATGTCTTGAGAACGAAGGACGATTAGGAACATAATTACTTAACAAATATGACAAGTAAGCAGACCCTTCTAACTTTAATGCCTTAAACACTAACGGGTTGATACAGTACAGTGTGCTCTGACGGAGCGCACTGTTAACCCTCTATTGGACGCACGTTTTCGACACGCTAGCGTTACCCCTTATTCAGTAAGGGTCCGAAAACGTGCGTCCAACCCCCCGAACCTAATAGCGCCCGCAACATGCAAATGCATATTGATGGCCCTATTAGGTATTCCCCCGTGATTCAGAAAACAAAATGTGCAGCCAAGCCGCACATTTTGCTTTCAGAAATTAGCGCCTACCCAATTTCTTCGGGCACCGGGAAAGTGCACAGAAAAGCAGTAAAAACTGCTTTTCTGTGCACCCTCCGACTTAATATCATGGCGATATTAAGTCGGAGGTCCCGAAAGTTTCCAAAAGTAAAAAAATAAAATAAAAAAATTTGAAGTTGGCCCGCGGCTGTCGGGTCGAAAACCAGACTCTCAATTTTGCTGGCGTCTGGTTTCCGAGCCCGTGGCTGTCAGCAAGCTCGAGAACTGACGCCGGCAAAATTGAGCGTCGGCTGTCAAACCCGCTGACAGCCGCCTTTCTGGTCCAAAAGGAGGCGCTAGGGACATGCTAGTGTCCCTAGTGCCTCCTTTTGCCTGTTTTTACCACCGGGCCTAACTTGAATAGTGAATCGCGCACACAGGAGAGTGGCCTGTGCGCGCGCCGGGAGAGCGGACTTTACTGTATCGGCCCGTAAGTTCTGTAGTTTAAAACAAATACACTGTTGGGGATAATCAATGTAGTTCATGTAAGAGGGGTAACATGATCCCAAGGTCTACCACACATGACCAACCTTGCAACAGAATTCTACAATATTTGTAACACTCGAATGCTAGATATAGAGTTAGAGACAGAATTTCAAAGCCCATTGTGACCTGGCTGAGAGGCTGAGCTTTTTACCTGAGTCCTGCTTCTGCTAAGTTAAAAGTCTTCTATATTTTCCCAAGATATATTGCTTTTCTCACTGTTGTTTTGAATCTATTCTTATATGTGGCTGGATTGTAGATTTCTCAATAGTATTTATTTATTTATTTAAAAACTTTATTTAAAAACTTTTCTATACCGTTGCTAAGTTAAATACCATCACAACGGTTTACATGTAGGCACATATTTAATGTAGGTAAAAGTGTACAATAGTACATTCTAACAGGTTAGAATGTACAATAGTACATTCTAACAGGTGCCATCAAAGGTTCGGTTACAATATATCATTAGGCATAGTCATTTAGCGAAGTAGTTCATGACCAATTGTACCAAGGTACTTACACCAGTAGTTTTATTACACATAGTATTATAGTTATGGTTTATTGTGGTGTGAAGTTCATAGACTAATCTACTGTATAGTCCTAAGGACTGTATGTCGGTGCCTTTCTGTCTTTTCCTGAAATATTTCTCTGTATTCTCCTGTCTCTTTGTAAAATACTTGTTTAAAAAGCCATGTTTTTAGGTTTTTCTTGAATGTCTTGAGATCACTTTGTAGCCTGATCTCTGGAGGCATTGTGTTCCAGATTATGGGTCCTGCTAGTGATAGGGCTCTTTCTCTCACTTGTGTCAGTCTTGCTGTTTTAACTGATGGAATGGTTAGGAGTGCTTTATTTGCTGAGCGGAGGTTCCTGTGTGGAGTGTGTACCCGTAATGCTGTGTTCAACCAGTCTGATTTCTCATCATAAATTAGTTTGTGAATGATACATAGGGTTTTGTATTTAATTCTGTGTTCAACTGGTAGCCAATGTAGCTCTGCTAGGGTTTCAGTTATATGGTCCCTCCTTCTTTTTCCAGTTAGTATTCTAGCTGCTGTGTTCTGAAGTATTTGCAGTGGTCTTAATGTTGTATTAGGTAGTCCTAGCATAAGGGCATTGCAGTAATCTGTGCTGGAGAAGATTAGTGCCTGCAGTATTGTTCGGAAGTCATTTTGAGTTAGCAGTGGTTTAAGTTTTCTGAGTACTATGAGTTTTGCATAACCTTCCCTTACTTTTAGTGATATGTGTTGTTTCAGATTGATTTCAGGGTCTATTATTATTCCCAGGTTACGTACTTTTTCTGCTAGTTCAATTTTCTGGTTGTCTTTGAGTATTATTGATGTTTGACTGATTTCAGAATTTTTTCATTCTAAGTGAAGAAATTCTGTTTTATCAATATTAATTACAAGTTCCATTTGTGTCAGTAGTTGTTTTATAATGCTTAGGTACATGTTGGCTAGGTTTAATGTTTTCTCTAGAGTGTCCTCTATGGGTAGAATTAGTTGAATGTCGTCGGCGTAAATGTAGTGGATAATTCCTAGCCCTGCAAGTAAGTGGCATAATGGCAGCATGTATATGTTAAAAAGGGTCACAGATAGGGCTGATCCCTGTGGAACTCCTGTTTTGAGATTAATTTTTTCTGATAATGTGTTGTTGATCTGAACTTGGAAAAACCTGTTTTTTAGATATGATCTGAACCATTTTAAAGATAGGCCATGTAATCCAATTTCTTCCAGTCTATTTAGTAGTATTTTATGGTTTACTGTGTCAAAGGCTGCAGATAGGTCAAGCATTAGTAGAATGTAGTGTTTACCACTATCAAAGCCTCTTAGAATGTTATCTGTTACTATATGTCTGGCATGTGGCTGATTGATTTAAGTTAAAGGAAAATAATACCCCAAAAGAGAGTGATTTATTTCTGCTGTTTTTGTATCGTGGGGGTTGCTGGAATCTTATATTTCCATCCAGAAAGTAAGTATTGCAGATTGTGATAAATTGCAGGAAGACCTTGTGAGACTGGAAAATTGGGCATCCAAATGGCAGATGAAATTTAATGTGGATAAGTGCAAGGTGATGCATATAGGGAAAAATAACCCATGCTATAATTACACAATGTTGGGTTCCATATTAGGTGCTACAACCCAAGAAAGAGATCTAGGTGTCATAGTGGATAACACATTGAAATCGTCGGTAGGGATGTGACTCGTGTCCTCAATCGTCTTAACGATCGATTTCGGCTGGGAGGGGGAGGGAATCGTATTGTTGCCGTTTGGGGGGGTAAAATATCGTGAAAAATCGTGAAAAATCTAAAAATCTAAAAATCGCAAAACCGGCACATTAAAACCCCCTAAAACCCACCCCCGACCCTTTAAATTAAATCCCCCACCCTCCCGAACCCCCCCCAAATGAGTTAAATAACCTGCGGGTCCAGCGGCGGTCCGGAACGGCAGCGGTCCGGAACGGGCTCCTGCTCCTGAATCTTGTTGTCTTCAGCCGGCGCCATTTTCCAAAATGGCGCCGAAAAATGGCGGCGGCCATAGACGAACACGATTGGACGGCAGGAGGTCCTTCCGGACCCCCGCTGGACTTTTGGCAAGTCTCGTGGGGGTCAGGAGGCCCCCCACAAGCTGGCCAAAAGTTCCTGGAGGTCCAGCGGGGGTCAGGGAGCGATTTCCCGCCGCGAATCGTTTTCGTACGGAAAATGGCGCCGGCAGGAGATCAACTGCAGGAGGTCGTTCAGCGAGGGTTCCGGCGCCTCGCTGAACAACCTCCTGCAGTCGATCTCCTGCCGGCGCCATTTTCCGTACGAAAACGATTCGCGGCGGGAAATCGCTCCCTGACCCCCGCTGGACCTCCAGGAACTTTTGGCCAGCTTGTGGGGGGCCTCCTGACCCCCACGAGACTTGCCAAAAGTCCAGCGGGGGTCCGGAAGGACCTCCTGCCGTCCAATCGTGTTCGTCTATGGCCGCCGCCATTTTTCGGCGCCATTTTGGAAAATGGCGCCGGCTGAAGACAACAAGATTCAGGAGCAGGAGCCCGTTCCGGACCGCTGCCGTTCCGGACCGCCGCTGGACCCGCAGGTTATTTAACTCATTTGGGGGGGGGTTCGGGAGGGTGGGGGATTTAATTTAAAGGGTCGGGGGTGGGTTTTAGGGGGTTTTAGTGTGCCGGCTCACGATTCTAACGATTTATAACGATAAATCGTTAGAATCTCTATTGTATTGTGTTCCATAACGGTTTAAGACGATATTAAAATTATCGGACGATAATTTTAATCGTCCTAAAACGATTCACATCCCTAATCGTCGGTTCAGTGTGCTGTGGCAGTCAAAAAAGCAAACAGAATGTTGGGAATTATTAGAAAGGGAATGATGAATAAAACGGAAAATGTCATAATGCCTCTGTATCGCTCCATGGTGAGACCGCACGTTGAATACTGTGTACAATTCTGGTCGCCACATCTCAAAAAAGATATAATTGCAATGGAGAAGGTACAGAGAAGGGCTACCAAAATGATAAGGGGAATGGAACAACTCCCATATGAGGAAAGACTAAGGAGGTTAGGACTTTTCAGCTTGGAGAAGAGACGACTGAGGGGGGATATGATAGAGGTGTTTAAAATCATGAGAGGTCTAGAACGGGTAGATGTGAATCGGTTATTTACTCTTTCGGATAGTAGAAAGACTAGAGGGCACTCCATGAAGTTAGCATGGGGCACATTTAAAACTAATCGGAGAAAGTTCTTTTTTACTCAACGCACAATTAAACTCTGGAATTTGTGGCCAGAGGATGTGGTTAGTGCAGTTAGTATAGCTGTGTTTAAAAAAGGATTGGATAAGTTCTTGGAGGAGAAGTCCATTACCTGCTATTTTCACTGCCATTAGCAATGGTTACATGGAATAGACTTAGTTTTTGGGTACTTGCCAGGTTCTTATGGCCTGGATTGGCCACTGTTGGAAACAAGATGCTGGGCTTGATGGACCCTTGGTCTGACCCAGTATGGCATTTTCTTATGTTCTTATATTTGCTAGTTATTATTTTAATATCCAAGTCTGTTATTTAAGTGAGGACCCCAGTGCACTAGTATCTACTAGATATTTGGGGGTGCTTTGAAACTATTGCACAGCTGGAGGTAGCCAGAATCTAGTTAGAGACAGAATTTCAAAGCCCATTGTGACCTGGCTGAGCGGCTGAGCTTTTTACCTGAGTCTTTCTTCTGCTAGGTTAAAAGTCTAAATTAATCTGTTTAGTAATCTCAACTGTTTAGTTCCCTCCCACCCTAGCCCTCTTCCCACCCACCCGTGAGATTACTTTTCTTATAAGGTCTTCCGTGTACTCCTAATTAATTAGCTTCAATTACTTAATCTTCCATTACATAGTAGTTCCTTACAACTCAGATAACTTAAACTGTCATATTGCTTGTAAAATTGGTTTTCATATTTTACCTATTAATCTTTACTGGCTAACACTAATACTTTTAGTTTTTACTAAAAGTATTTAACCTATTAAAACATCTTTCCTAGAGCCTATATTTTACCTTACCTTTTCTAGATGATTTAAGAAATTAGAGATAATTTAACAAAATGTCTTTCATTCAATGCAACAGTGGTTCTGTTGCGCTGGAGGTGGACCCTTGGGCCGAGGTGAGGTTAACGCTACCCGTAGGAGGGTCCTATGGGTCCCCACTGTCGGACGGACACCAATACCAGCCTTCGTTCCCCACAGGTTGAGCCTTTGGGTGCCGGGGCCAGCTGGACTTAGGTGGCCTCTGTCAGTGGTCATTGATGGGTGGATCGAGGTCAGCCCAGAGGCAGCAACTAATGTAGGTATCAGTCTGTACTGGACGAGGTGGAGTCCCAGAGACCCGGGTGCCAATAGGAACAGAGTCTGACAGAGGGCGCCTGAGCAAGAGCAGGCCGAAGTCTGAATGAACCATGTCCAGGATAAAGGCTGAAGAGGCGTCTTTAAGCAAGCTAGGTTCAGGGCTGGCGGCAGTCTGGAACCAGTGGCAAGCAAGGCTGAGATCTAGACGAGAGAGTCAAAGGATGGTCAGACGAAGCAGAAGTCCAGGGCTAGAGATAAACAACGGCATGGTCAGGCGATGCAGAGGTCCGGGGCTGGAGAGAGGCAACAGAAAAGTCAGGCAATGCAGAGGTCCGGGGCTGGAGAAAGGCAACAGAATAGTCAGGCAATGCAGAGGTACGGGGCTGGAAAGAGGCAACGGTTTCATCAGGCAATGCAGAGGTCAAACCAGGTTAGCAATCCGAAGGAGAGATGAAGGACAGGAACACAGAAACAAGGAAACAGGAATGAAAGCAATCTGGATCGGGAACCAGGAACTGAAGAGGCAATGAATACTCGACTAGCGAGGGGACCTGTTGCAAAAGCAATTTGAGAGAGCAGAGCCCGGCCTTATATACCAGAGTTTAGCTGATGTCATCATCCGGGGCCGCGGCCAGGTTCCCGCTGCAGGCCCTATTAAAGGATCAGCTGTGAGCACTCATGCTCCTAGGGAAGGGTGCAGCGCTGGTCAGGACGGCGTCTCTCCGTGGGCCACGCGGAGAGGACTAACGCGGAACATCAGGAACTGTAGCAGAGCTGGAGGCCCCAGGGCGGCCCGAGGACAGAGCTGGAGGCACACAGCCGCCAGAGACAAGGGACCAGGTGCTGGATCACTTTGAAAGAGGTGAGGGGGCTGAGCTGCGGGTCTGCTGCAGCCGGCACACGTAACAGTACCCCCCCTCTACGCCCCCCCTTGGAGGTTTGGGTTTGCCCGGAAGGGCACGATGAAACTGGAGGAGGAGTTTCTTATCCAGGATGTTACAGGCTGGCTCCCACGAATTTTCTTCAGGGCCGTAACCCTCCCAGGAATTGAGGTATTCCTACCGGCGGCCCCTATGGCGGACATCAAGGACTTTGTGGACCTTATAAGTGGTGTCGGTCTCCGCGACCAGCAGAGGAGGTGCAGGAACCTTTCGTAAAGGCCAGGATAGGACCACAGGTTTTAGGAGTGATACGTGAAACGTATTATGGATTCCCAATGTAGGCGGCAGCCAGAATTGGTAGGTTACTAGTCCAACATGACAAATGATGGAAAAGGTCCAATATACCTTGGTGCAAACCTCTGAGAAGGTATCTTGAGTCGAATATAACGGGTGCTTAGCCAGATTTTCTGGCCAGGAAGGAACTCAGGATCCGAGCGTCGATGGCTGTCAGCAGATCTCTTGGCCCGGGAAGCGGCCTGGCGTAAGTGAACATTCATCTGGTTCCAAAGTGCCTTGAGGGCATCGGCAGTAGCTTGTGCAGCAGGAGAAGGCACTGATAATGGTATGGGTAGCGGTGGTTGCGGTGTTTCCCGTAAACGATGGAAAAGGGTGACGTACCTGTGGCGGCGGCAATGTGGGAGTTGTGGGAGAACTACGCCCAAGGTAGAAGCTCCGACCAATTGTCCTGACGATTGTTTACATATGAGTGGTGGAAGGATTTCAAGGAGCGGTTTGTACGCGTGGCTTGTCCACTGGCTTGAGGATGGTATGCTGTTGTTAAACTGATGTTAATGCCAACATTTTTACAAAGGGCGCACCAATATCTGGTGATGAATTGTGGGCCTCTGTCAGAAACAATGTCCTTGGATAAGCCGTATAGTCGGAAGATGTGTTGAAAGAACAGGCGTGCCAATTTGGGTGCAGATGGTAAGCCCAGTAGTGGAACAAAATGGGCCATTTTGTAGAATCTGTCAATTGTAACCCATATGACCATGTGGCCTTTAGATGGTGGTAAGTTCACGATGAAATCCATGGAAAGATGTGTCCATGGTTCTTCGGGAGCTGGGAGTGGCTGGAGGAAATCCCAAGGTCGCCCGACTGGGGGTTTCTGTTGAGCGCAGGTGCTGCAGGAATTGATGTACGCTTTAGCATCAGAGACCATAGTGGGCCACCAGAAGAACCGCTGAAGCAGCACGAAGGTTCGCGCTTGCCCTGGGTGACCAGCAAACTTAGAGTCATATGCCCACCGGAGGACTCTTTCATGGAGTCAACGGGGCACTACCATTTTCCCCGTAGGAACAGGATGAGTAGCCGAAAGACAAATGCAGGCTGGGTCAATAATATGACTGGGTTCATCGGGTTTGTCTTCAGGTTCGAATGAAAGAGACAGGGCATCTGCCCGGAGATTTTCTCTGCCGGGCGGTAGTGAAACTCAAAGTTAAATCTGGAAAAGAACAAAGCCTATCGGGCTTGACGGGCATTGTAACTTTGGGCTTGGCTCAGGTGTTTCAGGTTTTTATGATCTGTGAACACTGTAAATTTATGTTGGGTGCCCTCTAGCTATGGGCGCCATTCCTCCAAAGCCAGCTTGATGGCAAGTAACTCGTGATCTCCAATGCTGTAATTTTGTTCTGCAGCAGAGAATTTGCGTGAGTAGAAGGAACACGGGACCAGGGATCCGGAAGCAGAATGTTGGTTCAGGACCACCCCCGCTCCAATCGCGGAGGCATCTACCTCAACCAGGAAGGGGCAACTAGGGTCCGGATGATGGAGGCAGGATCCAGTTAAGAAAGCCTCCTTGAGGCGATGAAAGGCGGAAATAGCCTCCAGTGTCCAGTTTCGGGTGTCCTGACCCTTACGGGTTAGAGCTGTAAGAGGAGCCGCCAACGTAGAGAAGTGCGGTATGAAGTGGCGGTAGTAATTCGTGAATCCTAGAAAATGTTGAAGTGCCTTCAGGCCCACAGGTTGTGGCCAGTCTTCGATTTCTTTTAGTTTCACAGGATCCATCGAGAATCATTGTTGGGAGATTATGTAGCCCAGAAAGGGCAAGCTGGATTTTTCAAACAGGCACTTGTCCAATTTCGTGAACAGATGGTTCTCCCGAAGACGTTGAAGTACAGTACGAACATCGGTACGGTGCATGGCCAGGTCCTTGGAGAAGATAAGAATGTCATCCGGTACACCACAACTTTGATGTATAAGAGATCCCTGAAGATTTAATTAATCATTCGCTGGAAAACTGCAGGTACGTTACAAAGGCTGAAGGGCATCACTAAATATTCATAATGTCCATCTCTGTGTTATGGTTATTGATGTTTGGGTGGATCTTTGGACACTGTGGCAGCTGACCACGCCCATGGGGGGCAGTCCCGTGAGGGATCACAGTGTCAGGCTAGACTCTGGACACCCAAACACAGATTTGAATCTTTTATTAAACAGTGTTGGAAACCACAAGAGGTGGCAGTAGTGAGTAGTGGATATTGAGCCCGGCTGGACAGGTCTCCCACAGAACACTGGAACAGCAAATCCTCTGCTAGGCTGTGCTGTAGTGGAAAGAGACTGAGAGTTATGAGTACACAATGAGAAGCATTCAGAGTCCCAGGTAGAATTAGGAGAAGCTCCAAGACAGGGAGAGCAGGCCCTCAAGGAGCGAGTACCTGATCCCTTAGAGCAGAAAAACTCAGTTGTATTGTACTCACGTATCAGTAACAGAGATTCCACTAGACGAGAGGTCTGGCATTGGAACAGAGGGCAGGCCCTCGAGGAGCAAGTACCTGGTTCTAGTGAAGCAGTACTGTGGAATAGATGGTAGTTGTACTCACAGATGGAAACTGTTAGTGAAGTCTTCCAAATAGAAAAGTTTGAAGATGCAGGCAGTGACTCAGGGAACATGGGCCCTCGAGGAGCGAGTACCGGTTTCCTGATATCACCTGAAAGAAGCAGAAGAGGCCCTCGAGGAGCAGGTGCCCCGTTAGCAAGCCCGAAGGGTGTAAGAGATCCAGATAACACTGGAGTGGCAGAGCAGCTTCAGTACGGAGAGCGAATCCCATCCGTAGGGTTTCCGTTGCTAACTCGATGAGCTAGCAAATACTATAGGCTTAAATATCCAGGCAGCGTGACGTCATATAGGGGGATGCCCCTGAGGTTCGTGCCAATATCAGTTTAACAACAGCATACCATCCTCAAGCCAGTGGACAAGCCACGAGTACAAACCGCTCCTTGAAATCTTTCCACCGCGCGCCCTAAGGTTCCTTGGAGGAGCATGGCAGGAGGCAGCACCAAAGCCAGTCTGGGGACGCCGGAGAGGACAGCAAACAGTTGCCGCGGCAGCCAGTAGTCCGAGGTGAGCGGGAGGAGCCGCAAGTAGTTAGAGGTAGACAGGGCGAAGCCGTCTAAGACCGACGGTCGCAACACTCTGGTGTTGAAAGCAGTCTTCCAGATGTCATCAGGGCGGATATGCACCAAGTTATAGGCTCCGCGTAAGTCTAACTTAGTGAAGATAGAGGCTCCGTGTAGCCGATCAAACAATTCAGATATCAAGGGCAGAGGGTACTTGTCCTTGAGAGTGATCGCATTCAGACTGCGGTAGTCGATACATGGTCTTAAAGATCCATCCTTTTTTGTGACGAAAAAGAACTCTGCGCCAGCAGGGGAGGTAGAGGGGCAAATGAACCCCTTCACAAGATTCTCCCAGATGTACTCCTTCATGGCTTTGGTCTCGGGAAGTGACAGTAGTTAAGGAGACTCGACCAGGTAATGGTTCTCCATAGATTGAAGCAATGCACAAGGAAGTCTCGAGAGGACGGGTATTGATACCCAGGAGTGGGACCAAGTCTCTAAGGATAAAATTACCACCTGTTCCGGAATCCACCAGAGCAAGGACAGGAAACAATTGAGTGTCCCAGACTATATTAACAGGCACGGATAGTTGAGGGGCCTGGGATGTTGCGCCCAAGTTCAGGACCCCAACTGAACTTAGGCCGGGAAGTTTCCCGGGCGGATTGGGCAAATTGTAGATGATGACTGGGTGCTCCACAGTACAGACACAGGCCTGTTTGTCTCCGCCGGAGGCACTCTTCCGGGGACAGGCGCCCACGACCCAACTGCATGGGTTCATCGGTCTCAGCCACAGCAAAATTCCTATCAGTAGTAGGGTTGGTAGCAGGTGGCGAATGGGAACAACCTGAGAAGGTTTCTTGGGCATCCGATTCTCCTGGTGACGCTCTTGGAGATGGTGGTCAATTCGGCCTGCTAGATCGATAAGATCCTTGAGAGAGGAAAGGAGCTCTCGTGCTGCCAACTCATCCTTGAGTTCCAGGGAGAGCCTGTCCAGGTAGCATCTGAACTCGCTTGGCAGTCCTCCTGCCAAGCGAGTTCAGATGCTAAAGTCCGGAATTCAATGGTGTAGTCGAAGAGGCTTCTTTGGCCTTGTTGCAAGTGTAGTAGACTAGTACTTGCCATGGCATGCCGCCCAGGATCATCAAAGGTTCGTTGGAACACGGTCACGAAATGAGACAGTTCCCATAGGAGTCCAATCGCTCCCACAAGGGAGAAACCTACTCCAGCGCCTTCCCTTCTAGGCGAGACAAGTTGAAGGTGACCTTGATTAATTCATCTTGAAAGATGGAGGGTTGAAGAGCAAACTGCATATAGCACTGTAAATAAACCCTCTACTCAGTTTGGAGTCACCGTTGAAATGAGGCGGGGCTGGCAGGGCCAGTAGGGTTCTGGAAGAGGAAGTAGATGGCTGTGGCGGAAAGGAAGCCATCACTGGAACTGAGTTGCTGGACATGGCATCTAGCCGTGTATGCAGACACACGAGGGAATAGGCCAGAGCCTCGAGAAACTGTTGCTGTTCTTGTACCTTTAGGACCAGGCCAGGAATAGCTAGGAGGGCATGCGGCTCTGCCGAGTCCATGGCCTTTGCAATCTGTTGCACCAGAGGTGGACCCTTGGGCCGAGGTGAGGTTGATGCTACCCATAGGAGGGTCATACGGGTCCCCACCGTTGACAGGCAGAGAGGGCTGACGGATGGAGGCTGGATGGCACTTCACCAATACCAGCCTTCGTTCCCCGCGGGTTGAGCCTTTGGGTGCCGGGGCCGGCTGGACTTAGGTGGCCTCCGTCAGTGGTCGTCGATGGGTGGATCGAGGTCAGCCCGGAGGCAGCAACTAGTGAGGTATCAGTCTGTACTGGATGAGGCGGAGTCCCGAAGACCTGGGCGCCAATAGGAACACAGCAAGAGCAGGCCAAAGCCTGAATGAACCATGTCCAGGACAAAGGCTGAAGAGGCGTCTTTAAGCAAGCTGGGTTCAGGGCTGGTGGCAGTCTGGAAACAGTGGCAAGCAAGGCTGAGGTCTAGATGAGGAGAGAGTCAAAAGGATGGTGAGATGAAGCAAAAGTCCAGGGCTGGAGAGAGGCAATGGGGTCGTCAGGCGATGCAGAGGTCCGGGGCTGGAGAGAGGCAACGGAGTAGTCAGGCGATGCAGAGGTCTGGGGCTGGAGCGAGGCAAAAGTGTCGTCAGGCAATGCAGGGGTCAAACCAGGTTAGCAATCCGAAGGAGGGATGAAGGAATGGAACACCGGAACAAGGAAACAGGAACGAAGGCAATCAGGATCGGGAACCAGGAACAGAAGAAGAACAAGTACTCGACTAGCGAGGGGACCTGTTGCAAAGGCAATTTGAGAGAGCAGAGCCCAGCCTTATATACCGGAGATTAGTTGACCGGGGCCGTGGCCTAGGGAGGGGCACTGCACTGGTCGGTCTCTCCGAGGGCCACGAGGAGAGGCCCGACGCGGAGCATTAGAAACTGTAGCAGAGCTGGATGCCCCAGGAGTGGCCCGAGGATGGAGCCGGCGGCCCACAGCCGCCAGAGATGAGGGACCAGGTGTTGGATCACTTTGAAAAAGGTGAGGGGGCCATGCCGCGGGTCTGCCGCAGCCGGCAAGTGGATCTATATACAGACATCAACCAACAAGGACTGAATTACATAGTCTGGGTAAACAAATAAGCATGGGTGTAGCTTGCTTATTGCAGCGGTTACTACCCCTAACTAATTAAGCTTGATATTTCACTTAGATGCAGCTCTAACACTGCTCTCTACATTAATGGTGGGGGTGGAAGGGAAATAGAACCAAAGGTTACTAAGAGCCAAGAGTAACAGATAAGTATGAGAAAAAAAAAAGTGTGAAGCTTGCTGGGCAGACTGGATGGGCAGTTTGGTCTTCTTCTGCCATCATTTCTATGTTTCTATATGTTTCTATATTTCTATGTGTGTAACACTACAGACGCTGTGAAGACTGAATCCGAAGGCACTGAGGAACAGCAGCTAGGCCCTTTTATAGGGCTGATCCAGGAACAGGTTGATGACATCATCGGCGAGGGACGCAGGGCTTTTCCCGCTGTTGGCCCTTTAAGAGCAGGAGAGAGGCGCGCGCCCGCGCCTATGGTGAGCAGGAAGTGAAGATTGCATCGGTGGCGTCCCTGCCGCGTGGAAGACCTGGAGGACAGCGGCAGTGGCTGTGGCCGCCCTGCCGCGAAGAAATGAAGCAAGCAGTAGGAGTGGCTCCGTGCCGCGAAGAGAAGACTCCCGGCAGCAGCACTAGGACTGCAGGGGAGCCAGGAGTGTTGCGGCTCGGCCTGCCTAGGAACGGCGTCGGCAGTGGCCTGACTGGCCGCTTTCGAGCTGGAAGGAAGGTAGGCGACTGCCCACGCCTGTAGCGGGCAGGATCCTAACATAGATGGTCAATGATGAATGACGAATGAATGACTAATAATTATAATAGTTAGCACATAGATGGGTTTTGATGCACATACTTGTGAGTGCCTACCCAGTGCCGTATGAAGGTCATTCAAATATTAATTTGAGTATTTTGGTGTTTCCTTATATTGTAAAAGAGATTTTTCATATGTTTATGTAAGAATATTCTTACAATTTTGGGGTTTCTGTTTATTTTCTATTGCTTCATATTCAAAACATTTACCATTCAAGGGAAGCATGCAGGGCTAACCTGACTGCTTCAAAGCCATAGAATTAATAATCATACCAGGAGAGAACATAAGAACAAAAGAAATTGCCAAACTGGGTCAGACCAAGGTTCTATCAACCTCAGCATCCTGTTTCCAATGGCCAAGCCAGGCTACAAGTATCTGGCATGTACTCAAACACTAATTAGATCCCATGCTACTGATGCCAGTAATAGCAGTGGCTATTTCCTAAGGGGTAGATTTTAAAACGTGCTCACGTCACGTGTCCATGTGTACGCACTTCCTGGTGCTTACTCATGGCCATGCCGATTTTATAACATGTGCGTGCATGTTATAAAATCCAATGGTCGTGCACACATATGTGCTGGATTTTATAATTCGCGCACGTATGTGCAGGCAGCATGTGCAAGGGGAGGAGAATTTATGCAACCTCTGCGCGGTGATGCATTTGGGCCTCCAGTTGCCAGTTCCCTCTCAGTCCGCTCCAATTAAGGAGTGGACTGGGAGGGAACTTCCTTACCCCATACCTATACTCCCTCCCTCTTCCCCTCCTCTTAAACCCTACCTATTTTTTTTGGCTTGTTTTAGAACTTACTTAGGTCCCCAGGCTGAAGTAAGTTGCGAACGCCAGAGTCTTCAGGTCAGTGTTCAATGGCTCTATCTCGGCCTCCCCCTCCCTGCCCAGACCCTGCACCCTAGCCTGCCCTTTTGAAGAGGCCCGGCAGTTGTGTGTGTACCAGGGTTTACGCACGTGGCCAGGCCTCTGAGCCTAGAGGGGGAGGGGAGAGATACTGGCAGGTGGAGGAGTTGGTGCCTGAGAGAACGAAGTGGCCAGGGGAGTAGGGAGAGCAAGTGGAAGGGACACTCTTACAGTGAATTTCTAGAGAAATTCTGCATCTCTAAGTAATAAAATTTTTCTGTAGTAATTTAAAATTTAATTACTTAAAGACTGTCATGTAAATTGTGCTATTTTGACCAATATAAAGTTTGCAGAATTTTAAGTTTTTGTGCACAGAATTCCATAAGAACATAAGTAAATGGCATACTGGGTCAGACCAAGGGTCCATCAAGCCCAGCATCCTGTTTCCAACAGTGGCCAATCCAGGCCATAAGAACCTGGCAAGTACCCAAAAACTAAGTCTATTCCATGTTACCATTGCTAATGGCAGTGGCTATTCTCTAAGTGAACTTAATAGCAGGTAATGGACTTCTCCTCCAAGAACTTATCCAATCCTTTTTTAAACACAGCTATACTAACGGCACTAACCACAACGTCTGGCAACAAATTCCAGAGATTAATTGTGCGCTGAGTAAAAAAGAACTTTCTCCGATTAGTTTTAAATGTGCCCCATGCTAACTTCATGGAGTGCCCCCTAGTCTTTCTACTATCCGAAAGAGTAAATAACCGATTCACATCTACCCGTTCTAGACCTGTCATGATTTTAATCATCTCTATCATATCCCCCCTCAATCGTCTCTTCTCCAAGCTGAAAAGTCCTAACCTCTTTAGTCTTTCCTCATAGGGGAGCTGTTCCATTCCCCTTATCATTTTGGTAGCCCTTCTCTGTACCTTCTCCATCGCAATTATATCTTTTTTGAGATGTGGCGACCAGAATTGTACACAGTATTCAAGGTGCGGTCTCACCATGGAGCGATACAGAGGCATTATGACATTTTCCGTTTTATTCACCATTCCCTTTCTAATAATTCCCAACATTCTGTTTGCTTTTTTGACTGCCGCAGCACACTGAACCGACGATTTCAATGTGTTATCCACTATGACACCTAGATCTCTTTCTTGGGTTGTAGCACCTAATATGGAACCCAACATTGTGTAATTATAGCATGGGTTATTTTTCCCTATATGCATCACCTTGCACTTATCCACATTAAATTTCATCTGCCATTTGGATGCCCAATTTTCCAGTCTCACAAGGTCTTCCTGCAATTTATCACAATCTGCTTGTGATTTAACTACTCTGAACAATTTTGTCATCTGCAAATTTGATTATCTCACTCGTCGTATTTCTTTCCAGATCATTTATAAATATATTGAAAAGTAAGGGTCCCAATACAGATCCCTGAAGCACTCCACTGTCCATTCCCTTCCACTGAGAAAATTGTCCATTTAATCCTACTCTCTGTTTCCTGTCTTTTAGCCAGTTTGCAATCCACGAAAGGACATCGCCACCTATCCCATGACTTTTTACTTTTCGTAGAAGCCTCTCATGAGGAATTTTGTCAAACGCCTTCTGAAAATCCAAGTATACTATATATACCGGTTCACCTTTATCCACATGTTTATTAACGCTTTCAAAAAAGTGAAGCAGATTTGTGAAGCAAGACTTGCCCTGGGTAAAGTCATGCTGACTTTGTTCCATTAAACCATGTCTTTCTATATGTTCTTCCCCCAGAAGTAGTCACATTATCAAAACCATATTAACAAAATTAGTCCCATATAAAAATCAATACCACCATAGAATTCAAAACACAATAATACAATCAATAGTATAATTTATTCTTCAAGCATTTATTCTACCAAATTAACATAATATTCGCTTTCAAAATCAGCACTTTAAGATACGAAAATACTTAAAAGTTGCTACATACAACATACCAGAGCCTCAAATAAAAAAAAAAAAAGTAACGAGGTTTTGAAAATGTATAGCCTATAAGTAAGCAGACAGTCTTCTCTGCAATCCGCTTCCATCATGTCAAGGGCGCTAATGGGAGCGGAGAACCCGTAACCAGCTCTTAGACGCACGCACGCGCACACAGGGCCAAGCCTTCCATATTTATTCTAGCCGGAAATAAACGAGTAAAAACTTCCACTTGAAGAGCGTGGCGCTGATCGAGAACGAGGCTCGGAACGCAAGACTATGATTAAGGTCTGCGTAGGCGCATGCGCACTGACTCGTCGCTTGGCGGATAGAAGAAGGTGTTAGGCCATGGAGAGAGTGGATAAAGGGGCTTTGAACGCTGCTTTGCCGCCGCAGGACTTCCGAGCGTAAGAACTTTCTCTCGTCCCAAACCGCGGATTCTGCACCCCGTGGGCGGCTGTGGAGCGGTTCAGGGCCGCCTTCCCCTCCCCCCCCTCCGGCCTTGTCGGAATGCAGCCCCCAGTGGGGCGGTGGGGAATACTCGCCTTTAAGGGCCTGTTTCCCTGCAGCCTGTCGGTTTCTCAGGTTGGGGGTTCCGCGGTGCTCGCTAGATGGAAGGAGCGTTTCTCTTTTACTAGCTGCCAGATCTGAAAGGTGGAAAGGTCAGGGAAAGCTCGCCCAGGCACTCAGAAAGGGGCGAGCTGAAATCATGTGCTCTGGATCCCTTGATCAGTGAATTCTATCTTATGGGGTCATTTACTAAGCATTTTTCCCATAGACACAGAATGGAAGAAAGGTCTTAGTAAATCAGGCCCTTAGTATAGCCATCTTAACAAAAGAATCATCATTTTTTTGTTCCAGGAATTGGGAGCCAATGCAATTCAAGTTCAATGTCAAATATTTCTGGCTCGAAAAGCTCCAACAGTAAAATGTGATTGATCATGGATGAGCTTTTGTCATACTAGGATCTTGTGGTTGCCATCTGAAGGTCCTGGGAAGCGTGGGAGACCAGGAAATTATTCTGCAAGACCTCTATATCCTCTATTAATTGGCCTGGTCTTATGCTGAACCAGGGGTTAATAACATAAGTATCAGGCCGAGTCGCACCAAAGGTCCAGAGAGCCTAGCATCTTGTTGCCCAACAGTAGCTAGTTCGGGTTTGAGTGACCAACATTTTGTGAAGCTCTTTATATAATTTTGTATTAAATGAATTAACTAAAAACTGCCAGGTAGTTGACCTTGGATGAAATCTTAACCAATGTTTTAAACATGCTGCATTGAATTCATATAGCCTCATGCAAACTCAGTAAACTTTGACAAGAAGCTTTTAGTAGGATTATTGAAATCATTTGGAGACCAACACTTAAGAGGATTTTATGCTTATGTATTTATGTTCTTGATCATGTATTGTTTACTTTAGCAGCTTAATGGTTGATGTTTTGTAATCTGTTTAGAATGTCTCACCTCAGGTGGAATCTAAGATTTTAAAAAATAAATAGGGTAAGAGACTTTTGGGGAACCTTCCTTGATGCAGGTCTCTGATGTGCAATGCTTTTAATAAGCTTACATCTGCTCTCTGGTCATTTCCAGCATTTATAGTCAGCTAGCTGTCTTGCAGAATGTGATTTTTTGCTTCCAAGGCCCAATGCCATAAGATGTGAGTAAAAATGTATGTTGAAATTCAGCACACATTTTTCTTTATTCATATACTGAAAAAGCTTATTTTCAGTATGCAAATATATAAAACTGTGCTAACATAATATGCATACAAACATGCACTCAGCCTAGTACACCATGTTTTATGCACATAATTTGAGGTGCTTCTAAAACTTGTGCTCCTAAACATTATGCTTGCAAAAACATGCTGTGCTTATAGAAATTGTGTACACACAACCTGAGTCTAGAACTGCACCAGAAATTCCATGTCCACAACCAGACTGTGGCACAGCAACCTAGGCTAACACTAGTCTCCATTAATGTTATTCCACTTTTGACCCAGGAGTTAAATTTCCAGCATTAAAAAAACAAAACAAAACAAAAAAAAAACGAGTTAAGCCTATGCACCTCTGCATTGAGGAGTACTAATTTTGTATGTTAAAATCCTCAGTAAAGTTAAACTTGCAAAAAATGCATGTGCAGTCTAGTGTGCTTATTACATTAGCGCTAGATCAGTGTCTTGATGAGTTACAGCACCCTGGTCCCTTGCCTGTGTTTACATGGATCTCCAAGGCATTATTATTGTTTGTATAATGCTACCAGGCATATACAGCATTTTATAGTGACATGTAAGGAACAATCCCTGCTTCTTGGAGTTTACAATCAAGATGGAAAGATGAGGCAAGACAAAAAAATAAGATTTTGAATTATATCAGTGATGCAATAATTGGGAAGAAATACACCAGATAGTTTGGTTAGGAGCAGATGAGGAGGGACAGCTTCAATTAAACAGTCTTAAATAGTTCAAGGGATGAAGAATCTTGAGAATTTTTAAATAACACCCCAGTGTCAACTATAGGTTGTAGCTTTTGAATATTAAATACTAATTCAATCAGTATTTAAAAAAACTTGGATATCTTAGGCTTTATAAATTGAAAAATAATACAAGTAATAATACATTGAAAAATACATAGAGGCCGATACCGTTAACGCGCGTCGAAAACGCCTGTCCAACCCTCCCAAAACTAATAGCGCCCGCAACATGCAAATGCATGTTGATGGCCCTATTAGTTATTCCCGCGCAATACAGAAAGTAAAATGTGCAGCCAAGCCGCACATTTTACTTTCAGAAATTAACATCTGCCCAAAGGTAGGCATTAATTTCTCTTGGCACCGGGAAAGTGTACAGAAAAGCAGTAAAAACTGCTTTTCTGTACACCCTCCGACTTAATATCATGGCGATATTAAGTCGGAGGTCACAAAAGTGGGAAAAAAACACATTTTAATCTGCCCTCGGCTCGGAAGACGGATGCTCAATTATGCCGGTGTCCGTTTTCCGAACCCGTGGCTGTCAGCGGGTTTGAGAACCGATGCCGGCAAAATTGAGCATTGGCTGTCAAACCCACTGACAGCCGCCGCTCCTGTCAAAAAGGAGGCGCTAGGGACGCGCTAGTGTCCCTAGCGCCTCCTTTTACCGCGGGCACTAATTTGCATAGGCCACCCTCCTGAATCGCTCGCCCAGAAGAGTGGCCTGTGCGCGTGCTGGGAAAGTGGGCGCTCGCCCGCTCTCCTGCCCGTTTTTCTGATTCGGCCTGATAGTGAGCTGCAGTGCTCTAACTGAAGTATGGTGGTTCTGTGCATATAGCAGATGTGGGTGTAGGAGTGCTCGGACTATTGGCTTTTGTGCAGTAAGTCAGGCAAGTTATTTGAAGGGGCAAAATCTGTTCTTAATCTGTTAGATAATAGTATGTGATATCTTAATATTTCTCTGTAAACCTAGTAAGTCCAATACTGTTAACTTGTAGAAATCATTTAAAAAAAACTGAGGTAGCTAAGCCATGATAAAATGCACACTCAAATTAAATGTAATCTCTCTAGTTCATGAAGTCTAATTTTTATGATGTCTGTGAGTGATACCAAGTTTATAATTTTTGCCTCTCCAAATGACACACGAGAGCATATTGTATTATTAGAATTCAGGTGCAATAGGGCCATCTGCTTGCATGTAATCTGTGGCATGCATCTTATATTTTGCTTTACTACTAACTGATTTCAGTTGTGTGGTTAGTAGTATGTTTGTATAGGCTTCCTCTGCCTCTTAGAATTAGGTGACTAAATACATTGTTGCTACTCAATTAAAATTAATAGAAAAGTAAGGGCAGTCTTTGATCAAAAAAACTAATATGCTACCAAAGATTTGAAAAAAAAAATGTTCACTTCTTGAAAGATATCAGCTATTCCTGTATTCGTAAGGTTTGTCAACATAAGCCTAGCTGATGGATTTAGATGCGTTTAGGCTGAGCTTGCCTCTTTTTGTGTCCCTTGGCATTCACAAACATCCAAGTTCATAGCAAATTGTTGCTTAATATATAAAGAACGTTAAGATGTATGACATTTCCTAGCGGGAGAAAAAATGATAGTGGGGTGGCTGACCATAGTATTTTCCAGATACATGCATGAAAGATGTGCAAGTCCCATCCATTGGCTCTGAAATGAACAGTCGTTTTACACATGGCATATGAATTGTTTCTGCATCAGTTAACATTTCAGAGCTGTGAGGATTTAACTTTTATTTATTTATTTATTTATTTATTTATTGGCAACAAAATAAAATAGAACCAAATTATTTTGAAAGCACTTTTAACATAGTTCTTATGAGGGGATTTCCTTTAGAGATGTGAATCGTGTGATCGATCGTCTTAACGATCGATTTCGGCTGGGAGGGGGAGGGAATCGGATCGTCGCCATTTGGGTTTTTTAAATATCGTGAAAATCGTGAAAATCGAAAACCGGCACACTAAAACATCCCTAAAACCCACCCCGACCCTTTAAAATAAATCCCCCACCCTCCCGAACCCCCCCAAATGCCTTAAATTACCTGGGGTCCAGAGGAAGGGTCCCGCTGTGATCTTCCACTCTCGGACCTCCGGTGCTTGTAGAAATGGCGCCGGCGCTACCTTTGGTTTTTCCGTACGGAAAAACGATTCGCGGCAGGAGATCGCTCCCGGACCCCCGCTGGACCCCCAGGGACTTTTGGCCAGCTTGGGGGGCCTCCTGACCCCCACAAGACTTGCCAAAAGTCCAGCGGGGGTCCGGAACGACCTCCTGCAGTCGAATCGTGTTGTCTACGGCCGGCGCCATTTTGCGCCGCCATTTTGCGCAAAATGGCGCCGGCCGTAGACAACACGATTCGACTGCAGGAGGTTGTTCCGGACCCCCGCTGGACTTTTGGCAAGTCTTGTGGGGGTCAGAAGGCCCCCCCAAGCTGGCCAAAAGTCCCTGGGGGTCCAGCGGGGGTCCGGGAGCGATCTCCTGCCGCGAATCGTTTTTCCGTACGGAAAAACCAAAGGTAGCGCCGGCGCCATTTCTACAAGCACCGGAGGTCCGAGAGTGGAAGATCACAGCGGGATCCTTCCTCTGGACCCCAGGTAATTTAAGGCATTTTGGGGGGGTTCGGGAGGGTGGGGGATTTATTTTAAAGGGTCGGGGTGGGTTTTAGGGTTTTTTTAGTGTGCCGGTTTTCACGTCCTCCCCTTTCCCCTCCCCTTTCCCCCGATTTACGATTTTTCGACGATAAATCGGGGGAATTGTTATTGTATCGCGGCTCTAACGATTTTTGATGATTTAAAATATATCGGACGATATTTTAAATCGTCAAAAAACGATTCACATCCCTAATTTCCTTAGGTGGGTGGACTTCCCATTCAGTTTGCTTCTGACACTAGGGCCAAGTCTGTTAATACAGCAGCTATTTTTGCCTTCTCTGCGAACACGCTCTATAATTTAATTTCAAACTTGTATATCGCCGTTCCAGTTGGAACTGTCCTTGGTGGTTTACGGCAGCCAAATCTGCAGTAGACGAGCCAGTGGATGTTGCAGTAAGAGTAAATCTTGCAGGCAGCTCTCCCTTTTCTGTGTTTTTAAGGGTCCCAAACCCTGACTCTTTTTTTGGCACCACCTCCTTAGCCCTAAAAATGATCAGTGCCAGGGATGAAGCACAGATGCCTTGATTAGTGGTGCAAAGGGTTTAATAAGAGTTATCAGCACCAGATGTTCCAAGGTTTACTGTTTTATGATAAACCACTTAGCATGGCTGTCTATAGGCAGTATATAAGAACTTTTATTAATAATAATAAAATATGACCTTTTTTAACACTGGAAAGGTGTATTCCAAGGAATATACAATTTCCAAGGATGGTCTTTACATTGCACTTCCTGTGCCTCTCTTCTGGTAAGCGTGTTCCTGCTGGAACACCAGCAGGCTTTTCTTGGCGCACCTCGACCCCCTACAGTATGAGGGCCAGGCAGGGCACTTGCACTCTGCCCGCAAAGACCTTTCACATGATGTGTTGGACAGAGATTCAATAATTCCTCCAGCACTTATTCACAGGGAATAAATTGCACTCACCATGTACACCTGCACCCCAGGGTTTGTGTGTCTGTGTTTTTCTTTTTTTTTAATGATGGGGAGGGTTGTTGGCAATACTTTAATGCATTTCTTTTCGGGCAAATTCACACAGCCTGCTTGCTTTTCTTCTTACACCACTAAGTGTATTTCTCCCTTCTCTTCCCCCCATCTCCCATCCTTTGTGTGGTTCTCTTTGTCCTTCCTCTCACTCTCCTCTTCCTCTTGCCCCCCTGCTACCTCCTAGGCACTGATCAGGGCCATAGATACTGCCTCCTGGTTGTGCCACTGCTGTTGCTTCCTGGGACTGAACGTGCCTCTGCTCTCCCAGGCTCCCATTGCTATGGCTCCTCTATCTCTTCAGCTAGGAAGCCCCCCCTAGCTCTGCCATTCCAGCCACTGTCTCCTACCTCTTTGACTGGTGGTGCCTGGGGAGACTGCTGCTCTGGCTCCTCCCACTGTTCTCTGTCTGGTTTTTCTTCACCTACATGAGTAACTTTCCATTATAAGGAAATGTATACATACAAGTGAAAAATGACAGACTGAATTGGTCAGGCGCATAAGGCATTCTATAGTATACATACTGTAAAAAGCACCTTAAAAGCTGTGTCTAGAAGCCAAATACCATCTGATATCATGTAGAAATGTTTGTAATAGGATTCTTAGGGACAGAGGTAGAATATTCACTGAAGGACTTCAAAGAGCCATGCAAGGAAGCCTCCCAGTACTTCTGCCAGTCATGGACCATTTAACTATGTTCACTTTTTTTCTTTTTTAAAAGTTAAATAGGACATGCCTGTTTGGAGTAAAGTTAATAGGAATTTGATGTGTGTAATACGTAAAACCGGTTCTTACTGTTATTTCATATCACAGCAGGTGCTGTTTTGGTTCAACATAGATGAAATGGCCTTAGTTAATGACTTTAGTAAAGTAACAAGACACATGCAGTGTTTTTTTAAATGTCCTAGGTTCCATGATTCATTGAGTTCCCATAAGGTGTACTGGGATCAGACCTTGGACTCTAGAGCTCATGTGTTTGTGTTCCCACTAAGTGGTTCTGCTTGCTAGTTACTAGCAAGAGATGACCAGCACACAAGATCCTCGACATAGGGGAACGGAGAGTAGAATTTTGGGGATCAAGTAGTGTTTGTGAT
Organism: Rhinatrema bivittatum; assembly: GCF_901001135.1. NCBI lineage: Eukaryota > Metazoa > Chordata > Amphibia > Gymnophiona > Rhinatrematidae > Rhinatrema > Rhinatrema bivittatum. The sequence goes on from NC_042620.1 coordinate 319,193,429, forward strand.
TTTGCCAGAGCAAATGAAATGGGTCTTGTGGTCTTTGCAGTCGTAGTCTTAGTTTGACTTGCCCTGCTAAGACAGAAGTAGTTTAAATGATGCAGATTATTCAGTAAACATAAAATTTTGTTTTGAGTCCTATTTAATGTCCATTGATGCAGTAATGATTTTTATTACAGGTCCGAAGGGTCACTTGTGTCAACTCTGAAGACTCTTCTCTTCTTCACAGCATTAATGATCACGTTGCCCATTGGACTATATTTTACTTCAAAGGCCTATGTGTTTGAAGGTAATTCACCAGAAACGCAAGGGGAGAGAGTCTTCTCACTAGTCCATTAGGTATCCAAAAAAAGGACCATCAGATGGGGTTAAATTGAGAGATACCAAAAAAAACAAAGACGCACATTGTATCACTTAGTTGAAAACTACATATCTTTCAGGCTGTTCATGCAGATATCATTGCTCGAGTGCTGTATACTGCCCTGTTTTGATACAATGCTAAATACAGTGATAGAATCATGTACCAAAAATCCATAATCAATATTCTTTATTCTATTCCCAAACTCTAAAATGAATATTAAACTATAGCTGCTTTCCATGTGACCATAAAAAGTCCAAGTCATAAGTGGCATAACTATTATTTAACATTCTTTTTAAAGTTTTGGGATTGAATAAAAAATATTGATTATGGCCTTGTGTTACAGCAATAACCAAGTACCAAAATGCTATACACGTAACAAAACAGTACAGGTTGTACAACCCTATATGTTGCAATTAATATACAGTGCTTGAATAATATTTGCCTGCACAGTTCCTCCTTTACCATCATCTCTGAACAATTATCCAAAGGCTTTGCTATTCACATAGTAAAGAATCTACATCCTTGGAACTGGGATTATAGATAGCATATGAATTAAGTTTTTTTTTTTAATGGTTCTAGTGCCCGTATCATCATGAGGTAAGGATCCACACACACACTCTGGCTTTAAAAATGTTCTTTGTAATTTGCCTCAGAGTATTGGTGGTGTAGTCCCTTTTACCTACTAAGCCTCTCAGATAACTCCAGGTTCAAGTAGATCACCAGTAAACTCAGTGTGGCATTTGGAATAAAGCTGAGAAGTCTGAGAAACTAACTTTATATTTAAAAGGCTGTTTCTCTACGATGTTTACACTGTACACCCACAGGGAGTATTTCATCCTGATCAGCTGAGGTTAATTCATTGTAGTTAATGGATTATGAAAACTTTCCATTGCAGTTGGTGGGTTCTGTAGGGTTCACTAAAATCTAGAATCTGTGTAGTGGCTCCGGACTGCACTATGCTGAATATGCAACAATTTACTTTGCAGGCACCTTTGGAATGTCCAGCAGGGACAGCTATTTTTATGCTGCAATCGTGGCGGTGGTTGCTGTGCACGTGGTACTGGCCATGTTTGTCTATGTGGCATGGAATGAAGGCTCGCGGCAATGGCGTGAAGGCAAACAGGACTAATGTGGATTTCTGTGAACAGTTTTTGGAAACAGATGATTGGAAGAAGGGAGTGCGACTTTGTACCAGCTGCCTACTGCTTGCATGGAAAAGACTGTGTACAAATCTCACCCAGGAAGGGTAATTCCTTTAAACTGGGTGGGTCTGTGTCAGATTCTTTTTAAGTACTGCGGCTCAAACCTTGTATATTAGCTTGCATTGTGAAATGGATCACTTTTTGTGAAATTTGATTCCTCAACTTTACTTGTGAGCTAACAAAGAATTTTAAGCTGCAGAGAAATATAGGCTTAATTGCTTTGTGCCAGTGCTGAAAAAGTTGTTTCTTGCAGTCAGTTTCTTTGTAGCACTACTCAATAACAATCACAATGATTTTGAAATGGTAGGTTAGGTTTTGTTTTTTTTTTTTTGAAACATTCATAATGCCTTTGAAGCATAATGAAAGGAAACCCAATATAAAATCCAAATGTTCAGTACCTGGCACAACAGCCACAGGCAAGAGTCTTTCTGAACACATGCCTTTCCTTATGACAACTGGCCAAAGGCTCTTTGAAGCAATAATGCAGTGGTCCTGGAAGAACCACACCAAGATACCAGCAGAGGGTCTGAAGGTTATTCAGATCCAGTAGAGCAGAGTACTCTTCCTCCAAATGCTTATACCTAAATATTTCAAGCCTGACCTGTGTACTATGGTGTGCCGCCGGTTATTAGAGATTGACTGCACTCCTTGTCATCTGCTTCTTCTACTCCTTCCCTCCTGCAGGCTCACACACACTCCTCCTCCAGACCCCAAACCAAGCAGCCCTCTCCTACTCTTCTCACCCATAGTTTAGCAGCCCTCTCCTCCTCCCTTCAGTTTCTGCTGTTGCTGCTGCACCTAGTCTTCTCTTGAGGCTAAAACTGCTCCTTTGAGCCCTGTCCGGGCTGAAGACTTAGCCACCACTTCCTATACACTGTCCAGCCATGAAAATCCACTTTTCTCGGGCAAAAAGGTTTGCACCTTCATATGAGGCATGGTGGTGTAATTTTATTATTTTTGAACTTGTAATAAGATTTAAAAAATAATTAAAGAGAGAGAAGTCATAAGGTTTTTGTATTTTTTTAGGTTGGTAACCAAGGATGGTTCTGCTATAGTTTACTGGATACCATGTTTTCTGGTCTGGGCCAAAATATTAGGAATATGGAGTCAAAATGAGCTTCACTATGCAGATGATTTACCTTGGGTTTTTCTAAAAAATCAAAATTGATGGAAACCCATCCTGTTATTGAAAGCTTAGTCTCTTGTAGATAGGAGCTGTACAGCTTTATAGGCATATGATGTTCTCCGCAACCATTAGTGTCCTGGGCTGGGGGGTGCGGTGGAGACAGCAACAGCGACACCTAGTGGCCATATCGAGGGCCCATGACTGCAGTGTACCAGATGGTACACTGCAGTCATGGGCCCATGTACCCCCAGGGAAGAACAGTCCCTGTAACGACCAGAAGGGGGAAATATCCCCAGGCTGCTGCGCATGAAGGCTCATGCCGCCGGATGGCAGCCTCGATTCCATGCGAGCTGGGAGCCTGAAAACAATTAAGGAAGCCTGCAGAAAATTACTCAAACGTATAACTGAAAGACCTTATTTCCACTTCTCAGTTATGCATTTAAGGTTAATGAGAGAACTTGGTTTGAATGCTGCATTTACATTCCAGCAAGCCAGCACTGCTGCACTTAGTCTCATCCTTATTCCTTTATTAAAAAGGACAATATAAAAGTGTCTTTATGAATATTAATGAGCAGCCTTACAATGTTTCGGGTTGATTCCTGTACTGTGATCATGTAGTGGAACAGTGGGCGGGAAGGGTAAGTGTAAAATGAGCTCCTGGGGTGTATTTTGATCAGTGAAGTCCTGCCAAAGACAGTGTATGTGTTGTTTTGCTTTGTTGTTTTTGGTGGGGGGATTATTTGTTCTTTCCTTTGTATTTGATTTAAGTTTAAAAAAAAATTCTTACTTTCCCAGTTTATGGAGAAAAACAGCAGCAATGTTTGTAGAAGCTCATTCAGTAGAGGGAAGAACATATTTGTTTAATTTTTTTTTTTTTGTACTTTTGGTTCAAATTGGTGGGGTCTTTTTTTGTTTCTGTTTTCATGTGAGGGGATAAAATGATGGGCTGGACTTTGAGACAAGTGCAAAGTTCCTTCTGCAAGTTTGTATTGCTCTTAATCGGGTTGTGGGTGGGGAGAGGCAACGTGTGAGAATAGCTAAGATTCCTGTACCCAGAGGTTGCAGCTGTAAATAGAATATTTAATAATTTATGAAAAGTTTTAATTAAAAATGCTTGGTTTTTCTCTGGCTTTGGTTATTTATTGCTTTACTTTCAGTTTATTCTGCCTTTTGTGTCTCATCCCTAGGGCCATCAGAAGTAACCTGAAACAATGATAATTTGACAGTTCCCTGTTACACTGCTGTCCAAATACTCTGAAACAGCTATGTGCCATTCCTGCCAAAAGAATTTTGCTGTTGGGCCAAGACCAGCTGTATTAACAAATTTCATTAATTACTTATTAAAGATTTTCATAATTAGTCATTTAAAAGTAAGGTTTAAATTGCTGTGGTGACATGGAGTATAGCTGCTTGATGTGTGCTTTTAATATATAATACAAGGAGGCACCGTTTTATCAGGCATCTGAAGCATGTAGAGAAGTGTGGTGTAAGAGTATTGAGTGCAACTATTTTAAAATGGTTAAATAGGTATACATTGGCTATAGAAAGTCAGCACCCCCTTGAACATTTTTCACATTTTGTTGTCTTTAGTATCATATTTGTATGCATTTGAATGAGTATTTATTAATTTTCCCACTTGTCAGCACAACATTTTCTACACCTTTCGGGGACAAAGTCTAAAAAACCCCTCAACAATTGATTAATTCTGCATCTCCTGAGATACTTGTGGAAGTACCTCTGGCAGTAGTTACAGCTGTGTCTGTTGGGATAGATTTTCACCAACTTTGCACACCTAGATTTGTTAATATTAGACTGTTCTTTACAAAACTATGAAAGCTCTGTCAAGTTCCTTGGAGAGCGTTGACGGACAGCAGTCTTCAAGTCATGCCACAGACATTTGATTAGATTGAGGTCAAGGCTCTGAATGGGTTGCTCCAGGACATTTACCCACCTCAGTGTGAACATTAGGTCATCACCATGCAATGTGAACATTAGTCCCAGTTTCAGATTTCTTGCAGAGGGCAGCAGGTGTTTGTCAAGGACTTGCACCTTTCTCCAGTCATTGTCATTTCTGGCCTGAGAAATTTTGTCCCAAAGTTTGTTTGACAGCTCCTTTCTGCTTACGGCTGACTCTCTTCTTCCAAATGCACTACTCACCCCCAAACAATGAGAAACATCGGTGTAGTGTAAATGCACTCCTCACCATGCTTCATAGGAAGGGATGGTGTTCTCTGGGTAATGTGCTGTATTGGGTTTGTGCCAAACATAATGCTGTATATCCAAGCCAAAAAGTTCTTAAGTTTTGTCAGACCTCACAACCTTTTGACCCATGGCTACAGTATCAAATGGGATTAAGGTGGGCGTGCTTGAGTAATGGCTTTCTTCTGGCCACCCTACCATGCAGGCAGATTTGTGGAGTGCTTGGGCTATTTTCTTCACATGCCTGCTTTGACCAGTCCTGGCTGCGGAAGTCACTAATTCTTTCAAAGTCATTGGCCTCTTGGTTGCCTCCCTGGTCGGTCTCCTTCCTCAGTCATTCAGTTTGGAGGGAACAGCCTCCTGTAAGCAAAGCCTTGAGGGTGCCATTCACCTTCAACAACTTCATAATCTTGCCCATGCTCCAAGGATCTGTTTCCATAATTTTGCCTCAAAGTTTGTTTGACAGCTATTTTGTGCTTGGCTCTTTGCTTTCAAATGCACTATCCAGGAGAGAGAAGCGACGGTAAGTGTTAAACTGTACCAATTCATATGAAAGGATAAATTTAACACAGGTGGGGCAAGTCATTTGATAGAAGGTTCCACCAGACCTTTAAAGGGTAGATTTTCAGACATGCGCTCGCCTGCACCCATAGACGCCTGATTTTTATAACATGTGCACGCACATGTTATCCCTTTTATCCAGGGAAGAATGGTGGGCATCACGTGCTAATTCATCCTGCTATCTACTGAAAACACCATTTAAGGTAAGCAAACTTGCTTTTTTCCATTGGTAAGCAGGGTTTGAATTAGCTATGTTCTGGAGTCCCAAAGCTGCTTTTTTACAACCCAGACTCCACTGTGGATAGTAGACTACTTAGAATCTGTCTGTCGCAAGACAGTGCAACCTACTTCACCATCTTTGGAAGCTAAAGCATCCAGCTGGTAGTGGAAGGTGAATGTATAGACATAATCAATGGGCATGCCTCTCGGGTGTGCTATCAATGTCGCAGTCATGTGCACCTGGTGGGCTTGAACTGGACCCAGCAGGGCAAGGTCAGCCAAAATATAGCAATTCTGGATACAAGACATAATCCAATTAGAGTTCTTTTGGAAACAGCAACTCCCAGTCTGTTGGGGTCATATGTGACAAATAGTTAAGGAGTCTTCCTGTGAGAATGTGTATGAGGTCCTGGTTACAATTGAGCAGCTGGTGGAGTCTTTCGCCTTCATGGGCATGAGGCTTCAAATAGAAGGCTGGAAGCATGATGGATTGGTTCAAGTGGAAAGCCAAGAAGATCACCTTGGAAAGAAACTTAGGTGAGTTCTCAGTACCACTTTGTCATGAAAAAAAACTATAGATAAGTGAGCAGATGTACTAGTGCTTGAAGTTCACTGATGTGGTGTGCAGAAGTTACCGTAACCAGGAAGAGTACTTTCTAGGTAAGACATGTCAGAGTGGCTCATAAGGGCTACATTGATGTCCCAGGGCACAGGGGGTTTTGTGATTTGAGGCTTAATTCGTACCAGTCCTTTCATGAATCGGGATACTAGAGGACGTAGAGCGATGGGCCATCCATTTTCCTGTGTATGGAATGTGGCTATGGCATTCAGGTGCACTTTGACAGATGATGTCGCTAGACCTGACCTAGATAGCTGAAGCAGGTAGTGAAGTAGCACATGTACACCATGATGTATAGCGGCTCCACTTAAAGGCATAGTTCTGGTGCATGGAAGGCTTACATGCCTTATAAAACTTCTAAAGCAAATCCCAACCATCATAGCCAGATCCATAGCAGACATAGTTAATATATCGCTTGAACAAGGCACTTTCCCTGAGTCAAGTGTACCAGCATCAAACCAATCCTCAAAAAAACACAACTCAAAAAAGCCAATCCATCAAATTACGACCCATCTCCAACCTTCCCCCTTCATCGCCAAGATCCTTGAAAAAATCGTCACCCGTCAACTCAGCACACCTGCAAAATCACAACATCCTATCCCCATCCCAACATGGATTCAGAAAACACTTTTAACACCGAAACACTCCTCCTTTCCCTCACAGACCCCATCCTCGGAGACCTGTACCACAGCCAATCATACCTCCTCATCCTACTTGACATCAACCATGAAACCTTACTAAACAGACTAAGTGACATCGGCCTAGGCAACACCACACTCAAGTGGTTCAAATCATACCTGACAAACCGGTCATACAAAGTCAGACTTAACTCCACTGAATCCAAACAAATCCCCCTTACACATGGTGTACTTCAAGGTTCATCCCTCTCCTCCACCCTTTTCAACATCTACATCCTCCCCCTATGTACGCTTCTAACCGGATTAAATCTAACCTTCCTATACACAGACTATGTTCAGATTCTACTCCCCATAAAAGAAACTATCACAAACACACTAAAAACTTGGGACAACCACCTTCTGAAGATAACACAACTATTATCTCAAATGTCCCTTAACCTCAACAAAACTGAAATACTTCACATCAACAACAAGACCATCTCAACTCTCAAAGACAACAACCCAGCACCTGCAATAGATGACAGAATAACCTCCTCAGCCAGTGATCTCTGTGTACACATTGATAATGAACTCAACATGAAGAATCATATCAACACAATAATAAAGGATGGATTCTTCAAACTGCAAATACTCAAAAAAATCAAACCACTTCTCTATGCCCAAGATTACAGAACAGTACTCTAAGCACTGCTTTTCTCCAAACTCGCTATTGTAATGCCCTACTCCTGGGTCTCCCATCCAACACTCTCAGGCCACTACAATTGCTCCAAAATGCAGCGGCAAGATCACTCTCAAACACCAAAAAATCTGAACACATCTCACCAATCCTCAAAAACCTGCACTGGCTGCCCATCACACACAGGATTCAATACAAAGTTCTAAAACTCATACACAAAGCACTATACACTGAAATATTTGACTGGCTGAGCCCTGCCCTTCACTTTCAATCCAGTCAGAGAACACTCTGATCCACTAGCACTGGACTCATTCCTACACCATCCCCAAAAATGGCCCACTTAACTTCAACAAGGGGACGATCCCCAACAATGGCAGGCCCAACACTCTGGAACAGCCTACCACCTCAACTCAGGCTCAACCCCACAACCCAATAATTCAGAAAGAACCTTAAAACATGGCTCTTCAAAAATACATATCCAACTACCACCCAACCATGAAGATGTGCCCTCCCCCCCTTCCCACACCACCCACCACAGTACCACATAATCACATATTGTGATCAACCCCAAAAACCCAAGCTTTCTTACCACACTTGATGCAAAGTTTTAACGATTTTCTCTACCTCTAGTATGATTTATGACTCCCCACAGACCAACTGATATGTATGCTACAAAGTTTCAATGCAAAATGTTATAAAATTCAATGCAAAATGTTACAATGTTTCAATGTAAAACAAGAAGTCTACATTAATAGACTCCTCTGTTACACTGTAAGCCGGTGTGATATGTCTGATGAACATCGGTATAGAAAAACAAACAAATAAATAAATAAAAGGAGGACTGCTTGAACTGATTCTAGCAGAGAGATAGCTCAGGAGCTAGTGCTCAACCTTCATGCCATGAGGTGGAAGGATTTCAGCATGGGCTGCAGTATGGTCCCCCCCTTTCTGAGTCAGCAGGGTGGGGTTGCTTCCCAGTGGGAAAGGAGGCTTAACAGATAAATGAATTAGATATGTGAAACCCTGGTTGTCTAGACCAGGCTGGAGCTATCAGTATCATTCTGGCCAGTTGTAGATGAGCTTTTGAACTGTGCCAGCAATGAGCAGGATTGGAGGAAAAGCGTACATGACTCCCCCTTTCCATGACAAAAGGAAGCATTTGGGGCCTCTGCTGGGGCTGTGAAAGACTGAGCCGAAACATTCCAGTTTCCTGTTGCCCTCTGTGGCAAACAGATCTATCCTCAGCAAGTCCCAGGGTCTGGGCTAGAGACCATTCATGGGGTCAGAAAATTCTGCTGAGGTGGTTCACTGTCAAATGCAGTGAAGCTTTGTGCGATATCGCCCACTGCCAGATCCACAACATATTGTGGCAAAAGAATCCAGAAGCCTGCTTGTTTGTTCACATCACCACTTGATTGTCCATTCAGATTGTGATGTTCTTCCCATGCAGGACATAACTAAAAGCGTGAAGGGTGTGGCGAATAGTCCTGAATTTTAACAAGTTGATTTGAAGGTGACTTTCCAGTTTTGATCAAAATCTAGAGAGGCCCTGTGTGAGCTCCCCAGTTGGATGTTGATGCATCTGTGCCTAGTATCGTTGGATGTGGGGTGGATGTAGAGGGGCATCAATTGGTGGTAGTAGCAGCAGCAGCAGCAGTTGATCCACCAGTGAATTTCTTGTGCCATTATGGCTGTTATTACAATTTGGGTGTGGAGGGGTTGGAGGTGCTGGTTCCACTGTGGTGTGCAACCCCCCACTGGATCTGTCTCACATATAGTTGAGTGTACGGAACCTGATGAATAGCTGCTGCGAGATGGCCTAGCAATTTTTGAACATTGCAGGCTGTTGCTCAAGCAGATGGAAGTAGCGAGGTTGCCACCCAAAGAAGGTTTGACACCCTGCTCAGGGAAAGGAATGCCCTTGGCGTTGTCTGAGTGCTTCAATGAACTGCGGTCTCTGTGTTGGGGTGAGGACCGATGACTTGAAATTGACAAGGCCAGCAACTGAAGGAGGCCAATTGTGGAGTGCATATGATTGCATAATATATCCGGAAATGGGGCTACTATCAGCCAGTCCAGGTAAAGGAAGACTCTGAGACCCTGACATCTGAGATGTGCAATGACACAGCCAGGCACTTTGTAAATACTCTGAGCCAAGGAGAGGAGAAATGGCAGCACCGTGTATTGGTATTGATAGCTACTCGGAAACAGAGGAAGTGCCAGTAGGATGGATGGATGGGAATATAAGCCTTTGCATCTTTCAGGTCTAGCAAGCTCATTCAGTCATTGTGTTGTAGAAAGGAAAGGATGGTCCCCAAAGAGCACATCCAAAACCTCTCTCTGCAGATGTGAGATTGAGGGCACAGAGATCCAATATAGGCTGCAGCCCCTCATCCTCTTGGGGATAGGGAAGTACTGCAAGTAGAACCCATTCTGGATTTTGGGCATGGATACCTCCTGAATTGTATTCTATTGAAGCAGTTGTTGAACCTTGAGATACAGAAGAGAGGTTTTGGGATGGGTTGACAGGGGGAATTGATAGATGTGGAAGTGGTGGCCTCGAAATGAAGTTGAGGCGATATCTCTGTTCTACAATGCTCAAGACCCACTGGTCTCTGGTGATCAGTCTCCAGGTTGGAAGACAGTTAGTTCTTTCCCATTTTGAGAAGTTGGAGCAGGAGATAAGGATGTCAAAAACTGGGTGCTGGCTGTTGCTGCTGTGGCTGCTTCTGTTTGGCAATGCTCCCTGGGTAAAGGGCGAGAGACCTGGCCCTGAGAGGCCCATTTGGTCTATGACAGAGGGGGAAGATGGTAATGGTATGGTCTGAAAGGCTTCCTGCGGTAGTGTGGCTTTCTGTACAAGTAGTAGGACTGTCTAGGTGAGGTGGAGCATCACCTGAGGTTGATAAGAACTGCACAGCCACATTTTGCTCTTTAATTTGAGACACAGTTTACTGGAGCCTTTCATCGAAGAGGGTGTCTTGAAGGCATGGCAGATTGGCCAGTTTTTTGTTATCTTCGTGGATGTTGCTCGCCTGAAGCCAGGCCATAAAGTGAGCGCTTATGGAGACCGCCGAGATATGGGTTGAGGTGTCAAAAGACCCTCATATACTGAGTGCAGTAGGTGACACACGGCCTCTTCCAGATCATGCAAAGGGGTAGGTGTGATAGGTTCTCCTGACTCACACCACAGAAACGATTTCAGATGCTGGACATACTCGTAAATATATTGGACCATATAGAACTGGTGCTGTTATTTGGGCCGTTAACATGAAGCCTTGGAACACCTTCCTGAATTTGCTCAGCAAGTGGTTATCCTTCCCAGGTGCAGTGTTTGATGGGAAATGGGCTCTCTGAGGTCTCTTCATAGCCAATTCCATGACTCAAATTTGTGGGGAAGGTGGAAGACTCCAGATCTAGGAAATTTATTCATACAGAATTTGAGGTACAGTTTCCGGGCCATTGAAGGCCCTGAGAAAGGGGTCTCCCACATTTTTTTTTAGCAAGATGGCATCTCAACACTTTCTGGATGGGCAAAGCTGTAGGTTCTGATGGAATATCAAGTGCTTTAAGCATATCAAGGACCTTGGTTCTTGGGTCCAGATCCTTCCGAACTTCCACTTTGAGCACCGTTCCCATTTTTTCAATGAAACGGGAATACATCAAATCTGCAGGTGGGGAGGAGTGATCTTGCAGCTCCAGGGTAGGATCTGAAGGAATACCTGTAGCACTTGAAGGAGACTCCCTTGGTGAAGCAGGGGCCAACCATGTAGGAGAAGGCAATCTACATGGATTTCGCAGAGATGTAATTGGAGGTGTAGAGTGCTTCCATCCCACAGAGGAGGAGGAGCAATGATCTGAGTGGGGCAAAGGAGATGAAAGTGGTGCCCCCAGCCTGACTGCCTCCGGTGAGGTTGGAACAAGTGGATAGATGGGAGGAAAACTAGAAGACCTAGTATAGGGAAGAGTGAAGAGAAGGAGTGGATATCTGTGATCTGCTCCATCACTTAGGAACGTTGCCCCGGGGTTAATGGAGGGGCATCTTCTTCTGAAACCATAATTGGTTCTCCTTCCAGAATGGCAGGGGAAGGAGGGAATACAATGGGGCTGGAGTCTGAAACTGGAAACATTGAGACAGGAGTTGCGGCTCAGGCAGTGCGCTGATGATAGGTAAGGGCAGGTGAAGGAATGGGTCACCCCAATGAAGGGGTGGAGCTGTATACTTCTGTGTTGGCAGCGCAGCACACAGAATGTCCATTGAAGCCTCTACCCCCTGCTGCCTTGGAAGTACTGGGAAATGTATGTTGTGACATCATGGATTGTGGCGAAGACAGGTATGGGTCATGATCTTTATCGGAGCTGGTGGAAATTAGCAGGGTAGATTCCGATGTTTGCGCGCGGTCAGGTTCTTAAAGTGGAGTAGGACGAGTTGAAGACTTCAAAGCCAGTTTGGAAGCCACATGCTTTGCATGAAGCTTCTTTTGCACTGAAGGCTTCAGAGGATGCATCAATGGAATCGACTTTGACAAGGTCCAGTAGCTATCCGGATGATTGATCGACCAGAGAGACTCCTCCAGTGACCATTGTCCTGGCACAGACTTCCCCAGACAAAACACTCCCCAGCCGGAAAGGCTGGCATCCGTGGTAACCACCGTCCAATCAGGCACCACCGAGGGAATCCCGCGGCTCAAGTTGTCCGAGAGGAGCCACTAATCGAAACTGGACTGTGTAGAATCTGTAAGAGGAAGGGGAAGATGAAATTGCTTGGAGCCCGGGTTCTACCGGGAAAGCAATGCTGTCTGCAAAGGTCTCATATGAGCAAAGGCCCATGGGACTAACTCCAGGGTCCAAGCCATCAATCCTAGGACCCACAAGTAATCCCATAATCTGTCCCTGCATTTTGAAGATGCGGTCTTCGGTAAGGAAAACTCTCCCCTGTTGCCTGTCGAACAGGATCCCAGGAATTCCAAGGACAGGGAGGGTTCCAGGTGACTCCTGGCAAGGTGGACCACCCAACAAAGCGATCGCAGCAGCTGAAGCATTCTGTGTACTGCCAAATGGTAGACTCTGATTTCACTAGAATCAGCCAGTCGTCCAGATACGAATGTACCAAGAATCCTTCTTTCTGGAGTTGCGCTGCCATGACAACCATTATCTTGGTAAAGGTCCTGGGTGTGGTAGCAAGACCGAACGGTAGAGCGTGAAACTGATAATGATGATCCAGGATGGAAAACCTCAGGAATTTCTGGTGGGCGGGTCAGATGCTGATGTGCAAATATGCCTCCGTCATATCTAGTGATGCTCGGAACTCTCCCCAATGCACCGAGGCAATGACGGACCTCAGAGTCTCCATGTGAATGCGTGGAACCCGAAGGCATCTGTTGACTCTCTTTTTAAATTGAGAATGGGCTGAAAGGCGCCCTCTTTCTTGGGCACCATGAAGTAAATGGAATAGTGGCCCCTCTGCTGTTCCGCAGGAGGAACTGGCATAATGGCACTGAGCTTGAGAAGGTGCTGTAATGTATTTCGCACCGCCTGACATTTCTCCTCGTAAGTGCATGGGGAGACCAGAAACTGGTCTCGAAGGCGTCGTGCAAAATCTGAAGCGTAACCTTGTCTTATCACGGTGAGTACCCTCTGCTCCGATGTCAATTTGGCCCATTCCTCGTAAAACAGAGACAGTCTGACCCTACGACGACCGGTACCAACGAATGGACTAGCCTCATTTCATTGTGCGGATTTAACTCCCACTGCAGATTGGGGGTTACCTGTTCTACCGAAGCGATGCCCTCGAAAGGACTGGGACAATGACTGCTGTCTTCCCGAAGTTTGCCTAAAAAATGAGCTCAACGACCGGGATGTTAGAAATCTTCGATTCCCATGGAAACGAGACTGAGGGAGAAAGGAGCCCCTCAATTTGGGCCTATCCTCTGGCAATCGATGAACTTTATTCTCACCCAAAGACTGAATCATGTCTTCTAAGTCCTTGAAAGGAAGAGAGCCCAGCTGAGCTTTGGAAGAGACATCCGCAGACCAGTTTCTTAATCAGAGAAGCCTGCATGCAGAGATAGCCGAAACAATTGACCTGGCAGATGTCTGCAGCAGGTCATAAAGGGCATCCTCTGTTGGAGGAAGAGCCCTGTAGTTGTTGTACCCAACGAAGACCAGCTCACAAAGAAAAGCTGCTGCCCATGACAGAACACACTCCTAGTGCTGAAACCTCAAATATTTTCTTGAGCTGAAGCTCCAGTTTGCGATCCTGGAGATCCTTGAGGGCTGTCGCCCCCGTAACTGAGATGGTGGTCTTTTTGGTGACTGCTGTAACTGCAGCATCCAACTTGGGAACTCGAAGAAGGTCCAAGGTGTCCTCTGGCAGAGGATATAGCTTGTCCATGGCTTTACTGACCTTCAACCCCAAATCAGAGGTGTCCCATTCTCGGAATAGCAAGTCTGTGACTGAGAGATGAAAAAGGAAGGAAATGGTTGGACCACGAAGCCCCAACATCACCGGATCAATGGTCCCTATCCAGGACTCCTCATGTGGAGCGTTGATGCCTAACGCCTCCAGAATCACGAGGATAAGCGGGCCCAGCTCATCCTTTCTAAAAAGGCAGACCACTTTTGGGTCATCACCCTCAACAATATGGGAGCTGCGGATAGAAGCATGCTGCTGGGTTCCATCACTGTCTGCCCCCAGTGGAGGCTTGGATGGCAGAGTCTGATCGCCCAGATTGGAAGCCTCTGAAAAGGAATCAGGTCTCCATATGGGGCACCACCGACCGTAAGGGGCGCTTCAGCTTTGAGGACTCTGCACTCTCCCGAGATTTGGACCTCATCCGAGAACCTGACAATGGCACCTCCAAAGAAGATTCATCACCACCATGCTTTTTTGCTGATTTCCTGGCCTTCTAGGCCTTATGGAGAAGCAATATAAATTTGGAGGAGGAGAAGGACAAAGAGGAGGAGTCTGAGGCCCCCTTGGGGCTCTCCTCAGCCGCACCTGAGCTATGCCCTATTGGTCTGCCCCCCCCCCCCCCCCCCCAGGGGCTGTTGCGAGTTGTAACTGCTGCTCCGTGCAGGTTACACCCATGTTTCTGTTATGGGCAGTAGCTGCTGTTCCGTGCAGGTTGCCCATTTTTCTGTTAAGGATAGTAACTGCCGTTCCGTGCAGGTTACCCCCATGTTTCTGTTATGGGTAGTAGTTTCAGTTCCGTGCAGGTTACCTCCATGTTTCTGTTAAGGGTAGTAGCTGCTGCTCCATGCAGGTTATTTATTTTATTTATTTATTTAATAATTTTTATATACCGACTTTTCATGCAAGTATATCAAATCGGTTTACAGTAGTTAGCAATTAATCATTTAAAATTATTTGCATTTCCAAAGAAGAAAGAAGTAAATATATTATTTCATAATATTATTAACATAGCAAGCTAAATAGTATGCTAAATAATCAAAATGTAAACACTTACAGAGTTAATATAGTTAGGGTAGAGATAGTATAATAAAAATATACATTACCTTGGTATAAAATCAGAATTGTGAGTTAATTATGCTAACAGCTCTTGGTAGGCTTGTTTAAAAAGCCAAGTTTTAATTCCTTTTTTAAATAATTTGATGTCAGCTTCTAGTCGTAATTCCTGTAGGATGGAGTTCCATAGATGGGGTCCAGCAATAGCGATAGATTTTTCTCTTACATTATCCCCATGTTTCTGTTAAGGGTAGTAAAGCAGAGTTGCTTATCTGTAACAGGTGTTCTCCCAGGACAGCTGGATATAGTCCTCACATATGGGTGACGTCATCAGATGGAGCCCTGTCACGGAACACTTTTGTCAAAGTTTCTAGAACTTTGACTGGCACACTGAGCATGCCCACCTGTTACAGGTAAGCAACTCTGCTTTCTCCCAGGACAAGCAGGATGGTAGTCCTCACATATGGGTGATTAGCAAGCTACAGGCTGACTCATCTTTGTTTGGACCAACAGCGTACAACTTGTGCAACAGCACAACAACTGGTGTACTGTTGGTAAAAATGCGGCAGCCTGAAAATCACAGCAGGTGGATGTGGAAGGAGTTGGGATTATACTGGAAATAAGTTCTTCAAGATGGATTGTCCAAAGGCAGAGTCTTGACGTCCTTCCTTGTCCAGGCAATAATGTGCTGCAAAAGTGTGGAGGGAGCTGCTTTTTGCAACCTTACAGATCTCAGCAATCGGTACTGAACGGTAGTGTGCTACTGATGTTGCCATGGCTCTTACTGAGTGCGCCTTCACTCGTCCTTGGAGGGGAAGGCCTGCTTTCTCACAGCAGAATTCGATGCAGTCTGCAAGCCAGTTGGAGAGAGTTTGTTTGCCCACTGCAGCTCCCGATTTGTGTTTATCGAAAGAAACAAAGAGTTGGTTGGTTTTCCTGTGGACTGCAGTGCGGTCTAGGTAAAATGCAAGAGCACGTTTACAGTCCAAGGTGTGTAAAACTCTCTCTCCCTGATGAGAGTGAGGCCTTGGGAAAAAGGTGGGCAAGACTATAGATTGATTCAGGTGAAAGTCGGTTACCACCTTGGAAAGGAACTTAGGGTGAGTACAGAGGACCACTCAGTCATGGAGGAACATTGCATAGGGTGAGTATGTGACAAAGGCTTGTAACTCACTGATCCTTCGAGCAGATGTAATGGCTACTAGGAAAAGGACTTTCCATGTAATAAATTTAATATCGCAGGAGTGCAAAGGCTCAAACGGGGAACGCATGAGTCTCTAACTACTACGTTTAGGTCCCATTCAGGAACTGGTGGCCGTATAGGGGGGCTTAAGTTGCAATAGGCCCCTCATAAACCGACTCACAAGGGGTTGCGCTATCGGGCATCCCCTACTCCTTTGTGGTACGCTGAGATGGCACTGATGTGTACCCGTACCGAGTAAGTCTGGAGACCAGAGTCTGAAAGGTGCCAGCGATAGTCTAAAAGAGATGGAGTGGGGCAAGAAAAGGGGTCGATACCTTTTTGCGTGCACCATGTGGTAAATCTATGCCACTTAGAAAGATAAGATTTCCATGTGGACGGCTTTCGTGAAGCTACAAGCACTTGAGAAACCCTTGTTGAAAGATTGAGTGGTTGTAGGATCAGGCTTTCAACATCCAGGCTGTGAGGGATGGGGTCTGAAGGTTTGAGTGGTTGTAGGATCAGGCTTTCAACATCCAGGCTGTGAGGGATGGGGTCTGAAGGTTTGGGTGGTGCAACATGCCGTGGTTTTGAGTTATGAGATTGGGCGCTGTGCCCAGGCGAATGGGTTCTTGGATGGAGAGGTCGAGAAGCATGGGAAACCATACTTGTCGAGGCCAGTACGGGGCTATGAGTATCATTGATCCCCTGTCCTGCTGTAGCTTCACAAGAGTTTTGGCTAGTAATGGTATATGAGGATACTCGTATAGGAGGCCTGTGTTCCAGGGGCGAGCGAAGGCGTCCATGGTTAACATGTTCTGTTGTCTGTGCAGGGAGAAGAATCTGTCCACTTTGTGATTCAGTTTGGATGCAAAGAGGTCAATGGTTGGTTGACCCCAGCGTCGGAAGATTTTGCTCGCTATACAGGGATCCAGAGACCACTCGTGGGGATGGAAACATCGAATGAGGTGATCTGCTAGTACGTTATGTATGCCTGCCAGATAAGTGGCCCGGAGATGCATGGAGTGTGCAAGGGCCCAGGCCCAGATCTGCGCAGTTTCCTGGCAGAGCAGATAAGAGCCCGTTCCTCCCTGTTTGTTCAAGTACCACATCGCAACTGTGTTGTCTGTCTGTATGAGAACAGTCTTGTGTGAAAGGCAGTCCTTGAATGCATATAGAGCATAACATATGGCTCAAAGCTCTAGGAAGCTGATATGAAACTTTGCTTCGAGTTGTGTCCAAGTACCTTGAGTTTGAAGGTTGTTCACATGAGCTCCCCAACCCAAGTTGGATGTGTCCATGGTTAAGGTCACTTGAGGAACCGGTTGCTGGAAGTGTAGACCTGTCAGCAAGTTGGCTCTGTTTGTCCAGCAGAGAAGTGACAGACGCAGCTGGTCGGTGATATGGATCTGGGATGAAAGAGGTTGAGTGGCTTGGAGCCACTGAGATTTCAAAGTCCATTGAGTTATTCTCATGGCTAGCCTGGCCATAGGAGTGACATGGACCGTGGAAGCCATGTGGCCCAGCAATGTGAGTAATTGATGGGCTGAGGCTGTTTTGTAAGTGCGCAGAGATGTAGCCAGCTTGGAGAATATGTCTGTGCGGTCGTTGGGCAGGAAGGCCTTTGCGACTGTGGTGTCCAAATCTGCTCCGATGAAGGTAAGGAAGTGACATGGATGCAAGTGGGATTTTTGGTAATTTATCAGAAATCCTAGCAAGTGTAGAAGATTCGTAGTGAGCTTTAGAGAGTTGAGAGCTCCTTGCTTGGATCAACTCTTTATTAGCCAGTCGTCCAGGTAAGGAAACACGTGAACGATGTTTTTGCGCAGATGTGCGGCAGCCACTGATAGGCATTTTGTAAACACTCGAGGTGCTCAGGCAAGACTGAATGGCAGAACTCGGTATTGAAAATTTCTGTGACCGACTATGAAGCGCAGGTATTTGAGGTGATGTGGGAATATGGCGATATGTGCGTATGCATCCTGAAGATCCAGAAAACAGAGCCAATCTCCTTGTTGCAGTAGGGGAAGCATGGTGCCGAGAGACACCATCCTGAATTTTTCTTTTTGAAGGAATTTGTTTAGATTGTGGAGGTCTAGGATGGGGCAGAGACCGCCCGATATTTTTGGAATCAGAAAATAGCGTGAGTAGAACACTCTGCCCCTCTGTGTCAGGGAAACTGGTTCGCAGAAGGGTGGAAAGTTCTGACTTTAGAAGCAATGTGTGGTCTTTTCGGGCCCACAGCAGATTTGGTGGAGAGTCCGGGGGTACTGTGAGGACGTTTAAATGGTATCCCTGGCCTATGATGGATATTACCAGCAGCAAGAGGGGGGCTTCCCAGTCTTTTGCATCGAGTGTCACATTTATGATTTTTTACCCACCGGTGAGAAGTTGTACATGTGCATGCGATGCAAAGAGCTCCTGGCTCTCAGAGAACGAGTCCGATCTCTGGAGGCTAGAGTGGCAGACCTGGAGGAGCTGAGGCAGACAGAGAGGTATATAGATGAGACCTTCAGGGACATAGTAGCCAAGTCCCAACTTCAGACTGGCAGCCCTGATGCTGCCTTGGAGGAAGAAGGTCTCATGATGGGAGAGCATCAACCGGGTGCAGCAGGAAAGGATCCTGTAGCAAGGACCTGCTCTCCAGGTGATGCATTGTCCTTTCGCACTGAGGATATCTCCCCAAGGCCTACTGCCCAGGAGGGAAGGGTTAGGTCGGCCGTCATAGTTGGTGATTCGATTATTAGGAATGTAGATAGCTGGATGGCTGGTGGGCGTGAGGATTGCCTGGTAACATGACTACCTGGTGTGAAGGTGGTGGACCTCATGCGTCACCTAGATAGGATTTTAGACAGTGCTGGGGAGGAGCCGGCTGTCGTGTGGGCACCAACGACATAGGAAAAAATGGGAGGGAGGTTCTGGAAGCCAAATTTAGGCTCTTAGGTAGAAAGCTTAAATCCAGAACCTCCAGGGTAGCATTCTCTGAAATGCTCCCTGTTCAACGTGCGGATCACCAGAGGCAGGCAGAGCTCCGGAGTCTCAATGCGTGGATGAGACCATGGTGCAAGAAAGAGGGATTCAGTTTTGTTAGGAACTGGGGAACCTTTTGGGGAAGGGGGAGTCTCTTCCGAAGGGATGGGCTCCACCTTAACCAGGGTGGAACCAGACTGAGGGTGCTAACCTTTAAAAAGGAGATAGAGCAGGTTTTAAACTAGAACAAAGGGGAAAGCCAACAGTCGCTCAGGAGCACATGGTTTGGAGAGAGGTATCTTCAAAGGATACTAATGATGCATTAGAATTAGGGCATCCCGACAGTGAGGTTCCAATAATAAGAAAAGTAGTCCAAGTGCCTGTAACTAAAAACTCACCTGAGCTAAAAAATTCTAACTTATCCCTATCAATTAAAAAGCAGAATGAAATTGCAAACAAAAAACAAACTTTGAAATGTTTGTATGCTAATGCCAGAAGTCTAAGAAGTAAGATGGGAGAATTAGAATGTATAGCAGTGAATGATGACATAGACTTAATTGGCATCTCAGAGACTTGGTGGAAAGACGATAACCAATGGGACAGTGTTATACCGGGGTACAAATTATATCACAATGACAGAGGAGCACCCGGGAGGCGGTGTGGCGCTTTATGTCCAGGATGGCATAGAGTCCAACAGGATAAATATCCTTCATGAGACTAAATACAAAATTGAATCTTTATGGGTAGAAATCCCTTGTGTGTCGTGGAAGACTATAGTGATAGGAGTATACTACCATCCACCTGGTCAAGATGGTGAGACGGACAGTGAAATGCTAAGAGAAATTAGGGAAGCTAACCAAATTGGTAGTGTGGTAATAATGGGAGACTTCAATTACACCAATATTGACTGGGTAAATTTATCATCGGGACACACTAGAGAGATAACGTTCCTGGATGGAATAAATGATAGCTTTATGGAGCAATTGGTTCAGGAACTGACGAGAGAGGGAACAATTTTAGATCTAATTCTCAGTGGAGCACAGGACTTGATGGGAGAGGTAACGGTGGTGGGGCCGCTTGGCAATAGTGATCATAATATGATCAAATTTGATTTAATGACTGGAAGAGGAACAGTGTGCAAATCCATGGCTCTCATGCTAAACTTTCAAAAGGGAAACTTTGATAAAATGAGAAAAATTGTTAGAAAAAAACTGAAAGGAGCAGCTACAAGAGTAAAAAATGTCCAAGAGGCGTGGTCATTGTTAAAAAATACCATTCTAGAAGCACAGTCCAGTTGTATTCCACACATTAAGAAAGGTGGAAAGAAGGCAAAACGATTGCCGGCATGGTTAAAAGGGGAGGTGAAAGAAGCTATTTTAGCCAAAAGATCTTCATTCAAAAATTGGAAGAAGGATCCAACAGAAGTAAATAGGATAAAGCATAAACGTTGGCAAGTTAAATGTAAGACATTGATAAGACAAGCTAAGAGAGAATTTGAAAAGAAGTTGGCTGTAGAGGCAAAAACTCACAGTAAAAACTTTTAAAAATATATCCAAAGCAGAAAGCCTGTGAGGGAGTCAGTTGGACCGTTAGATGATCGAGGGGTTAAAGGGGCACTTAGAGAAGATAAGGCCATCGCGGAAAGATTAAATGATTTCTTTGCTTCGGTGTTTACTGAAGAGGATGTTGGGGAGGTACCCGAACTAGAGAAGGTTTTCATGGGTAATGATTCAGATGGACTGAATCAAATCATGGTAAATCTAGAAGATGTGGTAGACCTGATTGACAAACTGAAGAGTAGTAAATCACCTGGACCGGATGGTATACATCCCAGAGTTCTGAAGGAACTAAAAAATGAAATTTCAGACCTATTAGTAAAAATTTGTAACCTATCATTAAAATCATCCATTGTACCTGAAGACTGTAGGATAGCAAATGTAACCCCAATATTTTAAGAGGGCTCCAGGGGCGATCCCAGAAACTACAGACCGGTTAGCCTGACTTCAGTGCTAGGAAAAATAGTGGAAAGTGTTCTAAACATCAAAATCACAGAACATATAGAAAGACATGGTTTAATGGAACAATGTCAGCATGGCTTTACCCAAGGCAAGTCTTGCCTCACAAATCTGCTTCACCTTTTTGAAGGAGTTAATAAACATGTGGATAAAGGTGAACCGGTAGATGTAGTATACTTGGATTTTCAGAAGACGTTTGACAAAGTTCCTCATGAGAGGCTTCTAGGAAAAGTAAAAAGTCATGGGATAGGTGGCCATGTCATTTCGTGGATTGCAAACTGGCTAAAAGACAGGAACAGAGAGTAGGATTAAATGGACAATTTTCTCAGTGGAAGGGAGTGGGCAGTGGAATGCCTCAGGGATATGTATTGGGACCCTTACTTTTCAATATATTTATAAATGATATGGAAAGAAATATGACGAGTAGGGATGTGAATCGTTTTAGGACGATTAAAATTATCGTCCGATAATTTTAATATCGTCTTAAACTGTTATGGAACACAATACAATACAGATTCTAACGATTTATCGTTATAAATCGTTAGAATCGTGAGCCGGCACACTAAAACCCCTAAAACCCACCCCGACCCTTTAAATTAAATCCCCCACCCTCCCGAACCCCCCCCAATAACTTAAATAACCTGTGGGTCCAGCGGCGGTCCGGAACGGCAGCGGTCCGGAACGGGCTCCTGCTCCTGAATCTTGTCGTCTTCAGCCGGCGCCATTTTCCAAAATGGCGCCGAAAAATGGCGGCGGCCATAGACGAAAAAGATTGGACGGCAGGAGGTCCTTCCGGACCCCCGCTGGACTTTTGGCAAGTCTCGTGGGGGTCAGGAGGCCCCCCACAAGCTGGCCAAAAGTTCCTGGAGGTCCAGCGGGGGTCAGGGAGCGATTTCCCGCCGCGAATCGTTTTCGTACGGAAAATTGCGCCGGCCAGGAAAATGGCGCCGGCAGGAGATCGACTGCAGGAGGTCGTTCAGCGAGGGTTCCGGCGCCTCGCTGAACGACCTCCTGCAGTCGATCTCCTGCCGGCGCCATTTTCCGTACGAAAACGATTCGCGGCGGGAAATCGCTCCCTGACCCCCGCTGGACCTCCAGGAACTTTTGGCCAGCTTGTGGGGGGCCTCCTGACCCCCACGAGACTTGCCAAAAGTCCAGCGGGGGTCCGGAAGGACCTCCTGCCGTCCAATCTTTTTCGTCTATGGCCGCCGCCATTTTTTGGCGCCATTTTGGAAAATGGCGCCGGCTGAAGACGACAAGATTCAGGAGCAGGAGCCCGTTCCGGACCGCTGCCGTTCCGGACCGCCGCTGGACCCGCAGGTTATTTAAGTTATTTGGGGGGGGTTCGGGAGGGTGGGGGATTTAATTTAAAGGGTCGGGGGTGGGTTTTAGGGGGTTTTAATGTGCCGGTTTTTCGATTTTTCGATTTTTAACGACCCGCAGGTTATTTAAGTTATTTGGGGGGGGTTCGGGAGGGTGGGGGATTTAATTTAAAGGGTCGGGGGTGGGTTTTAGGGGGTTTTAATGTGCCGGTTTTTCGATTTTTCGATTTTTCGATTTTTAACGATTTTTAACGATTTTTCACGATATTTTACCCCCCCAAACGGCAACAATACGATTCCCTCCCCCTCCCAGCCGAAATCGATCGTTAAGACGATCGAGGACACGATTCACATCCCTAATGACGAGTGAGATAATCAAATTTGCAGATGACACAAAATTGTTCAGAGTAGTTAAATCACAAACAGATTGTGATAAATTGCAGGAAGACCTTGTGAGACTGGAAAATTGGGCATCCAAATTGCAGATGAAATTTAATGTGGATAAGTGCAAGGTGATGCATATAGGGAAAAATAACGTGGGAATGGGATTTTTATGGATTAAGGGGAGTAAGAATTGAACAAGGGGATGTGTCACTAATTAGACCTAACACTGGGGAATTGGTAACATTTTAGTACACCACTTACAGGTTAGGAGGTAGAAGGTACCCGTGGTATTTCTTAAGGAAAAGGGGAAACAGAGTCCTTGAATACTTTGAATTAATTTGTGGAGACGAACCTTTGGTTCCCACCTTAGGGGCCATAGGTCGGTATTTTCCTTGAGAAATCTAATTAAACCTTCAGTTCTTATGTAGATAGAGGAATTAGAAATTGGGACATTAATACCATTGCTTGTAATTACATTAATTTTCTTTTGCTGGGTTGTAGAGAAAGATTGTGTGGGGAAAAGAAAAGAACATGGGGAGTTATATAGAGGGGACAGTTACGTATGACTTAACCCAAGAGAGAATGAGGTTGACATGGAGAATGGAAGGAATAGGGTATCCCCTTAAAAGTATTATGAAAGGGATGATGATAGAAGGGGTAGAATCTGGGGTTAGAAGTGGTTACACAAGGGTCCCTGGTCAAGGTGACTCCCGGTCTTGGAGAGATGAGTATGGGGGCCCTATAAAGTTTACAATAAATTTGAATGCAAAAGACCAGTCCCAAACAGCTGTTTTCGATATGTGCCAATTGATAGACTGTGGAAATGTTCGGCATCAGCGGTCATATACAGGGAGGGCCGGATTTTAAATGGGTTACGCGCGTAACCCTTCTAAAACGGCCCTGCGTGCGCTGAGCCTATATTGCATAGGCTTCCGGCGCGCACAAAGCCCCGGGACGCGCGTAAGTCCCGGGGCTTTCTTGGGGTGGGCGTGTCGGGGGGCATGACACAATCGGCGCATCATCCGGGGGCGTGTCGGGGGGTGTGACGCGGTCGGCGCGTCATCCGGGGGCAGTGCCGTGGGCGTGGTTTCGGCCCAGGGGCATTCCGGGGGCATGGCCGCGGCCTCCGGAGCGGAACATGGTGCCGGGCAGCTGGCCCGGCGCACACAAAGTTACACCTGCTTCGAGCAGGCGTAACTTCTGCGACAAAGGTGGGGGGGGGGTTAGATAGGGCCGGGGGGGTGGATTAGGTAGGGGAAGGGAGGGAAAGGTGGGGGGAGACGGAAGGAAGGTTCCTTCCAAGGCCGCTCCAATTTCGGAGTTGCCTCGGAGAAAACGGGCAGCGCGTGCAGGGCTCGGCGCGCGCAAGTTGCACAAATGTGCACCCCCTTGCGCGCACCGACCCTATAAAATCCGGCATACTTTTGTTCGCGCATGCTATGTATTAAAATGTACCCCGGAGTGACAAGTATATGTGCTATAATACATACTGCCCCACCTGGGAGCAAGTGGAGTGGATGACAGAGACAGAGGGATGGGTAGCATTCGCTGGACACAGACAAAGAATTGAGACAGTTAATTTCCATAGTTAAAGGCACAAACGATCCACAATGTTTTGACAAGAAATGTAATCAAATTTATTTGACAGTCATCAGGGCAAAGACAAAAAGAGGGGAATTACACACCAAGAAGTCAGGGATGTGTATATCAGTAAATGGAAAGGACCCATTAACCTGCTGCTTCCAGATATTGATTGAAGAAACACCAGACCTTAATACTAGTTCCACAGTAATGCCCGGAATTCAATCATTCAGACCCCCCATTAAATGACCCCAAGATGGTGAGAGTAGTAACTATAAAGGACCTAAGCCAGACCATTGAGGTGGAAACAGGATATGGGGAGGTAAATGCCAGGGTGGAATGGATAAAATACACTGTGAAAACCCTGAACAAGAGCAACTGTTATGCTTGTTCTTCTGGGAAACCTACAACATAGATAGTGCCACTTCCTTTTGGTTGGAACAACCCGGAAGGACTGAAATGTATCCTGGCATTATATCAAGATGAAACGGCTTGCAACAAAGCTACCTATAAGTCTCTGGCTCTCCTATTCCTGGCCCTGAAGCCACATAAGGGGCGACGGGTACCTCCAGTATTTTCCCCAAGTCCTGGGAACCACACTGCCTGCCTCTCACGGTGGGGTGTCAGGGTTCGATCAGCAAGTGGGAGAACTGGATACCTGTACCGCAACCTGGAATGTGACAGGATTGCTGGAGGTTGGAAACTACTCGAATTTGTGAGTAGCCAGAGCAGACTTATAGTGGTACTGCGGAGGAAGAGTAATAAGACCTACACTGCCCACTAATTGGACTGGCACTTGTGCAGTAGTACAACTGGCAATTCCATTCACCCTAGCATTTAAAAGGGAAAAAATAGAGCACAAAACAATGCGAAGGGGCAGTTTGATGAGAGGGTATATTTAGACTCCATAGGAGTACCAAGAGGATTCCCCGATGTACGATTGTTAGATGACACTGAGGAGTTAAAAATACAGAAGGCTCAGCAAATGCTTGAGACCTTAGAGGCAATTTACGAAAGATTGTGAATATAATTGCAACAAGTTGACAGAGATAGGGAGGAATTGTGAGCTAGAGCTCACTAACAGGCCGATACAGTACAGTGCGCTCCGGCGGAGCACACTGTTAACCTGTGGTTGGACGTGCGTTTTCGATGCACTAGCTTTACCCCTTATTCAGTAAGGGGTAATAGCGCGTCGAAAACGCGCGTCCAACCCCCCCCCCTGAAACTAATAGCGCCCGCAACATGCAAATGCACGTTGATGGCCCTATTA
This sequence comes from Rhinatrema bivittatum, assembly GCF_901001135.1. Classification (NCBI taxonomy): domain Eukaryota; kingdom Metazoa; phylum Chordata; class Amphibia; order Gymnophiona; family Rhinatrematidae; genus Rhinatrema; species Rhinatrema bivittatum. The sequence continues at coordinate 319,219,211 of NC_042620.1, forward strand.
GTTATTCCCGCGCGATTCAGTAAGCAAAATGTGCAGCCAAGCCGCACATTTTACTTTCAGAAATTAGCGCCTACCCAAAGGCAGGCGTTAATTTCTGCCGGCACCGGGAAAGTGTACAGAAAATCAGTAAAAACTGCTTTTCTGTACACCCTCCGACTTAATATCATGGTGATATTAAGTCGGAGGTCCCAAAGTAAAAAATAATTTAAAATAAAATTTAAAATCAGCCCGTGGCTCGCGGGTTGAAAACCGGACGCTCAATTTTGCTGGCGTCCGGTTTCCGAACCCATAGCTGTCAGCGGGTTTGAGAACCGACGCCAGCAAAATTGAGCATCGGCTGTCAAACCCGCTGACAGCCGCTGCTCCTGTCAAAAAGGAGGCATTAGGGACACATCCCTAGCGCCTCCTTTTACCGCGGGCCCTAATTAGCATATTTTTATTTACTGGATCGCACGCACAGGACACTGGCCTGGGGGCTCGCCCGCTCTCTTGCATTTCTTTCTGTATCGGCCTGTAATGTTGCTATTACAGATGGTAATACAATATAGAAATAGAACTGTATTTCTTTATTCTCTTATATTCTAATTTCTGGTAAAGAAATCTCTAGCTGTAGAAAGCTGAGCTGCAAAATCCAGCCCCCCTCCCCTCCTTTTTGCTGAGAAACACTAACTACACAGCATAATATATTATGCTTAGGCTGGCACATATAGTTACAGACAAGGAAAGGAATGTGTAAGGATGTATCTCCTCCTACATCCCTCCCTGCACCTGATTCTAACAAAGACTTTTTCATAGCAGTACAAACTAACAAGAAAAATTGCCATTTAGGAACAGCATGTAGGCAGACAGGATGAAGGACGCAACAAAAGCACATCCAATTTTTAGGTTAAAATTGAAAGTTGAAACTTGGCATTAGAATATGTTGTTTAAGCAAAATGTAAGAAGCATGGGAAGTCTGAAACGCATGAGAAATGCCTGAAGCAGAGATAACGCTGAAATGAAGGCATCAGATAGGTTGGGTATCCTGAGATGGGGAGTAGTAAAATGATAAGCGAATGTTCAATAGTAAGTTGTTTTAGCTTTGTGGGTGTGCTTACTTCTGGGTGACACCTGTACTTGCAAGTTCGTAAAATAAAGAAATAAATTGTCTCACCAACTCTTTGTCTTCACTATATAATTTTCTGAGAAGGTGCAATACCACTTCTTACAGTAGTAACTGCCGTTCCGTGCAGGTTATCCCCATGTTTCTGTTAATGGTATTAGCTGCTGCTGCCTGCAGGTTACCCTCATTTTTCTGTTAAGGGTATTAGCTGCCATTCTGTGCACATTACCCACATGTTTCTGTTATGGGTAGTAGTTTCCATTCTGTGCAGGTTACCTCCATGTTTCAGTTAAGGTTAGTAGCTGGCCTTCTGTGCAGGTTTCTCCCTTCCCACCCCTGGGAATGTCTTCAGAGGCAGAATGCACAGATGAGGCTTGGGGGCGGGTTTCCTCCTTTGCCACCCCGAGAATCTCTGGGGGCCAGAATGCCCAGGATGGAGAGGGAGGAGTGTTAAGGCACTGACTCCCTGTCCACCCCCATCCCTTGCAGGCAGCAGAGAGAATTCAGTGCCACTGATTTGTCCTTTACATGCCGGCAGCCTCTGCCTGCAGGTTTCTGCGGTGGGATAAATGTATAACCTCCTTACGGCCGGGAAGCAGGAAAAAAAGACCCCACTGCTGTGGGTCTGACTGTGCCTTAGGGCTGCTGCCCGTTTCTTTTCACACGTGCCCAGAAGACTCCGGAAGCTTCCCAGCTCTGAATGGCTAAAGAGTGGTGACGCTTCCTGCATATTCGGGAAGGGGGCGGGAGGTGGCCGCCTCCACCCAGCTCTGATTGGCTAAACGCAGAGACACTTCCTGAATATTCGGGAAGGGGGGAGGGAAGTGGCCGCTACCACCCAGCTTTGATTGGCCTGTGCGGGCACACCTTTCCACGAATGTTCCCGATGGTTGCCGGGGTATCCAGAAATACTGTGCTCTGATTGGCCAGCCCTGCTGGCTTGATGGTTAGGCCGTGGTGAGAGCAGAGGAGGAACTCTGTCAGCTGAACTCCGCCCCCTTGCATGAGCCGGCGCCATGAATAGCAGAGCACAGGGTTGGGGGAGTAGCAGTCAGCAAGAGAAGCTGGAGGAAAGGTTTTAGCTGTTGCGATCTAATCATCTCCAGCGCTTATCCTGACACAGAGCGGAGACCCGAGATGTCTGCGCCCAAAGGAGTGGCTATGGGCACCACCTACTCCTGCGTGGGGGTGTTCCAACACAGCAAGGTGGAAATCATTGCCAACGACCAGGGCAACAGGACCATCCCCAGCTACGTGGCCTTCACGGACACAGAGAGGCTGATCGGGTATGCCGCCAAGAACCAGGTGGCCATGAACCTCCAGAACACCATCTTAGACGCCAACAGGCTTATCGGCAGGAAGTTCGACGATCCCATGGTGCAGTCGAACATGAAGCACTGGCCCTTCCGTGTGCTGCACAACAGGGGCAAGCCTAAGGTGCAGGTGAAGCACAAGGGGAAGGCGAAGACCTTCTACCCGGATGAGGTTTCCTTCATGGTGCTGACCAAAATGAAGTAGACTGCGGAGGCTTGCCTGGGGCATTTGGTCAGTAACGCGGTCATCACAGTGCCGGTTTACTTCAACGACTTCCAGCACCAGGCCACCAAGGACGCTGGGATGATCGCTGGCCTGAAAGTGCTGAGGATCATCAATGAGCCCAAGGCGGCTGCCATCACCTACGGCCTGGACAAGAGCAGCCGGGGAGAGCGCAATGTCCTCATCTTTGACCTGGATGGGGGTACCTTCAATGTCTCCATCTTGACCATCGATGATGGGATCTTCAAGGTGAAAGCCACGGCGGGAGCACCCACCTGGGAGGGGAAGACTTCAATAACCGAATGCTGAGCCACTTCATGGAGGAGTTCAAGAGGAAGCAAAAGACATTAGCCAAAATAAGAGGACAGTCAGGAGGCTGAGGACTGCCTGCAAGAGAGCCAAGAGGACTCTGTCATCCAGTACCCAGGCCAGAATTGAAATTGACTCCCTGTATGAGGGCACTGACTTCTACACCTCCATTACCAGGGCTCGCTTTGAGGAGCTATATGCTGACCTCTTCAGAGGAACGCTTGAACTGGTGGAGAAAGCCTTGAGATATGCTAAGATGGCCTAGGCTCAGATCCACGACATTGTTCTGGTTGGGGGATCCACCCGCATTCCTAAAATCCCGAAGCTGCTCCAAGATTTCTTCAATGGCTGTGAGCTTAACAAGAACATCAACCCAGATAAGGCCATGGCCTACGGTGCAGCTGTGCAAGGAGTTATCCTGATGGGGGACAAGTCTGAAAATGTGCAGGATCTGCTGCTCCTGGATGTGGCTCCATTGTCCATGGGTCTGGAGACAGCAGGAGGCGTGATGACCACCCTCATCAAATGCAACTCTACCATTCCAACCAAGCAAACTCAGACCTTCACCACCTACTCGGATAACCAGCCTGGTGTCCTGATCCAGGTATATGAAGGTGAAAGGGCCATGACTAAGGACATCAACCTATTGGGCGTTTGAGTTGTCTGGAATCCTGCCTGCTGCTCGTGGCGTGCTGCAGATTGAAGTCACCTTTGACATTGATGCCAATGGCATCCTAAATGTCTCTGCCATGGACAAGAGCACCATCACCAATGACAAGGGCCGGCTAAGCAAAGAGGAGATCGAGAAGATTGTGCAGGATGTAGAAAAGTATAAAGCTGAGGACAATGGCCAGCGGGAGAAGATCTCTGCCAAGAACTCCCTTGAATCCCATGCCTTCAATCTGAAGAGCACTGTGGAGGAAAGGAAAGATCAGTGAGGAGGAGGACAAGAGTGTCCTGGAGAAATGCAACCAGACCGACTCTTGGCTGGAGAGCAACCGGCTGGCTGAGGAGGAGTATGAGCACCAGCAGAAAGAGCTGGAGAAGGTGTGTAAGCCCATCATCATCAAACTCTACCAGGGCGGGGTGCCAAGAGCCAGCTATGGGGCCCAGACCTGCCGTGGCACCTCTAGCACCGGTCTCATCATTGAGGAAGTGGATTAAACAGACTGTGATGGACATTGAAAGGACTTATTTACATTTTGATAAAAATGAGATCGATGGCATAAAGTTATATCTGTAAAGGAGCACATCCAAAACTTCTCTTTGCGGATGTGGAGATTGAGGGCACAGAGATCCAATATAGGCTGCAGCCCCTCATCTTCTTGGGGATAGGGAAGTACTGCAAGTAGAACCCATTCTGGATTTTGGGCATGGATACCTCCTGAATTGTATTCTGTTGAAGCAGTTGTTGAACCTTGAGATACAGAAGAGAAGTTTGGGATGGGTTGTGGATAGATGTGGAGGTGGTGGCCTCGAAATGAAGTTGAGGCGATATCTCTGTTCTACAATGCACAAGACCCACTGGTCGCTGGTGATCAGTCTCCAGGCCGGAAGACAAACGTAGTTCCCTCCCATTTTGATAAGTTGGAGCAGGGGGTGTCGAAAACTGGGTGCTGGCTGTTGCTGCTGTGACTGCTTCTGTTGGCAATGCTCCCTGGGTAAAAGGCGGGAGACCTGGCCCTGAGATGCCCGTTTGGTCTGGGGCAAAGGGGGAAGATGGTATTGGTATGGTCTGAAAGACTTCCTGGGGTAGTGTGGCTTTCTGTACAAGTAGTAGGATTGTCTAGGGTGAGGCGGAGCATCATCTAAGGTTGATAAGAACTGCACAGCCACATTTTGCTCTTTAATTTGAGACACAGTTTACTGGAGCCTTTCTTTGAAGAGGGTATCCCAAAGGCATGGCAGATTGGCCAGTTTTTCATTGATGTCTTTGCGGATGTTGCTCACCTGAAGCCAGGCCATACAGTGAGCACTTATGGAGACTGCCGAGGTATGGGATGAGGTGTCAAAAGACCCTTATATACTGAGCGCAGTAGGTGACACACAGCCTCTTCCAAATCATGCAAAGGGGTAGGCGTGATGGGTTCTCCTGACTCACACCACAGAAATGATTTCAGATTCTGGACATACTCGTAAATATATTGGACCATATAGACCTGGTGCTGTTATTTGGGCCATTAACATGGAGCCTTGGAACACCTTCCTGTTCAGCAAGCAGTTATCTTTCTCAGGTGGAATGTTTGATGGGAGATGGGCTTTGTGAGGTCTCTTCATAGCTGATTCCATGACTCAAATTTGTGGGGAAGGCGGACGACTCCAGGTCTAGACTTATTCATATGGAATTTGAGATACAGTTTCCGGGCCATCGCAGGCCCTGAGAAAGCGGTCTCCCACATTTCTTTTAGCAAGACGGCATCTCAACATTTTCTGGATAGGCAAAGCTGTGGGTTCTGATGGAATATCAAGTACTTTAAGCGTACCAAGGACCTCAGGGCTTGGGTCCAGATCCTTCCGAGCTTCCACTTTGAGCGCTGTTCCCATTTTTTCAATGAAAGGGACTACATCAAATCCGCAGGTGGGGAAGAATGATCTAGCAGCTCCGGGGCAGGATCTGAAGGAATACCTGTAGAACTTGAAGGAGATTCCCTTGGTGAAGCAGGAGCCAACCATGTAGGAGAAGGTGATCTATATGGATTTCACGGAGATGTAATTGGAGGTGTAGCGTGCTTCCATTCCCCAGAGGAGAAGGAGCAATGATCTGAGCGGGGCAAAGGAGACAAAGATGGTGCCCCCAGCCTGGCTGCCTCTGGTGAGGCTGGAACAAATGGATAGATGGGAGAAAAACTAGGCGAATCTAGTACAGAGAAGAGTGAAGAGAAGGAGTGGATATCGGTGATCTGCTCCATCGCTTAAGAACGTTTCCCCGGGGTTAATGGAGGGGCATCTTCTTCCGATACCATAATGGGTTCTCCTTCCAGAATGGCAGGGGAAGGAGAGAATACAACAGGGCTGGAGTCTGAAACCAGAAACATTGAGACAGGAGTTATGGCACAGGCAGTACGCTGATGATAGGTAAGGGCAGGTAAAGGAATGGGCCACGCCAATGAAGGGGTGGAGCTGTGTACTTTTGTGTTAGTAGCGCAGCATACAGAATGTCCTTGCAGCCTCTACCCCCGGTTGCTTTGGAAGTACTGGGAAATGTATGTCGTGACGTCATGACTCATAAATGTCATGGATTGTGGTGAAGACAGGTATGGGTCATGATCTTTATTGGAGCTGGTGGAAATTAGCAGGGTAGGTTTTGATGTTTGCGCCCGGTCAGGTTCTTTAAGTGGAGTAGGACGAGTTGAAGGCTTTGAAGCCAGTTTGGAAGCCACATGCTTTGCGTGAAGCTTCTTTTGCGCTGAAGGCTTTGGAGGATGTGTCAATGGAATCGGCTTCGACAAGGTCCAGTGGCTATCTCCGGCATGAGTCAATGAGCCACCTGTCTTTGGCACATCTGGCCTTTGTGATGCAGAGTGCAGCAGGCGATGCAGCGGGTAGCTCGATGCCAAGTGTATCGCACTCTGTTGTTGTTTTCACCTTCTTGGGCAGCACAGCTGCAGCCTGTGTCAAGTGTGTTGACCCCTCTCTGTTTTGATTTTGGGGGCTTCTGGCTCCTTTCCTCTGATGCACCTCAGCGCAGTGTGAAGGTGACTTCACGCTAGTGACTGATTTACTGCCATTGGAAGATTTACTCTTGCTGCTTCCTGAGGTTGAGGGAGAGCTGTGTTGGAGTCTGTGGGACTCTATCTTCACTGCTCTGGCCCACTACGCTCGTGGGGACATTTGACAACAGAGTTGGCAATTAGCCTGCTCATGGTCCGGACCCAGGAATAGGTAGCAGCGGTCATGACCATCTGTCAATGATGAAATCTGGCTGTATGAGCAGTCCTTGAAACTGTTGGCAGCCCTCTGACTTTTTCTTTTCAGGCTCGCAGAGTGAGGTGAAGAGAAATTTGAGAAAATGTAAGTAACACCCAAGAAAACTTGAGACAAAAAATAGCATCGCTGCAGAGCGCAGATAGAAATAGACTGAGGAGCTACGTCTAGAATGCCCATGTGGGAATTCCTGCGCATGCCCTGTAGAGCTGCAAGCTCTACTACGTGGGAGAGACAGTTCTGTTCTGTGACACCAAGGAGCACGCTACCAGAGAACATGGGTCATTCAGCCCTCCTTATTGACGGAAAACTGGAACTAGCTCTGTTCCCTCACCCCACCCGCTGACAGGGTATTGTTGCTGTAATGAGTGGGCTAGGTAAGTTGGGAGGGTATTATAAAATAAGGGGAAAAACATACCTGGCTGATTGAGAATGAAGGGTCATGGCAGCAACTCCCATCCCTGATTTTGACTGAGTTGAAGGCCCAAAGGAAAAGGATGGCTACCCACCCAAGAAAACAGTAAGTGGCAGTGCATAGCCTTGGCCTGGTTTTGAATTAATACCATGATTAGGATGCCGCTTTCTTATACTGCTGAAACCTATGTATGGGTATGCTTTTGCCTTTTTATGGTGAGAGTTACAGGTTTGTGGAAAAATTAAAGGGTTGGTAAATGAATGTGATTGCTGGTAACAAAGTAAAGGCAATGCCATGCTAATGGAAAAAAACAAAAACAAACCAAGAGAATGGACTTATTTTCATTGTGCATTCTAATTTTACACTTTTAAAATATTTTGTTTTTGCAATAGAGGGAGACACGCAAGCTTTAGGGGCACACAGTAAAATGAAACATTTCAGTGAACGAGCTGCAGCGAGCATGGGTGAGAGGGGTGGCTTTCTGCAGGGTTGTCTTGTTAACCATGGTTTGGAAGATAGACCGATAATAGCCAACACCCCTTTAAAAAATTCCTGTAAACCAAAAACAAGTCAACTCGAACAAAAAGATGTTCTTGTAGCCCTGTTTGTTTAGCAGAGGATTAGAGATTCTGTGCTGTCTGTAATTACCTGTGTAAATAAAGTAGATTCTGTATCCAAAGGAGGACATCAAACAGGGGTAGCAAAGTCCAGCTTTTGCAGAATATATTATTTCATTTAACAGCAGTAGCTCACTTTAGCAAGGACTTCCACTTATGTCTGTGCTGCAGACCGTTTCAAATGCATATTAGCTAAACTTTAAAATGGTGCCCTTACATAAAAAGTGTTTTCATTTCTTCAATGCCACTGCATGATAGTGGGCAAAGGTAGGTGATAATAACTCTCTTTGTTTAGGAATCAGGTTCATTTTAGATTTCTTCTAGGACTGCTGTTGCTGTAACACAAACAGAAAACAAACACCACAAGTTTTATGGTTGTGCAGATGTTCTCTGCCTAGCATGATGAATAGGGATGGGTAACATTTTTAAATGAAATTTTTCTAGGACTGACCTTTGCAGATGTGGAGGGTGCCATTGGTGATTAGGGCTAGCTTTAGGCTAATCAGCACCTTCTGTGAAAACTGAACTTAGTGTTGCTGCCCATCCCCCACCACCCCTGCTTTCCTTCATTGTGGCAGCTCTGGTGCCATGTTCGTCCTATAGCAGTGGCTCTGGTCTGGTATACCCATCTCCCTGCCTCTCAACCCACCCCCTTTCCTTTGCCCAGCACTAGCATCCCCTCTCCCCTTGTTTTCACCTCCTCCCCGCAGCCTCATTCTTCACATATCACCAAAATGTCCTTTGATGACCTTCGGAGAGAGGAAACTCACCCCAAGATGAGATTTGTGCAATGTTCTCTCCACCTAGCTTGATGTTAACCAGGTAGAGTGTCCATCAAGCTAGGTGGAGAGAACCTTGCACAAATATCATCTTGGAGTGAGTTTCCTCACTCTGAAGGTCATCAAATCTTCACAAGAGACCACTGTTCAGTTCGTACGTCTCACATTGAATGTCAAAGCGGCCCCCAACCCCCTACACTAATACCTAAACCTCACCTCGAGTTACTAGTTGGGCCTCCCATAGGGAAACAAATATCTATCTAGAGAGCAGACATTATGGCTAGGTGTTCTCTCTCTCTCTCTCTCTCTCTCTCTCTCTCTCTCTCTCTCACTCTCTCACTCTCTCAGTGGTTGTATGCAGGAAATACAACAGTTTGGCACTTACCACAAAGTATGCAAACTTCATCACAATTTGTAAGGCATTTTGATAAATCCAGGCCTAAGTGAAGTAGAATGGTATTACTGATCTATACTGGACTGCCAGAAGATGAATTCTAATGATAAGGAATGCTATTTGTTGCTGTAATGTGCTGTTATTTTTTGTGAACCTTTTTAGTGTAGAGCCTGTGGCTTGGAGTTTAGTTAAGTGCCTTCTGTTTTATTGCTGAATGAATAAAGTGGTAAAGTGAAACCACCTTTTCATGCTTGGACTTGTGAAGCAAACGGGTATAGATAACCTTATACATATCAGAATTGTTTAAATATCAGATAAGATTCAAGTTCAGTTCATGAGGATACACCTTTGATGTAGATAATAGGAATCTTTATTATAGCAGCTTAAGATATACAATGGTTAAATATGGTAGACAATTTTAATCTTTTTATTTAGCATAGTAAATCATTTTTTGTGACAATGCTTAGAAAAACCTATATCTGCTTAATCTTAACTTGCATTTGAAAGATTCATAGCATCTAAATACCCAGCATAAAAGTAGTAATTAACTAGCTAATCTTATGTACATCAGGAATGCTAGCGACATCTCGCCACATCTGGCTCTGGACAGTCTTCGGCTCCATTGCTCTCTGCTGCAGTCAGGTTGCCTGTCTCAAGGGGTCTTCCCAGTGGTTTTGTTTGGCATGCATGGGCAGCCAGCAGTACTCCTGGCTGACAAGCAGCAGGTTGACAGATTGTCACAGTCCCAGGGCACAATCTTGGGACACTTACAGAAGATTCTGTAAATTGTAGCCGACTAGAGGCAGCCATGTACACTAATTTGGCTTGTAAAGTACATGTCTGGTGCATGGTGCACAAGTTATTCTGCAAGTAGCAAGCAAGAAAGAGAGATGAACAGAGCAGGGCTGCACAGGGAGCTCAGATTCAAAGCTTAGGCTGGAAGCTTCAGTGCTTTGTTTCCAGCTTCTGTTTTTTTAAGATCATCTGAGCTTATCTACCCTCCATGCAGATGCATAGGATACAGAAATACATATTTTGATTGGACATTACTACAATCCCTCAGGCATAGGATTGGTGGGTTTCAGAAGCCGTTTCTGTCCTAGCTGGCAAATTCTCCCAGATCTCAGGTGGATGATAGCAAGCTAAATGATACCCAGTTATCCAAGATGGGCCTCTTAATTAAAACAATTATTCAAGGCCATCCAATTCTGCAAGGCTGTGTAGTGTGGTACCAGCCACTTATAAAGAAATGTTCAATTTATCCAGCAGTAACTGCTTCGCAGGTGCAGCTTGATATTTGTTTCAGAACTGTAAGAGCTATCACATGTTACTCAACTTCCATTATATGTTGTTCAGTCTGCGTTCAGTTTGGTTCACAGTTATACATGCTGTTTATTCAGGGTGATTGTCTAATCCCTACAGCCTGAACTCATTTCCAGGGTTTAGGTTTGAGCGAGGTGAAAGTTGCTTTCAGCTTTGTTCCTGTAGGAAAAAGATAAGCACCTGGGGTGGGGGCCCATATAGTCAGCCACAGAGAGGGGATGGACTCCGTGTCTTATGAAAGATGGACCATGAGCCTGGTCCACTACATGAACTGCTCCACCACATTCTATCCAGTGACCAAGGAGGGGTTTGGAACTCATCCACCAAGCAAAGGGCTTCCCCAAACTGTATTCCAACATTGCATCTGTCTATTCTTTAACTTTGTAGGGTCTACCTAGTTCCTATTGCAACAATACAGTGCAAACTGTGGAGAACACAGACAAGCAAGTTTGCAAGTACTGTGTGAATTGATCAGCATTGAGGCTTCAAGAAGAAAGATTTTAGGCAGTGTCTGCAGGGTTGCTGAATCTCCTTCCTCTCCCCATCCCCGAGGTCTCCTCCCTGTATTGAAATTTGAAATCATTTCTTCACCCCAATAAAAATAAAATAAATCATACTAATAGTTATAATGTAAAATGACTTAATTTTTATAATGTAATGTAAAAGAGGGAAATGTTTGCCAATTTGCTTCAGAATTTTTAAATTTATGCCACAGGATCTACCCTTGAGCTGCCGCAGGAAATTAGTGGGGGACCGTGCCTTAGATCTTCTGCTCCTTGTTGTTCAACCTTGAGTGGGGTGACAGCACCAAACAGTGCCTAGGGGCATCTAAATCTGTCACTGGCAGAGGTTGGGGTTTTTTTTTTGTTTTTTGACTTGGTAGTTTCCTCCGGCTCTTTTGGACTTGAAGCTCAGTCAGAGCCAAGGCTGGGACCCAGTGCCATGAGTCTTTGTTTGCAACTACCTAGGACTTGTTTCTTCTCTATTATATCCCCCCTCCCAGCTTTCTTAGTCCAGTCATCGCTGCAGGAGTCCTGCCAGCTAGGGACCTCAGTCCAGTCACCAGGTGTCGCCACCTCCACCCCAGGGCTATAAATGCTGCCTTTGCAGCTAGCACAGCCCCGGCCAACCTCGGGAGCAGAAGACCTGAACTGGCAATGAAATCCAGGTCTCTCAGCACGGCAGTGCACAGCATTGCCACTGGGCCAGCCCAGAGAGTTTCTGACCAGAATAAGTTACTCACTCACGGTAATGCTTGGGTTCCTTCAGAGACAAGGAAAGGAATAAAAGAGCAGAGAATTTCTTGCCCCACACTTCTGACCACTCACCACCAATATTTTCAGTCATGGCAGGGAAAATGGCAACCTGCTCACACCACCCTAGGAAAATAATGTAAGTTCTGCAATAGTCTTGCTGCCATGTATGAAATTTGTGGCAGATCGCTAATAAGGCATGAGTAAACCTGCAGGTTGTAATTTCTTTCAACCCTTTCTCCCCCCGCCACCCCAAAAATAACATATCTGTCACCCAGCTCCCCATTAGTAAAATGAATTAATGGTGGTCAGAATGGGTTGTTTGCGGCATAGGCACAGTTGCTGGTTTTGCAGTTAATATTTGGTGGATTAGTATTTTGTAGATCTAATGTAAAGGTGACTGGGTTTCTTCTCAAATTCTGTGTATGAGGAACAACCACAACATTCCATGATTCTGACAGATTTCAAGCCAGATCCTTAAATGTATAAGAAGTGAATTGACCTGGTATCAATTAGTGAGAAATGCAGCTCTTGCATGCTTTGAGTCTTCATGAATTAACTCATTCTGATAGATTTTTTATTCTTCTCTGATCTCTGTATTGTCTTTGGAAAAGATTAAAGGAGGGACACAATAGCCATGTCACATTGTTCATTGCTGTCGTTAATTCTTTTGATTCTGCATTGGTTGACATATACCATTGTAGAATAAATTATTAAGGCCTGGACAGTTTCTCCCTTAAAAATAAAGTAATCACTCAGTAAATACAGTAAAGCTTATCTTATATTTATTTGGCCTGAATACAAACATGTGCAGGGAGAAGACCAATGTCATTCTGCCTGATGCCAGAACTTCACAGCTTTTTTATATGCTTTTACAGTTCATTGCAGTATATGGCAACGCACTGACAATCATGTGCATCCCAGGTGTAAATACCACACAAAAACTGGAGAGTGGTAACAGTACGTAAACCGCAGATCACAACTCTACTCGTGACAGTAAAACAGCAGGGGTCAAAGAAGCACCAGTAAAAGGGTCAAGTTTCCTAGCACGCTTGTTACGTCAGAGATGCTGTCTATGTGGCCGATGTAATAAGCAGCGGTGTAATGCTGGCGCATGTTTCAGCATGTAATGTGTTCACATTTCTACATGCAAACCCTAGGTAGGCATGTAATAGTGTTTGTGCGCAGGAAAAACACATGTACAAATCTGCTTACTAACCCGCGGCTGTTATGCGCGAGTGCATGCAAATGGCATGTGAACGAGGGAATTATCTATTCACGCGTGATGCAGGGATCCACGCCAGCTGGGAAAGTGGTTAGTGCGGGTGTTTTGGCGCCTGGGTCAGAGCACGAGTTAAATGAAAGTGCTGCGAGTCAGGGGACCATTTTCCTCCATTGCTTGCATTGGTGTGGTGTGGTGGTGTATCCATGCAGCTGTGGTGCGATCATGGATTATGTTCATCTGTTTCTGATGCTGTGGTATATCTTGGGGATGCTGGAGCCGGATGTGGTGAGAACTTGTAGACTGAGCTCCAGGGCTATCATGGGTCTGTACAGTGAGATCAGAGAGGACATAGATCCACTGGCATTGTGGACATGCCATTTCAGGCCTGGTGAAGCTGCACAGAGCCCTTCGGTTTTTGGCTACCGGCTCCTTCCAGAACCCCATGGGTGTGGTGGCTGGCATGGAGCAATCAACTTTCTCCGGTCAGGTACCGAGGGCCATGCTGAAAGGGGACAAGCAAAGTCCTTAGGTACCCATGGCAGCGTTGGGAGTGGCAGGAGATGAAGAGATCTTTTTTTGATATCGCCAGTATGCCTAATGTGATGGGCGCTATTGATTGTACCCATATGGCTCTCATCTCTCCTCATGACAGAGAAATGGCAGACTGAAACAGGAGTTAAAGGCATTGGGATCCTTGTAGAGGTAGTCAAAATCAAAACTCAAATCAGTGAAGGTGTTGCCAAGCATGTTCAACGATTTATTCAAAGGTGAAGTAGATAGTAGGTGCTGGTTTATTACTAGCGTGTATACCGTTCATCTTCTCCACCTTATTATTTGAGGTAAACTGAAATGGGAAACATTATCACTCTATGAACATTCAAGTGATGGGCAGTGCTCACATGAAGATACTGAATATAGTGTCAACAATTCCTGGAAGGAGCCCATGACTCCTTCATCATGGCTCAGTCAGCATTGGCCCAGAACTTCACAGAAGGGAAATATGGTGAAGGCTGGTTGTTGGGTAATTGTGAAATAAAAGCCAGTATAAGTGATTAGAATAAGTTTCAATCAACCCTGTCCCAATGAAACTTTTTTTTAAATATTGGTAGCAACCATTTTTTATTGGCCAGCATGGCCTTTTAAGGTTATGGAGGCCCGTGAGTTAGCGATCAAACGGTAAAGGCTTAGCCACATTTTTCTGGCACATATGAATCAGATAGAACAAACAAACTGGCCTGTTGGCAGCATTGTACACGCTATCTGCTACATGGCTGCCAGTATGTCTCTTAATATATAGCACATGTTAGCAAACGGGTGAGTCTCAAAGACAGAATAGTAAGGGCTTTTTTTGTACTTGGGGGTGTCATTGTACAAAACAAATTGTTACAGATGTCGGCTTGCAGGAGCGGATACTGAGGAAGGGATTTTAAAGGAATCTAGATCACTTTATGCCAAACCAAAATAATTTTTATTTTTTTTTCTACAGATGATGCTGGGTATGGATGTATTTTATAGTTAATTTTATGATGCTTTTATGCTGAGCTTTATACTATTTGTCTTAACGGCTAATTTATTTCTTATTCTGTGTAGTTTTAGCTGTTACTATTTTATGAATTATTGTATTTCTTATAATATTATAATCTTGTAAACCGGTGTGATGGTTTGTCTGGTACATCGGTATATAAACAACAATAAACTAAACTAAACTAAACTAAGGCATGGCTGTTAATGCCACTGGCTGTGCCACATACTTGCTGCTGAAGGGAGATACCAAGAGCATCATGTTAGAACAAAGGATGTCATTGAAAGAACTTTGGACTACTGAAGTGTCAGTTCCGCTGCCTGGATGGTCTGGAGGAGCATTACGGGATTCTCCTGAGAGGGTGGTGGATATTGTGGTTGCCTGCTGCATGTTGCATCACATGGCTCTGCAGCATGGTATTCCACAAGACATTAATCCCAATCTGGAAGTAGAGATGAGCTCTCCTGTGTCTGAAGTGAGTAACACGGCGAGGGGGCAATGAGATCAGGCACAGAGATCAACATCATCCCCATTGATGAGGACTGTGCCATATCTGGAAACGTGTTAACGGCCCTGATTTCTGTTGTCAAATATATTTTGACTGTTTACTATATTGTTAATAAATGTTTATTTCTTTATGAAATACTTGTATTTTAATGTTCTCTAGCTATATTGGATGCTGTCCTTGGTATGGGTGGTCTTTGGGGGTTGCCAGCCTAGTGCCTATGATCTTAAAGACCTCTATCATATCCCCCCTCAGCCATCTCTTCTCCAAGCTGAACAGCCCTAACCTCTTCAGCCTTTCCTCATAGGGGAGCTGTTCCATTCCCCTTATCATTTTGGTTGCCCTTCTCTGTACCTTCTCCATCGTAATTATATCTTTTTTGAGATGCGGCGACCAGAATTGCACACAGTATTCAAAGTGCGGTCTCACCATGGAGCGACACAGAGGTATTATGACATTTTCCGTTTTATTAACCATTCCCTTCCTAATAATTCCTAACATTCTGTTTGCTTTTTTGACTGCTGCAGCACACTGAGCCGACGATTTTAAAGTATTATCCACTATGATGCCTAGATCCTTTTCCTGGGTGGTAGCTCCTAACATGGAACCTAACATCGTGTAACTACAGCAAGGGTTATTTTTCCCTATATACAACACCTTGCACTTGTCCACATTAAATTTCATCTACCATTTGGATGCCCAATCTTCCAGTCTTGCAAGGTCCTCCTGTAATGTATCACAATCCACTTGTGATTTAACTACTCTGAATAATTTTGTATCATCTGCAAATTTGATAACCTCACTCATCGTATTCCTTTCCAGATCATTTATATATATATTGAAAAGCACCGGTCCAAGTACAGATCCCTGAGGCACTCCACTGTTTACCCTTTTCCACTGAGAAAATTGGCCATTTAATCCTACTCTCTGTTTCCTGTCTTTTAACCAGTTTGTAATCCACGAAAGGACATCGCCTCTTATCCTATGACTTTTTAGTTTTTGTAGAAGCCTCTCATGAGGCACTTTGTCATACGCCTTCTGAAAATCCAGATACACTACATCTACCGGTTCACAGTTATCCACATGTTTATTGACCCCTTCAAAAAAAATAAAGCAGATTTGTTAGGCAAGACTTCCCTTGGGTAAATCCATGTTGACTGTCTTCCATTAAACCATGTCTTTCTATATGCTCTACGATTTTGATCTTGAGAATAGTTTCCACTATTTTTCCCGGCACTGAAGTCAGGCTCACT
Organism: Rhinatrema bivittatum; assembly: GCF_901001135.1. Classification (NCBI taxonomy): domain Eukaryota; kingdom Metazoa; phylum Chordata; class Amphibia; order Gymnophiona; family Rhinatrematidae; genus Rhinatrema; species Rhinatrema bivittatum. Next base: position 319,235,368 of record NC_042620.1, read on the forward strand.
GGTCTATAGTTACCCAGATCGCCTCTGAAGCCTTTTTTAAATATTGGGGTTATATTGGCCACCCTCCAGTCTTCAGGTACAATGGATGATTTTAATGATAGGTTACGGGAGGAGGATAGAGGTGTTTTCTACAAAGACAAATTTCTGCTCCTCTATCCCACCCCCATGCATATCTATCATCTTCCCCATCCACCAACCAAACCCTTCCTCCCATTCCTCCCTCCTCCCTCCTTCTTCCTCTCACCCTTCACCCTATGCCTCCCTCCCAACATCTCACTTCTTCCGACCCCAATGCACAGTCTTCACTTTCCTTTACCACCAATCAATACCTCCCTCCATGCATGGCTTCCCCCTTCCCCACATGACACGCACTCAAACATGTGCGTACAATACATGGCTATGTGTATAATGCTTGTGCGCAGGTGCACACGAGCCAGCTGGTCCCGCATCGTCCGTGGAAAAAATGACTCCTCCTGCCAGGCAGCCTAACTTTACCACCAGGAACATTAGAAGGCCGGCATCCCTGGTGGTGGAGAAAGACCGTACATTGCTTGGGATCAGCGCGGGAACCTGCACAGGCTGCGGAGAGCCTGGAGAGAGCTGCAGAGTGATTTTAATAGTGGCATCTCCTATCCAAGAGGAGTAAGTTGCTTGGTATAAGGGAAAGGGGGTGTGAGGTGGGAGGGGTAGGGTGGATTAGGTTAGTGAATGGGAAAGGCCATGTGGGGGAGGAGGGAGGAGGTGGAAGGGGAGTGTGAGGTGGGATTTTACCTCTAGTGAATAGAGGAAGGTTAGGGACAATCAGGATATGCATGGGGGTAGGAGGAGAAGAGGAGGAAGAAGAGGAAGGTACGGTAGGAAGGCAGATTAATGAGTGGGGCAGGTGGGTGCAGAATGAGAGGAAATGGATAAGGCAAGCCATATAGTTTAGCTCAAGGTGATTTATGACCTGCAATGTCTACTTTGAGAAAAAAACCATTAATGTGGTAACTTATCTTCCTTTTTTTGTTTATAGATTGAGGACCTGAAGAAAAAGGCCCGGGAGTTGCACCTCAAACATAGGAGATGGCTGGACTGGCTGCGTGCTTGGCGGGATGGGGCTGGCGGCAAGAAAAACCTCTCACCCTCAAAATGGAAATCTCTCTACATGTGTCTTTAATTGGACATCATTCTTACACACATCTACTTGGTCTTTGCAGGAGACACCTCATCATCATCGTCGTCTGAGCAGGAGGATGAAGATGAGGAGAGGACGGCAGCCATGTGCCAGCTGCAGCAGCCACTGCTGGGGGGGAGAGCAGGATGCTCCTTCCCCTCCCAGTTCTCCATGTAGGCAGGAAACGATTATGGTCCAGCCCATTAAGAGGCTCACCCCGGTCTTCATAGGCTGAACCTCTCCCCATCCCTGTAGGGCCCTCTCCCCATTTTGCCCAGGAAGTTAGGGATGCAGAGACCCAGAGCGGCCAGCTTTTGTTGGCCGAGGTGTGCATCACCCTCTCCTGCCTCTGCTACCACCCCTAACCTCCGCAGCCAAGAGGCTCAGCATCAGGGGCAAATGCTCCAGGTGATGAGCCTCTAACCAGGAGGGAATTTCATGCTTCCCTGAGCGAGTGGCAGAGGAGCAGAGAGCTTCGCATGCCTATCAAGGAAGGGTGCTCGGGACTGTGGATTCCCATCGATGGGCTATCCAAATGCTGGATGCAGCAGTGAGAATTCTCGGCAGTACGTTTCATGGTCCTGAGATTCCTCCAATCTCCTTCCCTAACTCACTTGGATTTTTTTTTTTAATTTGTACATTTGTTACTCCCTACATTTACCCTCCTCTGTTACCTTTTTTTATAAGTAAATGTAAATAGTTAAAAAAAATTTTAAATTCATATTTTAATCATGTGTTTGTGATTTATTGAGTACCTAGTGAGAAGAGGAAAAGGTGGGGAGTTAGGGGATTGAAGAAGATCCAGTCTTGCATGGGAGAGGAGGGGGAAGGGGGGAGGGAGGGAATGGGGAGAAGGGAGGTTGTAAGAGAGAGTACCTAGTGAGCAGGGCCGGTGGAACCCACTGTACAAGCCATGCATTTGCACTGGGCGGCGGCCTGAAGGGGGTGGCAACCTGAAGTCCGCAGTCAGCCTCAAGATGAAGATAATGCAGCTGGCACCGCCACCACCGGACCCCACCAGGAGGCCAGGAACAGGAAGAGGGCGCTGTTGCCCAGCGGTTCCCAACCTGCCACGCAGCTGAGAAGAAGAAGCTGTGGTTTCACCTGGCAGTCCCAACTTACTGCACGGAGGAGAGGAAGGAGCTGTGGAGACACCCAGTGGTCCCAACCTGCCAAGCAGCCAGAAGAAAAAAAGTCGCGAGGCAATTCTCAACCTGCCCCGCAGCGGAAGTGAAGAAGAGGAGGGACGGTGGCGCTGAAAGAATCTTTGGTGTGTGTGTGAGAATGAGCTGTTATGTGTATGAGCAGGAGGTAACGTGTGTGTGTGTGTGAGCACATGTGTGTCAGCATGTATTTGTGTGTGTCTGAGCATATGTGTGTGAAAAGGAGCATTAATAGGCGAAGAGACCAAGCTCTAAGGATGATGGAGTAAGAGTCTAAATAGTTTTGGTTTTTTTAGCAATAAATTATGTAGATTATATCAGGAAAGGTTGTGGTATCCAAACATAGGGTGTCCTCTGAATGGGTGGGAGTCCAAGCCTGCCACTTCTCTTCTTGTGTGTGTCTAAGCATATGTGTGTGTGTGTGAGGGAGAGGATGTGTGTGTGTGTCTGAGCATGCATGTGTTAGAGGGATCGTGTTTGTGTCAGCATGCGTGGCATGTGTTAGAGAGAGGCTGTATGTGTGTGAGTCTGAGCATGCATGTGTGTTTGTGAGCATGTGTGTGTTTGAGCGTATGTGTGTGAGAGAGGGAGCATGTATGAGAGCATATGTGTGTCTGAACACGTAGGTGTGAGAGAGAGATCTTGTGTGCGTGTGCGTGAAAGGAAGCATGTGCATGAAAGAGAACGTATGTTTGTATGTATATTTGTGTGTATGTATAGATATATATCTATATTTATTTATTTTATTTAAAATCTTTTCTATACCGTCATTAAGTTATTTACCATAATAAGAGAGGGAAGAGAAAGCTTGTACATCCCTCTTCCACTAATCTACGACAATCCCAGGGTGACTAGAAATAAAAAATTCCCAGGTATGGAGAGCATGAATCCTTATCCTTATTAGTTATTAGTTTTAATTTTTGGATATTATTTAATGTGTCTGCTATTTTGAAATATTTTATTGGTATTTGGGCAATTTAAAATATTTTATATGAGTTTTTAATTATTGCATCTTTCAGTCATAACGAATGTCGGTATATAAAAGCAAATAAATAAATAAATAAAAAATCAGCTGTTTTGAAAAATTATTTTTATTAGTATGTTTTTACTATTGAAATTTATGTATTTATTATATTTCTTGATTTTATGTTTAATGGCTGAGGATTGGTAATGGTTCTGTTTTTCCATTGTTACACGGCATACAATCTGACTTGTTGGGGTTTCCAGTTCAGTTTTTGCCTGCATGTTCCTATTTATACTTTATGGTTTCTCTTTTCTGTATTTGGTGAGGGTCCGCCTGTGCTCTGCATGTATGATTGAGATGAGAGATCCTGTTAGCATTTAGGGATCTATAGCAACTTGGTTTATTCTGTTTTCCTAATAGGAGGTGTTTGGTGAGGGTCCGCCTGTGCTCTGCATGTATGATTGAGATGAGAGATCCTGTTAGCATTTAGGGATCTATAGCAGCTTGGTTTGTTCTGTTTTCCTAATAGGAGGTGTATTGGTGTTTCAGGGCCTAGTGTAATATTTGCAGTGCTGCCTTCTCATTGATAGGGTTCTTACTTTTTAAGTGCTGGCAGTTAGTGCTGTTTTGGTGTGGGAGGCTTATTATTTTTTAATTATAATTTACTCATAGCTTCCTGAGGGTCAAGCCCACACCCAACTCGTGTTATAGTAGCCCTAATGCCATATGGGTTCTAAGTGTCTTTTTTTGTAGGGTTTTCTGGTTGGCACCATAGCAGTGAATGTAAATATAATATAAATGTTGTGATTTTTTTTTATCTCAGAAGACTGTACTTTGAATATTCTTTTTCATGTAAAATCTGTTATTATGACTGCATATTTTTAACTGTGTGCGGAGAGGGTGGAGGTGGGATGCTGGGTATAAGGTTCACCCAGGGCACCCCATACTCTTGCACCGGCCATGGATTCCGGGGGAGGGGGAGTTGGGGGGGGGGGGGGTGGATAAGATGTGAGGATGGGAAAGGAGGGGGGAAGAGGAGGGAGGGAGTAGGGGGAAAAGGGGGTTGGGAGAGGGAGTACCTTATGAGAATGAAATAACTAGAAAATGATGGACAGACCCTTAAATGAAACAAGGCGTGTGAAATCAGTGCAATTGTTTTTTAACCTTAAAGAAACATGGCAACTGTCGAGGAAGGAGAGGCATCCGTGAAGAGACGAGGCGTGCAGGCATGAGAAGCACTGGCACCGGAAGGAAGTGCAGGGGCCTCATCGCTATCTCCGCGTACAGCAGCGACGAGAGACGACAATGACATCCACATGAAAAGATGGGGTTAAAAAAAAAAAAACAACACAGAAAAAGATTTTAGAAATTGAGAGGAGCAAGTCTTGTACAGGAGGGGGAGGGGTTGGATGAGTTAGCACCTAGCGAGAGGAGGAGTAAGAAGAGGGGATGAGGGAGGGGTTAGACAGGGCTTGGAGAAATTGAGAGGAGCAAGTTCTACAGAAGTGTGCATACTCTGGGGGCCCACGTGAGGATTTTAAACACTCACGTGTTTAGAAGAGTCAAGCAATGGAGGACAGCTGGTCAGGGAAAAGAAGACTAGGTAGGGTGGATGTATCTGTGAGGAGAGGAGGCCATCTCCTTGTATGCGGTGATGAGCACTGGCAGGCTAGGCAAAGGCAGAGACAGGTAGGGAAAGGCATGCATGTGTGAGATCCATCAGCGCCAGAAGGAAGTGCAGAGGCTCATTGACAATCCCCGCATACAGCAGCAACGAGCAGCGACGTTGACAGTCGCTTATCTTACGGGCCGATACAGTACAGTGCGTCCAACCCCCTGAACCTAATAGCGCCCGCAACATGCAAATGCATGTTTTTCTGTGCTTTTCTGTGCACCCTCCGACTTAATATCATGGCGATATTAAGCCGGAGGTCCCGAAAGTTTAAAAAAGTGAAAAAAAAAAAAATTTGACATCTGCTCGCGGGTCGAAAACTGGACGCTCAATTTTGCCGGCGTCTGGTTTCTGAACCCGTGGCTGTCAGCGGGCTCGAGAACCGACGCCGGCAAAATTGAGCATCGGCTGTCAAACCCGCTGACAGCTGCCGCTCCGGTCCAAAAGGAGGTGCTAGGGACTCGCTAGTGTCCCTAGCGCCTCCTTTTGCCTGTTTTTACCGCCTCCTTTTGCCTATTTTTACCGTTGGGCCTAATTTGCATAGTGAATCGCGCGCACAGGAGAGCAGGCATTCGCCTGCGCGCACAGGAGAGCAGGCATTCGCCTGCGCTCCCGCGGACTTTACTGTATCGGCCCGTTAATTATCTAACGCTTGCTATCCTGGAAACACCCTCTGCCGCTCAGAACATTCGCTGGAGGAGTTTTGCTGAGCTCTTCCCATACCCAGTAAAGTAGCATTCAACTCCCAAATTGCTGTGCATAGCTCCTGAGATGCCATATTGATGCTATCAGCTAATCTTGTTTCTTGCTGTCTGGCTTGTCTTCCCATTTCTTTGTGCACCTTCTTAATCTCTGAATGGATAGCCCTCCTTCCAGTTGTCACAGTGGTCTGTAACTGCTCTTGCCTCATGTCTGCCTTGGAGGAAGGTGCTGCAATAACCCAGGCCCCGGTGTTGGTGACGGGAATCAGCCGTAGGCCTGGGACCCAGCTCATTTTTCTTTTAGGGGCTGAAGGAAAAACGAGCTTGAGAAGAGCTAGAGCAGTTTTCTCTATTCATATATCATTTTGTATTCCTTTTGGATTAGTTCATTAGAGAGTGTCTGAAATAATTATATTTTTAACCTTTTCAAAGCAAAGCTTGGTTGGCCGGAGCATGTGGAGTCAGAGCCCCCATGCGGTCATTAAGAGGGTTACATGTGGTAAGAGGTTGAGAACCACTACTCTAAGGCAATTAGCCAAAAAATACTTCAATGAGGTAGACTAGGCACACCCACACACTCACAAAGGTGTGAATTGTAAAAGCAAAGGTGTGAATTGTAAAAGCAAAGGTGTGTTGATAGCTTGTGATGTACTGAAATAAAATCCCTATTATGCCAATCATCAGGACAATGCAGGTAGTGTTAAACTATTTCTCTACATCCAGGTATGTTTGATGATCTCATAGAGAGACACCCATACACAAACAGAGAGAAGAATAATCCTAGTACCTTATGACTGATTCCTTCTGTTACTATTCTGAGATGAGAATTTTCCCGAAATATCAATTTTCCCGAAATATCTTTGATGTAGCCTTAGAAAAGGGTTGCCTGACTTTACATAGAAACATAGAAATGACAGCAGAAGAAGACCAAACGGCCCATCCAGTCTGCCCAGCAAGCTTTCACAGTTATTTTTCTCATACTGATCTGTTACTCTGACCGCTGAGGTCAGGGCCCTTATTGGTAACATTTTGGTTCTAATTTTCCTTCCACGCCTGCCATTGATGTAGAGAGCAGTGCTGGAGCTGCATAAAAGTGAAGTATCAAGCCTAATTGGTTAGGGGTAGCAACCGCCACAGTAAGCAAGCTACTCCCACGCTTATTTGTGAATTCAAATCCTTTGTCTCACATTTCCTCTTGCCGTTGAAGCATAGAGCAATGTTGGAGTTGCATTAACCGTGTGATTGTTTATTGAATAAGGATATTAATCACCAGGTAGTAGCAGTCATTCCTCAAGCCACCCCCATGCCTCTTCTCTTCATTCACATCCTCAAGACTTTATGGATCCACAGTGTTTATCCCACATCCCTTTGAAGTCTTTTACAGTTTTAGTCTTTACCACTTCCTCCGGAAGGGCATTCCAGGCATCCACCACTCTCTCCGTGAAGAAATACTTCCTGACATTGGTTCTGAGTCTTCTAACCACCATTTTTTCCCTTCCCCACCAAATTCAGAATTCCTCCACTACAAACATAATGGCTGGAAGTGCACCCAAGCAGAAAAAAATGCCCCTTCATTATGAATTTTTCCAGCACTTCATATAGGCATCACCACCTTGGAATAAGTAATGGGGGCCTATGTACTAAGCATGTTTCCCATAACCACAAAATGGGAAAACCCTAACGGGCTAATTTTGAAACACATGTGCATGCACCCATACGCATATATCGGCAGGTGAGTGGAGATACACTGTAATTTTAAATTGTGTGTACACTTGCTCGCATATGTTTTAAATTGCACCTCCCGTGCATAAGTATGCTCCTAATCTTAAGAAATTGCTATAGAAAATGTACTTCGTGTATCCTTCTTAGGACTTTGTTGGCTTTTATGCGTGTACTTAGGTGGATTTTAAAACATGCTTATGTGAGGACATCCCAGTTTTTCCAATTAATCCACTAGTTTGCCCAGATAATATCAAGGTCTTCGAGGCCCCTCTGTTTTTTCATCCTGCACCCCTCTCAGTTGACCTGGACCCCTCACCCTGTCCTATAAGCCTGAAAACTTGAGATCTACAGACTTGCTCTTCATCAGGAGCAGCAGTAAAGTGATGCGGATCACGAGCCGACATGTGCTGTGCTCTCCGGTTTTAAAATAAGGAGTTAACGTGTGTAACTGTTGGCCCCTCCCCGGAACACCCATGCCCCGCCCATGCCCCGCCCATTTTCTGCCCTCTTATTTTTGACGCATGCACAGGTATATACATTTTAAAATCCACGTGGCTCGCGTACGGCTCACGTACGCACGTATGTGGGCATTTTTGCGCAAGCAACGCTTTTAAAATCGACCTTTATTCATGTTATGAAATGAAAAAAAAATCCTCACACCACAATACAGTCATTGTATGTTTTGAAGTGTAATAATTTAGGAATAAAAGGTTAAAATCAAACTATTTATGTGGTTGATTATATGGCCGCTTAAAGAGGTTTCATTTGCTGGAAAAGAAAATTATGAATAACATGTGAATCGGATCAATGCTATATAAACTGGTAAAGAGGTTGATTGTTGAGGATATTTTTAGTGTTTCTGATACTCTTGATATTTTCTAATAATTATTTTTAAATTTATATTGTGTCTATTCACTTTATTTATTTTATGCTCCCTCGAGTCAGGATGGCTGTACTGCATAATGTATTTTGTGCTATTGCTAACAAAGATGAGCCCAGGAAGACCAACAACTGTGGTCAGAAAGACCTCAAAGCAACATCTACTTATCTCTAAAGAAAACTGAAATCATGCTCAGTAACTTGAATGGACAAATATTCTGCATCCTTAAATTACTTATTTACTTATAAAATCTTACAATCTGCTACTGCAAAAAATAATGTTCAGAGTGGAGTACAAATCAGAAGTCAGATACTAATAAATGTTATGATCTTTCTAGCTAGAACAGGTCTAGCTAGAGACGGCTGACAGGGGATATGATAGAGGTCTTTAAAATCATGAGAGGTCTTGAACGAGTAGATGTGAATCGGTTATTTACACTTTCGGATAATAGAAGGACTAGGGGGCATTCCATGAAGTTAGCAAGTAGCACATTTAAAACTAATCGGAGAAAATTCTTTTACACTCAATGCACAATTAAGCTCTGGAATTTGTTGCCAGGGGATGTTGCCAGGGGATGTGGTTAGTGCAGTTAGTATAGCTGGGTTCAAAAAAGGTTTGGATAAGTCCATTAACTTCTATTAATCAAGCTGGCTTAGGGAATGGCCTCTGCTATTACTGGCATCAGTAGCATGGGATCTTCTTAGTGTTTGGGTAATTGCCAGGTTCTTGTGGCCTGGTTTAGCCTCTGTTGGAAACAGGATGCTGGACTTGATGGACCCTTGGTCTGACCCAGCATGGCCATTTCTTATGTTCTTATGTCTAGAATCATAAGCTAACTGTAAAGTGTTTCAGAAAAAACTAACCCAGACTAAAGGTGAGACGATACCAGCACAAAACCCTGCAGGATACTACACCACAAGCCATGCCAGTATAAACTGAAGGATCTCACAGTTACCACCATGAGAGAGACATTTAACATCAGGGAAGGAGCACAGATAAGATCCCCTTAGGTACCTTGTCCTTAATTACCTTAAAGGTGAATTTGCACGGATTTTAATACGCGCATATCTACCAGTACGTGCGCAAATCAAAAAGTAAAGAATGGGCGGGGTGTGGACGTGGTCTGGGCGAAGCATGGACTGGACATGGGCAATCCGAGAAGGTCACTTGAAAAGTGCACATATTTATGCCCACAAGCGCGCACCACGTCCCCTACCGCTTAACTTTACTTCCGCTATGGATGGCATGTAAGTTTTAAAATAAAAAGGGCTAGTCCGTGAGGTTTGAAGGGTTGGGGCTAATAGAGTAAAAGGGGGGCTATGTAGGTAGAGGGGTTAGGAAGTCCTGTCCTTTACCGGGGCAAAGTGGGAACGAACTGGGGAAACGGGTATTTACGCCCACGCACATGCCTAGCAAACTCCCCCCACTTATGCGATAGAGGCGGCATTTGCACACACATGTGCACGTCCGTATAAAATTGTGCGCACATGTACACGTGAACTGCTGATTTAAGGTCGGCCAATAAGGGCCTATTATCAACTCAATCTTTGGTATCTGCAAAGCTGACATCAGTAAGGGAAAGAGCGTTATCTCTAGCTGGCCCAACGATTTGGAATAGTTTCCCTGCTGAGTTGAGATTGGAAGCAAATGCAGCACAATTTAAGAAGAAAATTAAAACCTGGTTATTTCAGCAGGCGTCTGAGACTAGACAAGCATAGTACCACGATAGCAACAGAAATATTCTAACAGATAGCATTGGAAAAGCAATGATTTGATTGGTTATGTGTGTATGAATGGAGTTTAAAATGAAATTGTATTTTAACAATGTATGAATGAATCCACGGATTTATATTTTATTTTATATTCTTGTATTGTTTATTAGTTTATTTTAACTTTTTTACATTGTAAACCGATATGATGGTGGTATCCAAATACCGGTATAGAAAACATTTTTAAATAAATAAATAAATACACATATATTCGCGTCTATGGTATAAAATGACCACATCCATTCACGCGTACATGTATGCCCATAAGGCTGTTTAAAAGTTACCGTCCCTGATGATATATATATATATATATATATATATATATATATATATATATATATATACATACATACATACATATATAATCCAATAAGGATGTGCATTTGGTTGATTTGGTTTCATTTTTTAGTGCACACTAAGTCGAAATGGCAGTAAATCAAAATGGTGTGCACTGTCTTTGATTTAGTGTGCACTCTTTTGATTTAGTGTGCACTAATAGTAAAGAAAATTTAAAGAAAGTGAAAAAATAGCAAAATGAATAGAAAAACAAAACTAAATATGAAAAGAAACGACAAAGGTTCGGCTGCTCATCCCTATTATCCGATGCAGAAAATGTGAAGCGAGATGCTCTGTCAATGAAGACTGGTCTCAAGTGAAAGAGAAGCATGAACCTATAATACAAGGCATCCCAAAGAAAAGTAAGGCAAAGACTTGCCAGCCAAACCATTGCATCAGTGATCAGGATACTAAAAGGGAATCTCAGAACTATTCAAGAACGTAAAACGTTCAAAATTAGAATGACCCAGCACTTCCGAACAAAGGGATAGACACTTCCTCCCCCATGACCAGACACAATCCTCTCTGTCTCTCTGCACTCTCCTCTTCCCTATTTGCCATCCCTCCACCTCCACACTTTTATATCACCATTGTAATGCAATTTACTTGTATCTTCAGGTAACCTTGTCCTTTGTGCATTAAGCAGCTTAGTTTGCATTCGCCTGATGAAGGGAGCATAGCTCTGGAAAACTAGACAGAAATGTATGAAGTTAGTCTACAAAAAGGTATCGCCTACACATTTTTTTGCTGACCTCTATTACTACACAGCCAGGTGGACTGACAAGACAATCGCACTAATTTAATAAACCCCAATGAAAATGAAAGCACAGGAGTAGAAAATCACTGGGGTGTCTTTTAAAGTATTGCCTGGGCAAGTGGGCAGTTTGGGACTAAACAACACTTAATGGAAAGACTAAATGAAATCAGATTTATTACTAGTAATTTGTAACCTATGATTACAATCATCCATTGTACCTGAACACTGGAAGGTGGTCAATGTTACCCCGATATTTAAAAAGGGCTCCAGGGGTGATCTGGGAACTATAGACCAGTGGAAACTATTCTAAAGATCAAAAATTACAGAACAAATAAATGTGCCACGTATTTTTTGAAGGGGTTAATAAACGTGGATAAAGTTGAGCCGGTAAATGTAATGTATTTGGATTTTCAGAAGGCATTTGACAAAGACTCCCATGAGAGGCTACTAAGAATGGGATAGGAGGTGATGTCCTTTTGTGGATTGCAAACCAGTTAAAAGACAGGATTAATGGTCAGTTTTCTCAGTGGAATGACTTAAACAGTGGAGTGCCTCAGGGATCTGTTCTTGGACCGGTGCTTTTCAATATATTTATACATGATCTGGAAAGGGGAATAACAAGTGACGTGATCAAATTTGCAGATGATACAAAATTATTCAGAGTAGTTAAATCACAAGCGGATTGTGATAAATTACAGGAGGACTGTGCAAGACTGGAAGATTGGGCGTCCAAATGACACATGAAATTTAACATGGACAAGTGCAGTTGTTGCATATTAGGAATAATAATCCATGCTGTAGTTGCACAATGTTAGGTTTCATATTAAGAGTTACCACTAAGGAAAAAGATATGGTCAGCTCAGTGTGCTGCAGCAGTCAAAAAAGCAAACAGAATGTTAGGAATTATTAGAAAGGAAATGGTGAATAAAACAGAAAATGTCATAATGTCTCTGTATCGCTCCATGGTGAGACCACACCCTGAATACTGTGAACAATTCTGGTGACCACATCTCAAAAAAGATATAGTTGCACTGGAGAAGGTAGACTTAGTTTTTGGGTACTTGCCAGGTTCTTATGGCCTGGATTAGCCACTGTTGGAAACAGGATGCTGGGCTTGATGGACCCTTGGTCTGACCCAGTATGGCATTTTCTTATGTTCTTAGGTACAGAGAAGGGCGACCAAAATGATAAACAGAATGGAACAGCTCCCCTATGAGGAAAGGCTGAAGAGGTTAGGGCTGTTCAGCTTGGAGAAGAGATGGCTGAGGGGGGATATTATGAAAGTCTACAAAATCATGAGACTAAAATGGGCAAATGTGAATTAGTTGTTTACTGTTTCAGATAATAGGACTAGGGGGTATTCCATGAAGTTAGCAAATAGTACATTTAAAACAAATTGGAGAAACTCAACGCACAATTAAGCTCTGGAATTTGCTGCCAGAGGATGTGGTTAAGGCAGTTAGCTTAGTTGTGTTTAAAAAATGTTTGGACAAGTTCCTGGAGGAGAAATCCATAAATGGCTATTAGAAATAAGGAAATAGCCACTGCTGCTTAATGCCAGCATTAATAGCATGGGATCTATTTACTGTTTGAATACTTGCCAAGTACTTGTATCCTGGATTGGCAGTATTGGAAACAGGATGTTGGGCTTGATGGACCCTCACTCTTAACCAGTATGGCAACTTCTTATGTTCCTAACAGGATTCTTTTTTTAAATGGAATATCTGTGTAGCTGTTTATTGCTTTGCTCTAATTATAACCAATATTTCAAAACTCAGTGGCTGAAAGTACACAAGGCCTTCCTGTAAAGTGCTTTCAGTAACAAACAGAATGACAAATGGAAAATCAACAGAGAGTTCTAGGAAGGAGTTTATGTGACATCGAGATCCCTGAGAGTAATGTTTTGTTGATCTTGTGTTAGTAGGAGCTTGAGCTCGAAATTTAGATTTAAAACTTTATTTAATGATGATTTTCCACTATCTAGTTTTGAATAATAATAATACTGTTATCATCATTATTATTTAAAACTATCAAAGTACACAGCACGGTACAAGATAATTAAATATTAATGTTAGAATATATAATAAGTAATATTATTATGGGAGCTGAGAAGAGAAAGATGATCTGTTGTACCTGCTATCATAGGTGACAAGGGTAGTGCCAAGGGTCAGGATACCTTTGGTAATGGACACACTTCCGGATACAGGGCAATGAGAATCTGACTAAGGCACAATAGTTGCACATTGGATCAATAGGTACACAGTCTGATAGACCCAAGTGGACACCCGATCAACAGACACAGCAACCTGACATGTGATCAGTCATGGTAATCGGACGTCGCATCAACAGACATAACCATGAGACATCAAATCCATAGCTGTGCAGCAGCCTGACATTCGACCCCCTACACAAATAATGTGATGCCATCTCAACAAACACAGGGACTGGGACAGGCAATAAAAAAGGTCTGTAGATAGAAAGTAAAAACATTTTGGCTGGTGCCCAAGTTTTCTAAATATTTTTCCATGCCCCCTAAGTACTTTTTTTCATTACAAAATTGTCACTAAAGTCACACCGTACACATATGTCCTCTGCAAGGATTTCAGGAAGACGTCTGTATACGAGTTAAAATAAATAAAGGGCTCAGTGGCAGTATTGTGTGCTGCCAAGCAGACAGCCTGGGTTGAATTCCCATGCCTGGCTTCTGTGCCACAGACTGGCTGGAGCTGGGGATGCCGCAGAGATAGCATTCACAACCTCTGGAAGGGAGGAAGCCCGAGTCATCGCACGATGGCGACATCTAGTGAGATTTGAGTTAATGATGGGGGCAATTTTTAAATTCCCTGCCTCGATGCAAAGTACCCAAACCTTGTACCTAATTTTCAGAGGGAAAATACATGCTCACGTTACCTTTGAAACTTACTTTGCACCTGCTGTTGGTGCAGGGAGATTTCTCATGAGAAATCCATGTGCGTAGATTATATTTTTCAATCCTGTCCAAACACGCCGGTGGGGAAGAGTTCCTCTCAAGGTGGCTAAAAGTCAGGGCATTGTAAGACAATGAACAGATTATTAGGGAGACTAGGCTATATGAAGAGCTAAGTTTTGATAAGTGCCAAAATGTGGTATTTCTTGAGAGAAAGAGAGAGAGAGAAAGATAGAGGGCACCTAGCCATAATGCCCTCACCCTAGATAGGTATTTATATCTCTATGGGAGGCCCCCCTAATAACTCAAGGTGAGGTTTAGGTATTAGTGTAGGGGGTTAGGGACCACTTTGACATTCAATGTGAGACGGAAGAACAGAACAGTGCTCTCCTGTGAACATTTGATGACCCTCGGAGTGAGGAAACTTTCCCAAAGATGAGATTTGTGCAATGTTCTCTCAACCTAGCTTGATGGACTCCCTACGTGGGTAACATCAAGCTAGGTTGAGAGAACATTGCACAAATCTCATCTTTGGGGGAATTTCCTCACTCCAAGGGACATCAAATGTTCACAAAAGAGCACTGTTCTGTTCATACGTCTCACATTGAATGTCAAAGTGGCCCCTAACCCCCTACACTAATACCTAAACCTCACCTCAAGTTACTAGGTGGGCCTCCCATACAGGCCGATACAGTACAGTGCCCGCAATTGGCTGTGCGTTTTCGACGCGCTATTCTTACACCTTATACAGTAAGGGGTAATAGCGTGTCGAAAACGCTAGGCCAACCCCCCCAAACAAACAGCACCCGCAACATGCAAAGTTATTCCCGTGCCATACAGAAAGTAAAAAAAAAATTAAAAATCGGCCCACAGGTTGGAAGACGGACGCTCAATTATGCTGGCGTCCGTTTTACGAACCCGTGGCTGTCAGTGGTTTGAGAACCGAAGCCGGCAAAATTGAGCGTTGGCTGTCAAACCTGCTGACAGCCACCGATCCTGTCAAAAAGCATGGTTTTACCCAAGGCAAGTCTTGCCTCACAAATCTGCTTCACTTTTTTGAAGGAGTTAATAAACATGTGGATAAAGGTGAACCGGTAGATGTAGTATACTTGGATTTTCAGAAGGCGTTTGACAAAGTTCCTCATGAGAGGCTTCTAGGAAAAATAAAAAGTCATGGGATAGGTAGCGATGTCCTTTCGTGGATTGCAAACTGGCTAAAAGACAGGAAACAGAGAGTAGGATTAAATGGACAATTTTCTCAGTGGAAGGGTGTGGGCAGTGGAGTGCCGTAGGGATCTGTATTGGGACCCTTACTTTTCAATATATTTATAAATGATCTGGAAAGAAATACGACGAGTGAGATAATCAAATTTGCAGATGACACAAAATTGTTCAGAGTAGTTAAATCACAAGCAGATTGTGATAAATTGCAGGAAGATCTTGTAAGACTGGAAAATTGGGCATCAAAATGGCAGATGAAATTTAATGTGGATAAGTGCAAGGTGATGCATATAGGAAAAAATAACCCATGCTATAGTTACACAATGTTGGGTTCCATATTAGGTGCTACAACCCAAGAAAGAGATCTAGGCGTCATAGTGGATAACACATTGAAATCGTCAGTTCAGTGTGCTGTGGCAGTCAAAAAAGCAAACAGAATGTTGGGAATTATTAGAAAGGGAATGGTGAATAAAACGGAAAATATCATAATGCCTCTGTATCGCTCCATGGTGAGACCGCACCTTGAATACTGTGTACAATTCTGGTTGCCGCATCTCAAAAAAGATATAATTGCGATGGAGAAGGTACAGAGAAGGGCTACGAAAATGATAAGGGGAATGGAACAGCTCCCCTATGAGGAAAGACTAAAGAGGTTAGGACTTTTCAGCTTGGAGAAGAGACGGCTGAGGGAGGATATGATAGAGGTCTTTAAGATCATGAGAGGTCTTGAACGAGTAGATGTGAATCGGTTATTTACACTTTCAGATAATAGAAGGACTAGGGGGCATTCCATGAAGTTAGCAAGTAGCACATTTAAGACTAATCAGAGAAACATCCTTTTTCACTCAATGCACAATAAAGCTCTGGAATTTGTATCCAGAGGATGTGGTTAGTGCAGTTAGTGTAGCTGGGTTCAAAAAAGGTTTGGATATGTTCTTGGAGAAGTCCATTAACTGCTATTAATCAAGTTTACTTAGGGAATAGCCACTGCTATTAATTGCATCAGTAGCATGGGATCTTCTTAATGTTTGGATAATTGCCAGGTTCTTGTGGCCTGGATTGGCCATTGTTGGAAACAGGATGCTGACCCAGCATGGCAATTTCTTATGTTCTTATGTTCTTATCCATTTAGCTTTCCTTTGAATCCTATTTTTTCGTCTTCATCAGGGCATTGCTAGGTATCAGCACTCAGGGCCCTTCTCCCCAGATGTTTGTTACAGTGCCCCAGATCAGAAACAGCGTCTTTTCATTGCTTTCTGCCCTAGGGATGGAAGAATCTTCTGCAACTTTTTGAAATGTGTGAAGTGTGGTGATATGCTGGTGGGGGCCTCCTGGGGGCTCAAGAAGGCTTTCCTCCAATTCTGTACCTATGGGAGAAAGTTTAGTGAATCAGGCCCAACGAGTGTGGAGCAGAGCTGGTGAACCCCCTTTGATACGATATTGACAGTTCATCACTAGGTAGGTGTTTCATCCAGCATATTGGGGTTTCATAAAACCCCGGTTTGGAAATATTTCTAGCAAATTAACATACTGTACAGAAAACCAGTATAAATGTCTGCATAGTAGATGGAAGATTTATCCAAACAGCAACCTAAAGTATTCTGAGGTTGCCTCTGCCTCGGGGTAAGGTCCGGAGCCAAACATTAAATGAAGGAATCTTCCCTGAGGCAGAAGCAACCTCAAAATGCTGGACAGTGTCGGAATTACCCTTGAGATAAGAGGGTTTCGTCTGCAGTGCAAAATGTTCAAAAAGACTGTGTTTTGAGGCTAATGATGATAAATGAATAATCGCACTAGCGAGTGAGTGTGATCTGAAGGAATGTCCGTCTCTTCATTATAGTCTAAAATATCAAATATATTGGTCTGCAGTAGTTCTTTTTAAGTTTGATTTAGCGCAATTGTATTCCACCTTTCCATTACAGTATATTTCTATATTTAAAACTCTATTTTAGAGGGCTAACAGGCTTTTTTTTTTTGTAGCTTATTTCCTTCCAACTTCATGGGCTCTGATGCTCTGCAGTACTTTTCATCTGAAGTCGATGTACCTCAAAGCGCATTCATATGTATTTCTATTCCTCCCTCAGAATGCAGGGATTCTGTTCTCTCTAGGGTTCTCTCTCCATTGTGGCACTTCCAGCTGCTTGTTAGGAGAGCTCTGTTTCCAAAATAGCTGTAAGCACGTTGGTCTCTATCCCATGAGGTTGTAAGGCGTGCCAAAATTACACACTGAAATAAATCTCCATAGGAGATTTCCCATGAGCCCAAATATCTTTATTGCATCACAAGAAAAAAAAATATTATAGTCGCTGGATACCTCCAGACGACATTTATCGCTTGTTGAGTGCAAGAATTTTGCAGAACAGAGTCCTCAGTCACTATGGCTTCAAGATCGTGCAACCTATCTGAAAATTGGAAGATCTCCTGTGGAGGCCACCGTTTCAGGCAGAGTGTGTAATTAAAGGCCAAGCGAAATTTTCAGCCTCCTGTTTGCATGCATGGCCACTCATCAAAACAGTACAGTGAAATCCAGGCCAAGCCGCTATCAACAGACCAGGGAACATTACGCCGCTGCACCATGTGCTTCCCATAGTAGAAATGGCTTTGAACGGAACTCTTTCCAGGGACCTTTGAACTCTCTTTGAAGATGTGAGCGGACTGCTTACTGCCATCACAAAGGTTTTGCCCTGCAAAGCTGCATGGCTACTACTGAAAAATATATCTGCGAGGGGTGGCAGTTGAAAAGGCTTTTTGCGAGGATGTGCTGAGCACACGTTCCCTCTTACAGAATTGATGCCACTTATATAACTATATTTGTGAGTAATGAGGCAAAAATCTGTCACGACTCTCCCATCTTAGCTCTCTAAAGGTTGACTGTCAGCTGCTCCCAGGGTAAGTGGTTTCTGTGGAAAGGATGCTTGTGCTTTTTTTTTTTCTGATAAGATGCTTGCAGATTGGTTGTTTGGAATTTCTGAACCGATAACGCTTCTTTGCAAAATGCTTTCATAAGCTGATGTTTTCCAGTGGACAGCTGTGCAGCAACAGGTTTCAGAAAGTGAAAACTGGTACTGCCCAGATTGGATGATTATTTTCAGTAACTTTGTCTCAAGATAACATTAAGGTGATTGTGGCATAAACATGGTAGTATTAAACATCTATCAGTGTGGCCTTAATGGAAAATGTACCTGAAAGCTACAATGTATTTTTCCTGTAATTTTACAATTGAAATGAAGGGATAACATGCAAATTCAGAATTTAGCATTTATTTGCAATTTATGAATAGATTTTGTTGCTCATATTTATTGATACTCTTGGTTCCTATCTCTCTATATGTAGATATTTGTTTGCCTAATCAGTATTGGTATTAGAAGTAGAAACATAGAAACATGACTGCAGAAAACAAATGTATGGCCCATCCAGTCTGCCCATCCATCCAATTAATTTAGCATTATAATAATCATCACTTCCTTAAGAGTATTTATCCCATGCTTTTTTGAATTCAGATACTATTTTTGTCTCCACCACTTCCACTGGGAGGCTGTTCCACACATCCACCACCCTCTCTGGAAAGAAATATGTTTTAAGATTACTCCTGAGTCTACCCCTTTCAACTTCACCTCATGACCCCTCATTCTAGAACCTCATTTCAATTGAAAAAGGCTCACTTCCTGTGCATGGAAACCTTCGAGATATTTGAATGTCTCTATCATATCTCCCCTATTTCGCCTTTCTTCTAAGGTATACATGTTTAGATCCTTAAGTCTATCCCCCTATGCTTTAGAACGAAGACCACTGACCATTTTAGTAGCCGCCTTCTGGACTGACTCTATCCTGTTTATTTCCTTTTGAAGGTGTGGTCTCCAGAATTGTACACATTACTCTAAGTGAGGTCTCACCAGGGACCTATACAGGGGCAATATCACCTCCCATTTTTTGCTGTCCATTTCTCTCCCTATGCATCTAAGCATCTTTCTGGCTTTTACTGTTGCTTTATCCATCTGTTTTGCCACTAAGATCATCAGATACAATTATCCCTAGATTCCGCTCTTCCTTTGTGCTTAGAAGAATTTCACCTCCAATACTGTACCTTTTCTTTGGGCTTTTGCATCCTAAATGCATTACTCTGCATTTTTTTAGCATTAAATCTTAGCTTCCAGACCTTAGACCATTCCTCGAGCTTCGCTAGATCCCTCCTCACGTTTTCCACTTCTTTTTGCTGTCCACCCTGTTACAGATTTTGGTATCATCAGCAAAAAGATAAACCTTTCCTGACAACCCTTCGGCTATGTTGCTCACAAAAATGTTGAAAAGAACTGATCCCTGGGACACACCTCTAGTAACAACCCTCTTCTGATTTATCACTACACTTTGTCACCTCCCACTCACCCAGTCATTCTAGGATCCATACCAAGGGCGCACGATTTATTTATAAGTCTTCTGTGTGGAACCATGTCAAAAGCCTTGCTGAAATCCAAGTACACTACGTATAGCACTCTCCCTTGCTCCTTACAATTTTCAGAGACAGTTAGGGATCTAGGATTTATAATCGACCCAGAATTTTCTTTTAAAAAACATATCCTTCTAAAAGTGAGAGAGGGTTATGCAAAATTATTGATGTTAAGAAGATTAAAGCCATTATTGGAGACAAACAATTTTCGCACAATATTATAGACCCTTATCTTTGGAAGCCTGGACTATTGTAACTCCCTCTTGTTGGGACTGCCTGCATCCACTATTCGACCATTGCAGGTATTACAGAATGCGGCGGCTAGAGTCTTGACGGGGGTGAGGAAAAATGAACACATTACACCTATACTGCTTAGATTACACTGGCTGCCAATAGAGTACCGCATTAAATTCAAGGCCATGTGTATTCTGCATAAATTAATTTTTGCAGAACAGGTAGATTGGCTAAATGCAGCCATTAAATTACATGTCCCCCAAAGGAATCTGCGCTCAGCGAATAAGGGCTTGCTTTCCTTACCAACAGTTCAGTCAGCACATCTTAATCAGGTCAGAGAAAGAGCGTTATCGTTGGCTGGCCCAGGAATATGGAACTCACTCCCAGCTCCGCTAAGACTAGAACAAAATTTTAAAAAGTTTAAAAGGGAACTTAAGACCTGGTTTTTTACTAAAGCGTATACAGAATAAGTCAAGCTGTTCAGCTTGGAGAAGAGACGGCTGAGGGGGGATATGATAGAGGTCTTTAAGATCATGAGAGGTCTTGAACAAGTAGATGTGACTCGGTTATTTACACTTTCGAATAATAGAAAGACTAGGGGGCATTCCATGAAGTTAGCAAGTAACACATTTAAGACTAATCGGAGAAAATTCTTTTTCACTCAACGCACAATAAAGCTCTGGAATTTGTTGCCAGAGAAGGTAGTTAGTGCAGTTAGTGTAGCTGGGTTAAAAAAAGGTTTGGATAAGTTCTTGGAGGAGAAGTCCATTAATGGCTATTAATCAATTATACTTAGGGAATAGCCACTGCTATTAATTGCATCAGTAGCATGGGTTCTTCTTAATGTTTGGGTAATTGCCAGGTTCTTGTGGCCTGGTTTTTGGCCTCTGTTGGAAACAGGATGCTGGGCTTGATGGACCCTTGGTCTGACCCAGCATGGCAATTTCTTATGTTCTTATGTTCATACTAGATGTATTGAAGCAGAAAGGGGGAGGAGGTTGAATCTGAATCAAACTTTATTTTAGAATATTATTAGGATTTTAGATATATTTTACACACTGAAGAAGAATTTGGAGTGTCGTAAGATAGGAGCTATATTTTATAACATTTTAATGGGTAATTTTAGCTGGAAAAGTTTAGTTATAAGTTTTATTCTGTATGTTAATTAATTTTATATATGATATGTTAATTATTATTTGTTGTGAACCGTTCCGATAGATTCTGAGGGACGGTATATAAATGATGTTAAATAAATAAATAAAAAATAAATAAAACTTTCTGACCACCCAATCAAAGAAAATTGATCAGATTTGTCTGACAAGTTTTACCTCTGGTAAAACCATGCTGCCTTGGATCTTGCAAGCCATTGGATTCCAAAAATTTTACTATCCTTTGTTTTAGCAGTGATTCCATTAGTTTGCTCACTACAGAGGTCAGACTAACAGGCCTGTAGTTCCCAGCCTCCTCCTTGCTTCCACTTTTATGAATAGAAACCACATCCACTCTTTTCCAGTCCTCCAGAACTACTCCAGACTCTAAAGAAGCATTGAAAAGGTCAGGCAGCAGAGCTGCCAGGACATCTCTAAGTTCCCTTAGTACCCTCAGATGTATCCCTTCTAGCCCCATCGCCTAATCTACTTTAAGTTTAGTTAGCTCCTCAAGAACACACTTCTGAAAATCAATTGAGGTTTACCTCACTTCCAATCTTATTTGTGTTTGTTTTATGAGGTCTGTTTGTAATAACAACTCTGACTAAGTCTTAAATCACACAATAATATATTTATTATACTGAGTATAAGCAATGGTATACGCAGGAAGCAAAGGTATACTTACAACAATGTACATAGCACATCTATGGTCTGGAACATTTGCTTAATTTTTTCTTTTTGCAAGCTCTTTTTATATACATTTTCAATAAGCTAATTGATAACTACTATTTACTCCAAACCACAAGATTTCAGTTAACCTTGCTGCAAATACAGCTGCTCTTTGTTCCTGTTTGATCTTATCTTACTTCATATGTACAAACTTTCTTCACAGATACCCTTTTTCAGATCTGTTATCTTCACAGATACCCTTTCTCAGACCTGTCATCTTCTTATCTTATGCTCATCCTGTGACTTCACTTGTTGACGTTTCACCTGGATTCTGCTAATGTGTGTTTTGCTTTGCAAAACTAGGCCATAGTTCATATGTTGCTTTGCAGAACTAGGCCATAGTTCACCATAGCTTCTTCTTCTTTCTTCAGAGCCTTAATTCATTTTGAGGCCTCTGGTATTTTTTCCTTCAGGATATTCTACAATCCTCCCTTGAGCCAGATTGACTCTGGCTCACATTAGGTGTCTTCATTCTTCACACAGGGGAACAGCATAGAGACTAGGGTTTTCTTCTTTGTATCTGTGGACACCTCCCTAGGACCTCCCTTTTTTAACTGCTCTCACTTTCCGTTTCCCAGCTATCATCTGTACTGATTGTGGTTTGGACCATTCTAGTAGTTCTCAAGTTTATATTGCTATACGCTATCATATTGGTTACTGGTTTTGGTGTTGGCATCTTTGGTCGACAATATTGTAATACTGAACAAATACATGGAATACAAAAACATAACATTATACCTAAAACTAGTAATCCAAGAAAAACTCCTACTATCCCCTTCAAATGACTAGATAAGTTAGTAAACCAGGAGGTTATGGAATCCCACCAAGTTACTGAGATTCCTCCCTCAAAATCGCTAGCTTGAAGTCTAGCCAGTTCTTGTATCTTTTGCATTGCGTTGTAAACTATATGAGAGCGATTAACCACTACTGTACAACATTCAGAGCTATTAAGTACTGTACACAATCCTCCTTGGGCAGCCAATATATAGTCCAGACCATGTCGATTATATGTAGAAACAGTAGTTAATTCATCTACCGTGTCTTGAAGAGCTTTAAGGGCGATTTCTAATTCATGCGTGACTACATGGAGAACAGATTGTAGTCGCCGAATGGCCATTCCCAATTCAGCTGCAACTGCAGGTTGGGCAAATGGTAACCATGAGGTATAGCTTAATGCATCTAATCTAGTTTTAGTTAAAGGGTAGGTGGAATTAATATAATCCAATGAGAGTTGGATTGCTTGATCTTCAGGGACAGCTGAGGGAACACTCCTTCGGGAGCGGGTATGCATAGGGTGATTTAATGGAATAATTCGAGAAAAATAGTTAAATGTAACTAACACACAAAATTCATAGTATGTAGGGAGTTTGAGGAAGACTATTCCATCACACAACCAATAATGTCCAACATAAAGATTTGCAAAGTTTTGTATTACGGTATCATTGCTATTGTCATAAGGGCCATAAACAAAAGGAGATTTATATTTTCCTAATACACTACAAGGAACCAAAGATAAGTCATTTTCAGATGAACAGTTATTGTCTGCTATGTTGAAGAGGTCACACAGACGTGGACAGACAGTGTATGTAGAATTGAAAGTGCGTATGTATTGGGTGTCGGTGGCTACATGTACAATCTTGGACAGATTTGCTATACATGGGAGGCAACCTGGTGGAGGAGATGCAGTAATATGTGAAAATGTGCAATTACAGCTTATTACAATGTCAGTGAAAGGGGTGCTGGGTAAGATGGTTCCCTTACGAATAATCCATGTTGTATTGTATGTGGAGTAAGTATAGTTGCAAGGAATAGGGTTCGGGGAAGTAACATTACTAAGGCAAAGAAAACCATTTTTTGGTAAATCAGCTGTAAGTGGGGGAGGTTTGGCATTACCCAAATATTGTGTCCATGTTTGTCCTGCTAATGGATCTATGGTCATATTGTGTGGTCCATTATCTTTAAATCCTAAAATATGGTGTAATGGAACTGGAAAGGAAATGGCTGGGACATGTGAATGGGCTTTTTGATGTGGAGTACAGACGATACAATCAGTAACATCTGCTGGAAGAGTCTTTACTAATTCTTGTATTGTCTGTACCCACAAATTTGTTAAACCTGAAACAGGGGCCTGTTGGAGAGGGAAAGAAGTAACAAGTGGCCATGTATACGTTAGTACATATAAGCAGGTTAGTAAACATAACATTTTCTTTTCCTGCAGTCGTCAGTCTACTTCAGAGAGAAAAGATAATGCAACAGTCCAATTATAGTATCGGATTAAATGTTCGTATATCCGACAAATGTACCCAAGTGGAATGTTCAGATAGTTTAGCAGCAGTATGGCTGAGGTCTGTGATAGTGAAAGGTCCAACGTATATCGGATCCTTCCAAGTCTTGTGGGTGTAATTCTTTCGTAGTACTTGATCACCTACTGAAAAGGAAGCGCAAAAAGATTGTTTAGGAACCTTTTTCGATTCAGTCTGTATGAGGTCTGCTGCCATGGCTACTAGGGGCTGAACTTTTTTCCAATACTCTACTTGAGTATCAGTTTGTCTTATTCTCACCGGATTCATAATCCGTCCTGTCTGTAATTGAAATGGAGTAATCTCATGGATTGTACCTGGCGTATTCCGTATATTCATTAAGGCCAATGGTAATACATCCAACCAGGTATATAATTTGTTTGTTTTGTTTTTATTTAATGCTGCTAGTAATACCCTCAATTTGGTTTTCAATATTCCGTTATATCGTTCTACCAAACCATTCGAGGTTGGCTTATAGACTGACACACGTCGATGGATAATATTACAGATCTCTTGTAATTCATTCATAATTTGATTATTAAAGTGTGTCCCATTATCAGATACAATTTTGATCGGACATCCATGGGCTGGTAAAATTCTATGTAAAAAGGTATCAATAACTACATGAGCTGTTTCTTTTGTACATGGGAAAGCTTCTATCCAATGTGAAAAGCTATCCACCCATACCAATACATACCGTTTTCCTTTAACTGCTTCAATCATATCAGTGTAATCAATGTGCCATTCCAAACCTGGTCCCTGGGGGATAGGCAAGTTCCCAGGACTCACAGCTGGGCCTCGACGAGCTATATGAGTAGAACAGACTAAACAGTTATGAATTATCTGTACAGCTAAAGCATAAAGATTCTGGTTCCAATGATTACTTTGTATGCCTGCTAATAGTGCAGTGGCAGACAGATGCATGGTTGCATGCCATGCCAAGAAGTATCGCAACACTTCTGATGTTGTCAAACATTTTTTTCCATTAGGGTGAAGCCATTCTTTCCCTTTTTTATAACATCCAATTGTCACCCATTTCTGTAATTCCTCACCACTAGGTTGTTCATGGAGTATGTCAAGTGGCATGGGATATGGAGTATGCATTAATTCTGAGCTAAACCGTGTTTGCATAGTCATTAGTTTCACAGTAAGCACTTCTGTAGCAGCTTTATCTGCTAGGTCATTTCCTTGTGCCTCAAAACTCATGTGTCCAGTATGTGCTGGCGTCCATACTATTTAACTGAAGCTTCTCTTTTACCTTGTGTAGTGTTAATTACTACTGGGGTTAATTCAGTTAAATGTTTTTTACTGGGCTTGCCATCAAAGCCAATAGTGGTGTTTGTTTCAATGGATCTTTTTACAGCGCTTGGTTTAACACAAATAACAGATGATGTAGCGCCTGTATCAATCAAAAATTGCATTGGAACCTGCTGAGGACCTACTAATAGTTGAATAAATGGCTCTGAATTATGTAAGAATACAGTATCTCCCTGGATCATTCCTCTATTCCCTGCAGTCTGTCAATAATTACCTTGGTCCCACACAGGGAATTGTGAGGGCTGTTGGCCAGCCTGTAACTGAGCTGGTGCAGATAACGGTGGGGATGTCTGCAATGTTTGGTTAAGCGGCGGCGGTGTCTGTAATGTTTGTTGTGTGTGATCAGGGACTCCTGATCGCCTGCATTCAGTTGCATAGTGTCCAAATGACTGGCAATTCCAGCACTGCACATGAGCTCTTCTATCAGGGGACGGTCTATTCATTATCCCCTGTGCAAAACCTCTTCCTCCCCTTCCCCTTCTCATCCCTCGACCTCGGGGGATATAGGAGGGATATGCTCCCTGATATATTCCTTCATACGGGGTACGCGGAGGACCCTGTATCACATAACAATCCTGTATATCACTGCCTTGTAGGTTTACTGTATCCTGATTTCTTTGTGTTTTCATATTCTTTTTCTCTTCTAAGTCCGCTATCTGTAATGTCATTAATTTGCTAGCCATTTTCTGTTGCTCTTTATTAGAAGTTCTTATCATTTTGCAATGCACTGAGGCGAAATGCATTAAAGTGTTTCTCACCTCTGGCCATGTTTTTGTTGAAAGTGCCACAACATTATTCAAATTAGTCTGCATGTTTGCAGGCAAAGTAGCATAGAATAAATGTAAAAATACAGGGATGTTTGGCTGTATATCAGCATCCTGCCCGGTTTGTGCCTTATACATGTCCATACATTTTGTCAAGTGCATTGCAAAATCAGTTAAGCCATCCCACTTGGCTGCAGTGATAGCTGTAAAATCTATGCTTGTAGGATACAGGACATTTAAAGCATTTACCAAATCTATCCTATCTTGGCCTTGGAAAGGAATTCCGTCGGCAATATGGGTGAGAAGCCTTGGACGTGCGCTTACTGCTGAGAGTTGTGGTAAACTAATGCCGGAAGCTGCACATAGCGCCTTAAAATCCCCTATGGCTAAATGTGTTCCGGCCGTATTAGTATCTATTGCCTCGAGCCAGAGCCTTGCTCCTTTATGTATACTAGGCAATTTTTGTATAATCGTACTAATATCTACTGGTGTATATGGTTTATAAGCTGCAATGGGTGGCTGTTGCCCATTATCTCTTAAGAAGATAGGAAATTCTTTCAATTCCACATTATCTTTCTTGTTTCTTACTCCCTTAGCAGGTGGCGAGTTTAAATCTTGTATACATTTTAACCATATGTCTAAACCTTTTTGGATAAATTCCAAATCTTCTGACTCCTTGCAATATTTGTTGACTAATTCCCTTATTTCTGAAAGCTGTGCTTCAGTTACTGGCCCTTCCGGGTGGCAAGGAGTGTTTATATTTGCATTGCCTAATTCTGTCTTAACAGTGGTCCACCATGGAGCCCCATATGAACCTTCCTCATTCGTTTTAATCCTTTCTTTAATCATCTCTGGTGTCAAGGATGACCCTTGAGCCGTTTCTGTTGACCGACTCTGTGGGGTTTCTGATAACACATTAACCCGTAATTGCTGACAGTCCTTGCCATCGGCAGGTGTCAGGTGCACTAATCCCTTAATTTTAAAGTTATCTGTTCCAGGGAAAAGCTCAGCAGCTTCCCGTTCAAATTTAGCTGCTTGTTCTAAGTCCGGATATAAGGGTTTAGGCTTTTGTACAGGACCTTTCAACGGACCATAGCCTGCTGGTATGGGCATTAAAATTTCGTGATCACTGTCTTCCAGCAGGGGACATGTAGTCACATATGGGGGCGGATTTAGGGATTTTGATCCTATCTCACCTATAACCTTATTTTTCTTTTTTATTTCTTTATCAGCTGTATATAAGTCACCTGTCACTGAAAATAAATTCCAGACATGCAGGTGTTTCTTTAGACTATTTTTCTTTTTATTATCTTGTAGGAATGTTAACAATGGCAATAAATGACTAAGTTTCAAAGATCCTTCCATGGGCCAGGAAAGAAAGGAATCTTTAGCAGAGTATTTACCCCATTTGTCATTTGTTTTCTTAATAAGGTCTTTCTCAAATGGAAATAAATTAATTACATGCTGGACAGCCGTACATGTATCATCACTGTTAACATATAATGTACGTACCGTGTTAGGCTTTCCTAATTGTCCTTCTGGGACCCTTTTAGGGGTTGGGTGTGTGTTAACCATTTTAAACTGTCGTTTACTTAGGCTACGCACATATAACTGTATATAGTAACCAAAACAAAATAAGAACACAAAATATATACACGCTAATATCAACCCACACAGTAAATACAAGAAAAACAACAATTGCTGCAGCGTTAAAACCTCAGGCGCCTTTTCTCAAAACTATCACCACGATTTACACAGGACTCCTGGCTTTAATTACCGATCACTCCTGGACCAGTTGATCAAGCTGGGCCCTAGGGGATCACACCAGGAGAACGTAAATCTTCTACTCTTCCCAAGAAATAATCAGAGCTGCTTCCACAAACATGTGACGAATGCCCGCATTCAATCCACCAATTGTTTGTAATAACAACTCTGACTAAGTCTTAAATCACACAATAATATATTTATTATACTGAGTATAAGCAATGGTATACGCAGGAAGCAAAGGTATACTTACAACAATGTACATAGCACATCTATGGTCTGGAACATTTGCTTAATTTTTTCTTTTTGCAAGCTCTTTTTA
Organism: Rhinatrema bivittatum; assembly: GCF_901001135.1. Classification (NCBI taxonomy): domain Eukaryota; kingdom Metazoa; phylum Chordata; class Amphibia; order Gymnophiona; family Rhinatrematidae; genus Rhinatrema; species Rhinatrema bivittatum. The sequence continues at coordinate 319,263,657 of NC_042620.1, forward strand.
TATACATTTTCAATAAGCTAATTGATAACTACTATTTACTCCAAACCACAAGATTTCAGTTAACCTTGCTGCAAATACAGCTGCTCTTTGTTCCTGTTTGATCTTATCTTACTTCATATGTACAAACTTTCTTCACAGATACCCTTTTTCAGATCTGTTATCTTCACAGATACCCTTTCTCAGACCTGTCATCTTCTTATCTTATGCTCATCCTATGACTTCACTTGTTGACGTTTCACCTGGATTCTGCTAATGTGTGTTTTGCTTTGCAAAACTAGGCCATAGTTCATATGTTGCTTTGCAGAACTAGGCCATAGTTCACCATAGCTTCTTCTTCTTTCTTCAGAGCCTTAATTCATTTTGAGGCCTCTGGTATTTTTTCCTTCAGGATATTCTACAGGTCTTGCTCCAGCCCTTCCACAGTGAACACTGTACAAAAATATTTGTTAAGCAATTTTGTTTTTTCCTCATCAGCTTCTACATATTCCTCATAGTGGGTGGAAGGATAGTAGTTTTTGTCTTGTAGTCTAGATCACACAAACACAACTAAGAAAATAATAACACTGACTACAACTTATGTGAAAGTATGACAAGATATATTATCTGTAAAATATATGCACAAAACCAAACACTTATAAGAACATGAGGGGAACAAATAACAAACAAAACAGGATATATACAGTATATCAACACAATAAACAAGGGTAAATATTTTTTCCCCAACTAATAGGGATACAAAAGCCTAGTGGAAGCTACCACTTTTCTAAAAAAGAGCACCTTCCAAAACCTCAGTCAATGGTAACCAAGCAGATCTCTTTGGGGAAGGCTGGACTGTGCAGGGAATTCTGGGTCTTGGCCAAGATGGTCGTGCTATTCTGTAGCTCTTAGCAGGAATCCATAGGTTCTACTGTGTACTGGGACTATATGCCTTTTGGTTTGCACATGCACAGAAGGGATCTCTTTCAGGTAGATTTTAAAAGCGTTGCTTGTGCAAAAATGGCCCCATACAGACGTATGTGGGACACAAATTTTAAGAAGTCAGGAAGTAGATGTAGCCTTGTAGTTAGCGTAGCAGGCTATGACCCAGAGAAACCAGTGTTCAAATTCCCCTTGTCACCTTGCACAAGTCGCTTTACCCTCCATTGCCTCAGGTACAAAATTAGAAAATTAGATTGTTAAGCCCTGTGGGGATAGGGAAATACCTACAGTACCTAAATGTAATCCACTTTGATGTACACTTTGAAGTGCTGAAAAGCAGAATATACAAAATATAAATAAATAAAGTATGTGCATACATACCTATGTGGATTTTGAGCCAGAGAGAACATGAACACCGGGGGAGGGGAGAAAGAATCTCTATTTCTCCTATATGTTACTATGTGATTACTACCTAACATATTCTCTAAATTTAACATAATCTATAATCAAAATAATATCTGCATTAGTATAAATGAAAGCAATCATATAATAATTCAGATAGAAACACTATTATTAAATCACTATAAAAGGGTTTATAAATACTGTGTGCAATTCATATTATGTCAATAATCTACTTCTTAATAGATTAGTTATACCAAAACTAATCTGGGTATATGACAGGTGTTTTCAGCTTCAACTTTTGCAAAACGTCTTATGCTACACTTGACTGATGCAGCCAGTCAAGATCAAGATTTAACTCTAAATTTTCTAACTGATTTTAAGTAAGTGGTCATCTTATACTTTTAATTAAGTCATATCTCCATTTTGTGTGTGTGTGAACTTGAAGCTTGTAGACTTCAAGTTAAGTGAAGGGAGGGCTGTGGGCTGCGAAGTGTTCCAAGCTACTTCTAGTAAAGGGTAGTGGAGGGGAAAGAGCAGTGGGGTACCTAACATCCCAGAAGCTTGTAATTTCTTTAAGCAATGCTGTGTCCATTATCTTACTTTCAAAGCAAATTATGTGCTGACCTTGTACATATAAGTTGTTCTTTGTCTTTCTCTACTGATTTCTGATCATGTTAAGGGAAGGGAGGCTAGGGGGGACTGTGAAACAAGAAATGTAACACAGTATGTTTTTCAGTGAACCCAAAACACAAAACTGCATGCAATAACTGTAACTCATTATAAACAAATCATATCTATATGACAGTATTTCTCTCTCATAAGGGACTAAATTAACCCTTTGTGTGATCCATCGACATGACTTCCGCAAGACTGTGTCTATCCAAAACATCCTTCCCTTTACTTCTGAGTGTGACAATGCCACTTTTGTGCGTCCTTCTATTACTAATATATTTTTAAAAAGTTTTGTACCCCTTTTTTTATTTTATTTGCTTTTTTTCTTCTATTTGAATTTTTGCATTCCTGACTACTTTCCCAGCTTCTCTTAATTTTTCCTGATAGTGTCACCTGTCTTGCTCTTTCTATGATCTCTTGTAGTTTATGAATGCTAACCTTTTATCCTTTACCTTTGCAGCTACTTCTTTAGAAATCCATAATGGTCTATTTTTCCTCTTCCCTTTATTTACATTCCTAACAAAAAGATTAGTTTCTGCTTTTAGTTTTGCCCAAGGCCCTTCTATTTCCCCTACATTTTCTCATCCCGCTAATGACTCTTTGAGATACTTCCCCATTTTGAGAAAGTTTGATTCCTGAAGTCTAGGACCTTCACCTTAGAATGAACCATCTCTTATGTCCTAATAATATTGAATCACACCATCCGGTGGTCACTGGTTACAAGATAATCATCCTCTACAACATCACAAATACTGTGTTCTTTGGTAAGCACCAGGTCCAGTATCACCCTCCTCCTGTGCTGGTTACCAGTTGACAGAACAGTTCTGCTTGCAGAGAATCCAAGATCTTCCTGCCTCTAGAAGATACTGCGGTTGGGATGTCCCAATCGGGAAACGAATGAAACGAATGCACATCCCTAAAAATCACCTAGTAGCAATCCTGTGAATATCCTCCATTAAATCTATATCCATCTCCTCTGTTTGTGATGGAGGTCTCTATATTACACCAATATAAATAAATGTTCCATTCCTTTTTTTCAGATTAACCCACAGTATCTCCTCCTTACCTCATAAGCCCAACCATGCTGTTGCTTTAATACTATTCTTTATATATAAGGCTATTCCTCCTCCTTTCCTTCCTATCCAGTCCTTCTTAAATAGGTTGTAGCCGGGTATAACTATATCTCAGTCATAGTTTTCCATCTACCAGTTCTCTGTGGTAGCATTTAAACCGAGTGATGGCATTTCGTTGGGTCCTATTTTCAAAAGTGTTTTTGAAAATGGGTCCTTAGAGTTCAAATTCTATACAAGATGTATGCATGTTGCCATGAATACATTCAGAATAATTACTATACATTTCATGCATATCTGAATCTTTGCACAGATCTCATAATGATTTACTGCCATAATTCACATTTAATATTTGTTTTTACTTTATTCTGCATGTTTTAATGATGTAAACTGCCTAGAGCCTTGGTACTAGGCGGCATATAAATGCTTGAAATAAATAAAAGACATATCAGTAAACAGGGCTTCTAAACAGCAGTAATTTTGTATAGTTTTACAGCACTCTGAAAAGATCAGTTGATGCTTGAAGGAACATTTTTCATGATAAAAGCTGTTAGGAGCTTTCTAGGACTTTGTATCTTTCCAAGACTATGTTTTGCTGTCTCCAAAGTCATCCGTCAGTATTAAAGAAACCTACTTTCCGAAATGCTTAGGTCCGTGGTTTATGGATATGTGTGGGTCCAAATAAAACCCCACCTCCCGAAAGAGTCCTCATGCCCCCTCCACTACCAGTTTGTACGGAAACTTTGGTGTGGATAGGACACCAAACGAGAAAATTAATGGGGCGCGCGCGCGCGCGCACACACACACACACACACACACACACACTCTCAGCACTTGTTCCTTGAAAAATCCCTGTGTATTTGCTCATTTTTGTCCCACAGAAGCCCTTCATCCATGAGGTAGTGGAAAGGATTTGCCCCGGATTACCAGCGGCATAGCAGAATGGATAGGAACGGATATTCCTTAGAGAAAAAAGATCATAGAATCTCTCCAGCTACTTACATATGCGCAATCTAACATGATTGGTTCCCCAAATGTCCCCATGTTCCTTTATGCATGGACTTAGCTCTATGATATCAGGGCCGGTGCTTCTATAAGGTGAACTTTGCAGTCACCTAGAGCGCCACACTTTGGGGGTGTCAAAATCGTGGGAGGAAGCTATCTATGGAAAGTGATATCAACAAGTGCATTCTAGCTCTCCATTTAAATGGAGAATATTCTTTGACCAAAAGTAACAGTGCTGTGTGACCAAAGGGAAGACGAAGACCCATAAAATTAGAATTAAAGAATTACTGCTGATGCTTTTCTTAATATATGCATTGTGCCAGACAATTTCCTTCTGGAGCTTGTAAGATGTAATTTATTTGTACGTATTTATTTAATTGCTTATGCCAAGTTCTAAGTGATGTACAATATACATATATAATTAAAAGATATAAAGGTTAAAACAAACAACAAAATCAACAAAAAGCTGAGAGAATGAGTTTTAAACAAAAGCTACTTCACAACCAAAACTGCACTACCTCCTGGAGTAAACAATGTGTAGAGCTACCACGTTTGCAAACCTGCATAAACCAAAATGTCATTAGCTTAAAGGATTTAGTGCAGTCCATAAGCCATAGCTTACCACATACACAAGAAAATTGACTGAAGCATAGACTTAAATGTTTTAGTACAGTCCACTGGCTGTAGAGCCATAGATAATGGGTTCCATAACCCTGGAGCTGCCATTGAAAAAGCACAAATTCTGGTTTCTGCTAAACAGACTGATTTTGGAGAAGGCATGTCTGTAGTGATCTAAGTGCTGGATTATATATTCATAGGAGTGCATTAAGCCATGGCAGAGAGTCCAGTCTCAGCAGTTTTTGAACCTATCAAAGCAATTTTATGCATTTACTGAAGTAAAAAAGTAAACTTTGGAAGTTAGAAAAATAGAAATAAAAAACAAGTTAAGCTTGTGGCACAGTCCATCGGCACGAGAGTACAGAAATTCTCATGCCCCCTGAGAAAACGGGATCCTCTTTTAACTCCCAGTGGGATACATTCTCTCTTCACGCCCCTCTGAAACTTGGAGGTGCATTTGCAGGTTCTCTTTCATCAATCTGGTGGTTACCTACAACAAGTGGGGGACTGTTTCTGTAACTTTCTGCCGCATTTTCATGGTCCCTGATTGCCTCTCTCGGAACATAATGACCCTCTGTCTCTCCTTGCATACTACAGGACAGTCACTTGGTACTGATTGGCATTTCTATTAGCAATGCTGTTCTTGTGGTTTTTCTCCTTTTCTGCACTGTCTGGCTTTCTAGGGTAGGGTTGACTAAGTCTTCCTCTACTTTTAAAGAAGGAAAGCACCAGCAGTGAGATCTTGCAGTGGATGAAATTGAATGGGCGATAGGGTACATCCCCTAAAGCAGGGGTGTGCAAACTTTATGTACCAGGATATTACTGGCTGTAGTCTGAAACAAAGGCTGGGAGGATCTGCTTGGAGCTCCTCCATCCAGCACCTGTATCCCCCCACTGTGCTCAACATTCCCCTCTCTTTTTCCCTTCCCTTGGCCCCCGTCCCTTTTCTCTTCCCCTCTCCTGTTCTACAGTGCTACTGTCTCTTTCCCCCTCTCCAAGCAAGTTAAGTCCCTCGGGCTGAACCAGCACACTTGGTCCACCTGAGAAGAGAGAAAGGAGACTCAGGCCATTACGCAAACTCCCCACCAGCTCTCCCATGGCGGGGGAGAGGAATTCAGCCGCAGGAGCATGCTGAGTATCAGTAGTACCACTTCTACAAGTTAAGGCACGAGGAGGCACCTGCTGCTTGCGATTGGCTTGCAGAAGGAAAAAGCTCCAGTTGAAAATAAACATCATTTCTCAGCTGCTGACGCTCTGACCTGCATGCCCGAATGCTCAGCGTCATCATCGAAGGCTCGCGTTGTCACGTGTTTCTGTACGTCATCAAAGATGACTTTTCGGGCCTTCAATGACGATGTCAGGCACTCAGCTAGGTCAGAGCATCGGCGGGCCAGATATAATGCAGCTTTCAGAAGAGATTTGCGGGCCGGAAGAAAGGTGCTGATGGGCCCGTGGGTTATAGTTTGCCCATACCTGCCTTAAAGGATAGGTCAGTGGTACACATTCTCCAAGACTCACTAGTGGGAGGTCATCAACGCAAGGAGCTGTGGCTCTCCTTAGCTCCAGGACGAGAAAGGAGTGTCTTCCCTTTCCACTGGGGGAAGTGTTCTCTCTCTTGCATTGGTTGGAAGAATTCTAGAAGGGGTACCATAGCCAGGGCTTAATTTGTAGACAAAAATGAAGTGGCTGAGGGGCGGGAACAGAGCCAAGATTGGGTGTAAACCCTGCGTGGGCCTGGGGCCAGGTGTGAACTCTCTCTTTCCCCCCAAACCCTCAAACCCACGTACATATGCCTGAAAACACTCTTCCTCCTCCTCACTGCAGTGATCCTCCATTTCCAGCTCCCACCCGTGCTCTACCCCTAGCCACCCTTTGCCCACCAGAGCTCAAGCCCTCCCCTTTCTTTCTCTGCAGGCTGCCTGGAGGGGAGGGGCTGGAGCAGAACACCCAAAGAAGAGATGGACCTCTGTCCCAGGCCCTTCCCCCACAAATTAAGCCCTGCCCATAGCCCAGTGTTTCCCAACCCTCTCCTGGAGGCACACTAAGCAGTAGGGATTTTAGGATATCCATAATGAATATGCACGAGACAGATTTGCATACATTTGGAGCCCCAGGCCCATGCCAATCTATTTCATGCATATTCATTGTGGAAATCCTGAAAACTCAACTGGCTAGGTGTGCCTCCATGAGAGGGGTGGGAAGCACTGCCGTAGCCTGTAGTGCTCTGGAAGGCGTTTGTCCCCACATCTCAGGGGCAGGACAGCTTGTCTGGGAAGCAACCAAATAGTGCCAAACCTTTCAAGGGGGAGAGGAAGATCCTCCGAGTTTCAGAGGGGTGTGAGGGGAGAATGTGTCCCATTGGGAACTAAAAGAGGACCCAGTTTTCTCGCTAAGGATTCAAATGGCATGAGGATGTCTATATTTTTGCGCCGATGGACTGTGCCACAAGCTTAAATTGCTTTTTCTATTTTTCTAACATTGCATTTTTACTTTTTTTGCTTCGCTACAACTTCTTCTGGTTTTGGAACTACACCCCATTCTGGATATTGAATTTTGCTGAGAGACTGTGCCCATGATCTCCTTGGGCCTTACAGCTATGCTTTTCTCCATGGAAGAATCCTGCATCCAGGTCTGCAGCCACGAGTCTATTTCTGGGAGTGCCTACAAAAAGAAGGTCATCACTAGCATTGATTAATTTTTTTGTATTGGTTGGACCAAGGGAATGTTTTAATTCTCTGCCATTCTGTCTGGGTTGTGATCCCAGTGTTTCCTTAGTACTGCAGTTACAGAGTTACACAATTTCCAGTGGCCTTTTGGTATACAGGCCTTCTGATATCAGCACATTGCTGCCAACCTTAGGATATGAAATCCTCTCAAGGTCTGTGCTACAGCATCTGCTGTTTTTCCAGTTCTTTCTCTGCTTGCTGTAAACCATCTTCTGAATAGACCATTGTCCTGTGCTTGCAATTATCAGGCTTAAGGTCACCAGCTATTCCTAGATCGAATTTTGATCTAGATCTACGTGTATTTGAGGAAAGTTTTTTTTTTAAAACTACTGTTTAGTGACAATAATGGAGTTTTAATACTGGATGAAGCAGAGATTATCGGCAAACTAAAGCAAAATCCAGAAACAATTTACTTCAAATAAATACAAAAATATAACTTGTACCCTTCAAAAATGTAATAAAAGTGGAAAAAAAATATTCTGAGAATGTTTTCACAGCTCCAGACAGTGACTGGAGCACACATGTTGTTAACACAGTGTAACCCTAAATCCAGGAGAGGCTGGAAACCCTTTGTGATATATAACATTGTTTTGCAGCCAGAACTGAATAACTTTGTCAGGCCTCCTTCTGGAGCTAGACCACTATGGGAAGTTAAGTAAGACGTAGACGTGACATTGCAATCGGAGCTGGGAGATGGCTTTTTAACACTAGGCGGTGCTCAGAAAGTAGGTTACTAGGTCAGGGCGAGAACAAGTTCTGACTGCAGGCCAGCGAGTGCTTCTCCTTCCCACTGTTTACACGACTGTGACCTACCGTGCCGAAATGAGTCACCGATGTGTGTATGTGGGCGTGGGTGTCAGCAGTGCTTTCAAACCACCAATCGCATCTGACTGCGCTTGCCCCAGTGCACTTTGTGTCGGATTCTTACTTGACTGCATGCATGCCTGCTCTGTATTAAACGACATGTTAGCAAGGAAAAAGAAAGCAAACAGAAATGCAGGGTTTTTATTTTTTTTGTATTGTATTGTTGTCCTCTGATCAGTTCTGGAAAGGCCGCCACTAGGAAAGAGAGGGGTTGATTATTATTATTATTTTTTTTTTTTAAGCTCAGCCATAACTTTCTTTCAGCGTTGAAGATGATTGCAGGAGACTCCCGCGGACACACCCGCAGACCTGGTTCCTGCTCTAGTTCCCGCCGGAGCTAGGAGTAACAGACCTCGCCGCGGGCCTGTGGGTTTACCAGCGTCTGCCTCACCCCGCGGGAGCGCAGCGCTCCGTCGGAGAACGGGACGGAAAGTAGTTCACTTGGCCATAGGAGGTCACTAATGTACCTGGCCTATAAATGGGAAGAGAGCGAGGCGAAAACAAGGAATTGCTCTAGGCGCTGCTTGACAACTCCCCGTGAAAACCAGATTCGGAGAGGAAGGGTGGTGCCGAGGTGGAGACGTGACAAACACATCTTTTTTTGTTTATTTTTATAATTGCATTTTTTTGGCGGGTCAGTTTTCTCCTGCTCACTCAGGCTTCCAGCTCAGTTGGGACTGGCCTTTCTTGGGCATTTAAAAATCCCGGACTGAGGGAGATGAGGTTTCCCTGTCTTTATAACTCCCCTCCTAGCCACTTGCAGTAATAGTCCTTGGCCATGAGACCTCTGGAAGTCATTACCTGTACACCCTAAGGCTGGCCAGTAGGGGTCACTGCTGAGCTCTCTCTGCACTAGGGGCTGTGAATGAATGCCATTGCTGTAGCATCTCCAGCCGCAGCAGACCTGGGAACAGACTTGAGGCAAGAACTGAACCCAGAGCCTCTGCACCACAACATTGCCAGTGAGCTACTGGGCCAGTCCTAGAAAAACATCTTTTAATAACCGACCTAGAGTCTGTTTGCTGGAAGACATGTAAATCACAGCACATAAGGTCATTTATTCCCCCCATTCCTGTTTTTTTTTAAATATGATGTACACTCAGAATCCAATAAAACCCACCAGGGGAGAATATCAGAATCATGATTAGGGTTTAGGATTATGAGTTGCGTTATTTTGTCCTCTATTCCAATCTGTTCAAATACTTAAAAAATAAATAAATAAATAAATAAAAATATATATAGCAAATAGGCTATCATTCTCCAAGCCGAGGGCCTCATTTACTAAGCATTTTCCCCATAGACAATGAATAGGAGAAAAGCCATAGTAAATCAGACCCTGAGTCCTTTTCTTCCATCCTCCTCAGGGAATTGAGCTTTTCATGGGCAAAAGTACATTTTCCAGAAAATTATTTTTTGACCATGAGGTGAAAGTGATTTCTAATGGGAATCCAGATGTATGTATGTATGTATGTATGTATGTATGTATGTATGTATGTATTTATTTATTTATTTATTTATTTATTTAAAGTTTTTTACTATACCGACATTCGTAAGATACATCACATCGGTTTACAATGAAACATAACGACAGCAGCAATGCTTTACAGTGGAACCCATAAGGAGAAAAAAAATAGTAAGCAAAAAGATGGAGGAAAGAGGGAGGGGAGGACAAGTGGGAACTGGGAAGGCAATTGTAGAAGTAGGAGATAAATTAACTATAAATAGAAATAATGACTTATTTACAACAGTTATACATTATGGGGTAGATTTTAGAAAAGTACGCCGGACTTTATAAGATACGTGTGTAGCCGCACGTATCTTATAAAATCTGGGGTCGGCGCACGCAAGGTGCACAAATGTGCACCTTGCGCGCGCCGAGCCCTATGCGAGCTGCCTGTTCCCTCCGAGGCCGCTCCGAAATCGGAGCGGCCTCGAAGGGAACTTTCCTTCGGCCTCCCCCCACCTTCCCCCTACCTAACCCCCCCCCAGCCCTATCTACACCTCCCCCACCTTTATCGCGAAAGTTACGCCTGCCGGTCGGCTGCCACCGCGCGATTCCCTGGCCCAGGAGTGATTTCGGAAGCCTCGGCCACACCCCCGAAATGCCCCCGGGCCGGAACCACGCCTCCAGAACGCCGCACCACCCCACAACACACCCCGACACGTCCCCCTAGCAAAGCCCAGGACTTACGCGCGTCCCGGGGCTTGCAAGTGCCACCAAACCTATGCAAAATAGGCTCGGTGCGCGTGGGGAGGGGGGGGGGTTTAAAGGGTTACGTGCGTAACCCTTTTAAAATCTACCCCATTAAATATTAAAAGCGGCTAAGGGGGGTTGAGGCAAGGAGCTAGGGGGGATTAGGAGGGGGGCTGGCGGGGTGGGGGAGAGAGAAGAGTGGATCATGAGTAAGCTTGTAGAAACAGCCAGGTTTTTAGTTTTTGTTTGAATTTTTGCAGGCTGTGTTCTTGGCAAAGGTCGGAGGGCAGAGTATTCCATAGGGTAGTACCTGCAATAGATGTGGTGCACTCTTTGGTGGAGTTATAATGGGTAAGTTTGGGTGAGGGTGTGTTTAGGGTTGCTAAGTGTTGGGAGCGAATAGGTCTGTTGGTACTGCGGAAGGTGAAGGAGTTATTGAGCCATTGCATATTTTGGTTATGCAGGGTTTTGTGGATGATAGAGTTTCATAGAATGTTTGCACTTTTCAGAAAACATTTTGTGGCACTTTTGCTTTTTGTACAAAAGCTGACAAGCTCATTTGCAAAATTTCTTACAAAACATGCATAAATCGTGCAAAATATTTAGCAAAACTGAAAATGTTATTTTATATCCTTAATGGCAAACTAGAGCAACAACTAGGCTAATATATTATCAAATACAGCATAATTGCTGCATGAGATAACATACTATTCTCCCCTTCTGTTAGGGCTGACTGGTTTTGAACCAGTACACTGTATTTTCACAAAGGGGCTGATGCAATATGAAGTGTGAAAAAATGTGCATCCAAATGTGCATGCAAAATGTGCATGCATTTTTTCAATGCACACCCCCCCCCCTCTCCTGAGCACCTTGATGCAACAGGCAAAGGACCCGCCGTGCTAAAAAGAACGCGCTAGGGATAAATTGTGCATCCCTGGTGCGTCCATGGCATCGGGCACCCAGGAGGTGTGGCTGTGCGCCAGTTAGGAAAATGGATGCTCAATTAATTAGCATCTGTTTTCCTAACCCGCACACAGCCACGGGTTAGGAAAATGGACACTTGTAAATTGAGCGTCCGTTTTCCTAACCTGACCGCCATCAAGATTTTATTTTTTTCATGCTGCTTTCTGTCGTTCCTCCTACTCAGTATCAAGACAATACTAAGTAGGAGGAACCATAGAAAAGCAGTATTTTTGGCTATTTTGTGGCGGCTTGGAGCTCGTGAAGACAATGCCAGCTCCGGGGCTGGCATTAAGCTTTGCATGATAAAACATGCACGGTGGGCGCACAGTGATTTTTTTGCATTGGGGGTAATAGCTAGTAGCTTCATCTACATGGCATTTACATGTGATGAGCGCTATTAGCTACGCACTGGTTTGAACATGCATTTCGGACACGCTAATCCCAAAACCCACGTCCAACCATGCGGCAAGCTGTGCACTAGGCTGAGCTGGGCACTAGGCTGAGCTCCAGAATGTCTTACTCTGCTTAGGAAGGTATCTGCATTCTGCTTGGAATATCAGGAGCCAGCTCTGATCAGTCCATGTATTTCACTCTCTGTTCAGGATGCAGAGCCTATGAAAGGGTATTAGACACCCTAGGTCAATGTTTCCCACCCCTCTCCTGGAGGCCTACCTAGCCAGTCAGGTTTTCAGGATATCCATAATGAATATGCATGCGATAGATCTGCATACTTTGGAGACTCAGGGTATTGCAAATCTATCTCATGCATATTCATTGTGGAAATCTTGAAAACCTGTCTGGCCAGGTATGCCTCCAGGAGAGGGGTGGGAAACACTGCTCTAGGTAAACCTGTAGCCTTGCATCCCCTCCCCTCAGGATCGTAATAAACTCAACCATCATGACATCCCCCAGCATCAACCCTCCCAGAACAATCTTTTAAAATACTCATAACAGGACGTTTTTGATTTACATATTAAACTGCTGTACAGTATATATTTAATATTTATTTCGATTTTACATATCACATCGGTTTACATTCAACCAAAAACTGCAGGAAATCAGGCATTTCTGTTGTCTAATACATTGAGCATTTCTCTAATACATTGAACAATTGTAACATGGAAGTGGTTAACAAGGGATATGAATGGAACATGGAAATGGTTAACGAGGGAGAAGAACATTAATGGAGGTCAAAGTGAAAGGAATATAAGAACATGCCATACTGGGTCAGACCAAGGGTCCATCAAGCCCAGCATCCTGTTTCCAACAGTGGCCAATTCAGGCCATAAGAACCTGACAAGTACCCAAAAACTAAGTCTGTTCCATGTTACCGTTGCTAGTAATAGCAGTGGCTAATTTCTAAGTCAACTTAATTAATAGCAGATAATGGACTTCTCCTCCAAGAACTTATCCAATCCTTTTTTAAACACAGCTATACTAACTGCACTAACCACATCCTCTGGCAACAAATTCCAGAGTTTAATTGTGCGTTGAGTGAAGAAGAACTTTCTCCTATTAGTTTTAAATGTGCCACACGCTAACTTCATGATGTGCCCCCTAGTCTTTCTATTATCCGAAAGCGTAAATAACCGATTCACATCTACTCATTCTAGACCTCTCATGATTTTAAACACCTCTATCATATCCCCCCTCAGCTGTCTCTTCTCCAAGCTGAAAAGTCCTAACCTCTTTAGTCTTTCCTCTTATCATGTTGTAGTCAGGAGTAGGATTTACGTCTTATAGTTAGGACAAGGTGGAAGAGCTTCTATTTTACAGTGGTCATGCCCAGAAATAATATCTTACATTAATACTAATATGTTTCACAAATCATATTACTAGCAACGGTAACATGGAATAGACTTAGACTGTTTGTAAGGTAGCAGTAGATAGGCAGTGAATAAACTGTTTGTATTTTTAGTCAGTCAATAAGGTAGCAGTAGGTAGGCAGTGAATAAACAAGTTAGACTGTTTGTATTTTTAGTCAGTCAATAAGGTAGCAGTAGATAGTGTGTTTATTTTTAAAAGTCTGCAGAACTGAGTGTTCTGCAGACTTTTAAAGAGCTGACTGTTTGTTTTTAATACTAACTGAGTGCATTGTATTGAAAAAAAAAAAACCCACAACCCCCCCCCACACACACACAAAAAAGTAGCCAGAAGCTAGAAATAAGCTAGGAGCAGTATATACCAAAGTAAAAAAGTTGAATAGTTCAGCTCAGTTACTCACCTTGGAAAGGTGTTGAGGTAGTGTGATTGGGTTTGAATAGGGACCAACATTTGTTAATCAAGGGAGCAGTGAGTCACTCAGGCTGACTAACTGAAGTTAGACTGTTTGTATTTCCCAACCCACCCACCCCTAGTGCATCCCTTAATTTATAGGCAGGTGCCACTTTCACAAAAAAAAAAAAAAATCATCAACAAAAACTTTATTGAGAATTCGATCAGACCCCGGTAGGCCACTACCAGACACATAGTGAATTCACTAATACATTTAAAGGAAGTTAGACACATTCCTACTCCCATAGCAACCTAAAACTTAACTAGGAACTGATCAAAATTGAGATGAAGGCAGCAGTCCAGCAGCAAGAGGGGGGCTTCCCAGTCTTTTGCATCGAGTGTCACATGTATGATTTTTTACCCACCGGTGAGAAGTTGTACATGTGCATGCGATGCAAAGAGCTCCTGGCTCTCAGAGAATGAGTCCGATCTCTGGAGGCTAGAGTGGCAGACCTGGAGGAGCTGAGGCAGACAGAGAGGTATATAGATGAGACCTTCAGGGACATAGTAGTCAAGTCCCAACTTCAGACTGGCAGCCCTGGTGCTGCCTTGGAGGAAGAAGGTCTCATAATGGGAGAGCACCAACCAGGTGTAGCAGGAAAGGATCCTGTAGCAAGGACCTGCTCTCTAGGTGATGCATTGTCCTTTCGCACTGAGGATATCTCCCCAAGGCCTACTGCCAAGGAGGGAAGGGTTAGGTCGGCCGTCATAGTTGGTGATTCGATTATTAGGAATGTAGATAGCTGGGTGGCTGGTGGGCGTGAGGATCGCCTGGTAACATGCCTACCTGGTGCGAAGGTGGCGGACCTCACGCGTCACCTAGATAGGATTTTAGACAGTGCTGGGGAGGAGCCGGCTGTCGTGGTACATGTGGGCACCAACGACATAGGAAAATGTGGGAGGGAGGTTCTGGAAGCCAAATTTAGGCTCTTAGGTAGAAAGATTAAATCCAGAACCTCCAGGGTAGCATTCTCTGAAATGCTCCCTGTTCCACGCGCAGGTCACCAGAGGCAGGCAGAGCTCCGGAGTCTCAATGCGTGGATGAGACGATGGTGCAAGGAAGAGGGATTCAGTTTTGTTAGGAACTGGGGAACCTTTTGGGGAAGGGGGAGTCTCTTCCGAAGGGATGGGCTCCACCTTAACCAGGGTGGAACCAGACTGCTGGCGCTAACCTTTAAAAAGGAGATAGAGCAGCTTTTAAACTAGAACAAAGGGGAAAGCCGACAGTCGCTCAGCAGCGCATGGTTCGGAGAGAGGTATCTTTAAAGGATACTAATGATGCATTAGAATTAGGGCATCCCGACAGTGAGGTTCCAATAATTAGAAAAGTAGTCCAAGTGCCTGTAACTAAAAACTCACCTGAGCTAAAAAATTCTAACTTATCCCTATCAATTAAAAAGCAAAATAAAAATACAAACAAAAAACAAACTTTGAAATGTTTGTATGCTAATGCCAGAAGTCTAAGAAGTAAGATGGGAGAATTAGAATGTATAGCAGTAAATGATGACATAGACTTAATTGGCATCTCAGAGACATGGTGGAAAGAGGATAACCAATGGGACAGTGCTATACTGGGGTACAAATTATATCGCAATGACAGAGAGGAGCAGTCGGGAGGAGGTGTGGCGCTTTATGTCCGGGATGGCATAGAGTCCAACAGGATAAACATCCTGCATGAGACTAAATACAAAATTGAATCTTTATGGGTAGAAATCCCTTGTGTGTAAGGGAAGACTACAGTGATAGGGGTATACTACTGTCCACCCGGTCAAGATGGTGAGATGGACAGTGAAATGCTAAGAGAAATTAGGGAAGCTAACCAAATTGGTAGTGCAGTAATAATGGGAGACTTCAATTACCCCAATATAGACTGGGTAAATGTATCATCGGGTCACACTAGAGAGATAACGTTCCTGGATGGAATAAATGATAGCTTTATGGAGCAATTGGTTCAGGAACCGACGAGAGAGGGAGCAATTTTAGATCTAATTCTCAGTGGAGCACAGGACTTGGTGAGAGAGGTAACGGTGGTGGGGCCGCTTGGCAATAGTGATCATAATATGATCAAATTTGATTTAATGACTGGAAAAGGAACAGTGTGCAAATCCAAGGCTCTCGTGCTAAACTTTCAAAAGGGAAACTTTGATAAAATGAGAAAAATTGTTAGAAAAAAACTGAAAGGAGCAGCTACAAAAGTAAAAAATGTCCAAGAGGCGTGGTCATTGTTAAAAAATACCATTCTAGAAGCACAGTCCAGATGTATTCCACACATTAAGAAAGGTGGAAAGAAGGCAAAACGATTACCGGCATGGTTAAAAGGGGAGGTGAAAGAAGCTATTTTAGCCAAAAGATCTTCATTCAAAAATTGGAAGAAGGATCCAACAGAAGAAAATAGGATAAAGCATAAACATTGGCAAGTTAAATGTAAGACATTGATTAGACAGGCTAAGAGAGAATTTGAAAAGAAGTTGGCTGTAGAGGCAAAAACTCACAGTAAAAACGTTTTTAAATATATCCGAAGCAGAAAGCCTGTGAGGGAGTCAGTTGGACCGTTAGATGATCGAGGGGTTAAAGGGGCACTTAGAGAAGATAAGGACATCGCGGAAAGATTAAATGATTTCTTTGCTTCGGTGTTTATTGAAGAGGATGTTGGGGAGGTACCCGTAATGGAGAAGGTTTTCATGGGTAATGATTCAGATGGACTGAATCAAATCACGGTGAACCTAGAAGATGTGGTAGGCCTGATTGACAAACTGAAGAGTAGTAAATCACCTGGACCGGATGGTATACACCCCAGAGTTCTGAAGGAACTAAAAAATGAAATTTCAGACCTATTAGTAAAAATTTGTAACTTATCATTAAAATCATCCATTGTACCTGAAGACTGGAGGATAGCAAATGTAACCCCAATATTTAAACAGGGCTCCAGGGGCGATCCGGGAAACTACAGACCGGTTAGCCTGACTTCAGTGCCAGGAAAAATAGTGGAAAGTGTTCTAAACATCAAAATCACAGAACATATAGAAAGACATGGTTTAATGGAACAAAGTCAGCATGGCTTTACCCAGGGCAAGTCTTGCCTCACAAATCTGCTTCACCTTTTTGAAGGAGTTAATAAACATGTGGATAAAGGTGAACTGGTAGATATAGTACTTGGATTTTCAGAAGGCGTTTGACAAATTTCCTCATGAGAGGCTTCTAGGAAAAGTAAAAAGTCATGGGATAGGTGGCGATGTCCTTTCGTGGATTGCAAACTGGCTAAAAGACAGGAAACAGAGTAGGATTAAATGGGCAATTTTCTCAGTGGAAGGGAGTGGACAGTGGAGTGCCTCAGGGATCTGTATTGGGACCCTTACTGTTCAATATATTTATAAATGATCTGGAAAGAAATACGACGAGTGAGATAATCAAATTTGCAGATGACACAAAATTGTTCAGAGTAGTTAAATCACAAGCAGATTGTGATAAATTGCAGGAAGACCTTGTGAGACTGGAAAATTGGGCATCCAAATGGCAGATGAAATTTAATGTGGATAAGTGCAAGGTGATGCATATAGGGAAAAATAACCCATGCTATAATTACACAATGTTGGGTTCCATATTAGGTGCTACAACCCAAGAAAGAGATCTAGGTGTCATAGTGGATAACACATTGAAATCGTCGGTTCAGTGTGCTGCGGCAGTCAAAAAAGCAAATAGAATGTTGGGAATTATTAGAAAGGGAATGGTGAATAAAACGGAAAATGTCATAATGCCTCTGTATCGCTCCATGGTGAGACCGCACCTTGAATACTGTGTACAATTCTGGTCGCCGCATGTCAAAAAAGATATAATTGCGATGGAGAAGGTACAGAGAAGGGCTACCAAAATGATAAAGGGAATGGAACAACTCCCCTATGAGGAAAGACTAAAGAGGTTAGGACTTTTCAGCTTGGAGAAGAGACGACTGATGGGGGGATATGATAGAGGTGTTTAAAATCATGAGAGGTCTAGAACGGGTAGATGTGAATCGGTTATTTACTCTTTCGGATAGTAGAAAGACTAGGGGGCACTCCATGAAGTTAGCATGGGGCACATTTAAAACTAATCGGAGAAAGTTCTTTTTTACTCAACGCACAATTAAACTCTGGAATTTGTTGCCAGAGAATGTGGTTCGTGCAGTTAGTATAGCTGTGTTTAAAAAAGGATTGGATAAGTTCTTGGAGGAGAAGTCCATTACCTGCTATTAAGTTCACTTAGAGAATAGCCACTGCCATTAGCAATGGTTACATGGAATGGACTTAGTTTTTGGGTACTTGCCAGGTTCTTATGGCCTGGATTGGCCACTGTTGGAAACAGGATGCTGGGCTTGATGGACCCTTGGTCTGACCCAGTATGACATTTTCTTATGTTCTTATGTTCTTATGTCTGATGATTGTGTCATCTGATTTTTGGGGGTAGACTGAAAAAATAAAAATCAAGAGATACATAAATTAAAAGGATCCCATACTGAATGGGCTGACCTCATATGTTTCTCCTTACTATTTATTTAGATTTTTTTATATTCCACTTCAAAGCAGATTTCATGCAGGTACTAAGGTTGTACCTGAGGCACTGGAGGGTAAAGTGTCTTGCCCAATATCATGAGGAGCAACAATGGGGCTTGAACACTACAAAAAAAAAATTCAAATTCTGTTGTCACCTCAATTAACAGTATCACAAATTCTCCAAGAATAGCAGGATGGCAGTCCTCACACATGTGATCTGTGCAGTCTGGGTAAACAAGCATCGGGGTAACTTGCCTATGCGGTGGTTACTACATGATTCACCTTTGATGCAACTCCAACATTACTCTCTGCATCAACGGCAGGGGGTGGCAGGAAATTCGAATGAAACAGTTACCAACAAGGGCCCTGAACCTGGTGGTCGGTGAAACAGATAAGTATGGGAAAGTAAGTGTGGGAGCTTGCTGGGCAGACTGGATGGGCCGATTGGTCTTTTTCTGCCATCATTTCTATGTTTCTATGTGATTAACTGTGGTGTGAACCCAGTGGACTGTGTCAGTTGAAGAAGAAAAGAAGACAGGACTTCTTCGCAGCTGCTCCAAGGCCTGGGTTCTGGGCCTGAGCCTGACCCTGACCCTAGGCCGCGGCCCAGGTGTTGGGAACCAGACTCCAGGCCAAGCCCCAATATCAGGTCTGGGTCCGGACCTGGGTCCAGGCCTAGGCCCAGGCATCATTAACTAGCCTCCAGGTCAGGCCGCAGCATCGGGTCTGGGCCAAGGAGGCAGGCATTGGGACCAGGAGTTTGGCATGAGCTATGGCATTGGGTCTTGGCCCAGGCCCGGGTCAAGGCATCCACTTCCATGGATACTCGACGGATCAGGCAAGTGATTGTTTGGAGGGGGACTTGGGACTTGGCTGGCCCCAGCATTGGCCAGGGCCTAGGCCGAGACACTGGTGTTGTGCTTGAGTGTAGTCTACAGCCATTGTTTTGGGCCTCGACCTATGTCCTTGGCGAGGACCAGGCTCAAGCCTAGGTCTACAGCCAATGCATTCATTTTTAATGAATGCAACGAAAAAGGTTCGCTTCATTTGGGGATTCCTGATTTGTTTCGGGGCCCCCCAAATGAAACAAATTACTCATTCATTTTGTTTTGTGCACATCCCTAAAGGGTAGTAATATTTACAATCAAAACCCAAGCAGCTGTCAAACCCATAACAAATTACAGCTGGCAACATTTTTACTGGGTGAGGAAGCTTCTTGAAAATTCAGAACCTGGTTGCCATCTGAATCCAATTCCCCCTTTTTCCGCCCCCTCTCCCTCCCCCCCCCCCCCCCATTAAAGTGGAGAGTGATGTTGCAGTTGCGTCAAAAGTATTAAAGCTTACTGGTTAAGGGTAATAATCCCTCATTCCATTTGCTAATTGTTGCACCGAGTGGGTTACCACCATGCACCCTGTTCTTCATTTCCATACTGTAGTCTTTATTTATTTATTTATTTCACATTTTTCTATACCGAGCTTCATGGTTGAATACCATATCAGATCATACCATATCATAGTCTTTAGGGACTAATAATGTTTTTTCCCATTCCCCTTTGAATTTAGTGTATGACAGACAGACTTCCTGAGGTGCACAGTAGATGGGGGAGCTGCTGATGGACTGGAAAGGGAAAGAGGAAGGGAATGGAGTGAGGAAGGGAGGTAATGCAGGCTAGGAAATGGGAAGATTGGTTGTAAAAAGGGATTCTGGCAGGGAGAGAGAATGGTGCTGTGAGGGACTGGAGATGGAATTGTGGGAGAGGGAGAGGAGTAGACAAGGGCTGTGAGGGTGAGAGGGGCTTGGAGAGTAGTAGAGAGGGCTAAGTGAGGAGGATATGAGCTGTGAGGAGGGGAAAGTAGCTGAAAGAAGGGAAAAGGGGGTACAAGATGGCAGAGAGAACATGGACTGTAATAATAAGAGGAACTGGGGGAGTGGTTAGGTGATGGGAATAAGAAGACGATCTGGGGGAGTGGTTAGGTGATGGGGAATGAGAAGAGGAACTGGGGGAGTGGTTAGGTGATGGGAATAAGAAGAGGATCTGGGGGAGTGGTTAGGTGATGGGGAATGAGAAGAGGAACTGGGGGAGTGGTTAGGTGATGGGAATAAGAAGAGGATCTGGGGGACTGGTTAGGTGATGGGGAATGAGAAGAGGAACTGGGGGAGTGGTTAGGTGATGGGAATAAGAAGAGGAACTGGGGGAGTGGTTAGGTGATGGGGAATGAGAAGAGGAACTGGGGGAGTGGTTAGGTGATGGGAATAAGAAGAGGATCTGGGGGAGTGGTTAGGTGATGGGGAATGAGAAGAGGAACTGGGGGAGTGGTTAGGTGATGGGAATAAGAAGAGGATCTGGGGGAGTGGTTAGGTGATGGGAATAAGAAGAGGAACTGGGGGAGTGGTTACGTGATGGGAATAAGAAGAGGAACTGGGGGAGTGGTTACGTGATGGGAATAAGAAGAGGATCTGGGGGACTGGTTAGGTGATGGGAATAAGAAGAGGAATTGGGGGGAGTGATTAGGTGATGGGAATAAGAAGAGGAACTGGGGGAGTGGTTAGATGATGGGAATAAGAAGAGGAACTGGGGGGAGTGGTTAGGTAATGGGAATAAGAAGAGGAACTGGGGAAAGTGGTTACGTGATGGGAATAAGAAGAGGAACTGGGGGAGTGGTTAGGTGATGGGAATAAGAAGAACTGGGGGGAGTGGTTAGGTGATGGGAAGAGAGAGATGAAAGTACTGGAAAAGGATCTGTGTGGAGAGAGAGGAGAAGGGTCTGATGGCGAGGTACCCCAAGAGAAGGGCTCTCAGAGGAGAGGGATTATGGTGGAGGGAAGAGGCAGAATCGCTGAGGAGAGTGATGGAAGTAGCAGGAGTGGGTGAGAGTGGAAGGAGGTGAGAGAAGATAATGAGCTGTGGAGAGACAGCCAGGGATAGGAGGAAGTATGCATATGGAGATAAAATAATAAATGGTAAAGTAACAAGGGGAGGAAAGATGTTGCACTCGGAATCCACAGCTGGAGCCCCCCCCAGAATGAAAACTCCACACTGTTTGGCTTTTAAACTTGGTCACAGTTTAATACACCTGAACCCGAGCCCTTACAAATAATTACTATTAACACCCCTTCCCCAACTCCCACCCCTCCACCCATTCCTCTTGCCTCCACCACCTTAAACCCCAATGGTGGAGAAACCCTCCCCCTTCCCCACCTCATGCCAGCGAGAGCAAGCTTGACCGTGAACCTTAGCCCCACGGTTCCCTGGTCTTCCCACGTAGCCACCCCCCCCCCCCCAGCTACGCAGGGTCCTTCTTCCCCTCCACCAACCCCGCCCGAATCCACCCCCCCCACTTTTACAACATAACAATGGGCTCGGGTTATCCGCCACAAAACAAGTCGACGGTCGGCCAACGGTCGGCCCCTATGACATAGTGAGGGCAAAGGTAGCGCCGGTGCCATTTTGAATACTGGCAATACGGCCGGAGTGCAGGAGGTCGCTCCCGGACCCCCGCTGTACTTTTGGCAAGTCTTGTGGGGGTCAGGAGGCCCCCCCCCAAGCTGGCCAAAAGTCCCTGGGGGTCCAGCAGGGGCCCGGGAACGATCTCCTGCACGCGGGCCGTATTGCCAATATTCAAAATGGCGCCGTGCTACCTTTGCCCTGTCACATGGTAAGGGCAAAGGGCCATCGGCGCCATTTTTTTTTTAGCGTAGCTGATAGCATGGGAATGGGAGATCGCTCCCCGCCGCCCCCCTGGACCACCAGGTATGTGTAAAAAGTTTTTTGGGGGGGGGTCGGGAGAGTGGGGGAGGTTAAGGGTGTAATTTTAAAGGGTCGGGTGGGGTTTTTTTTTTATCGGGCCATTGGCATCATTTATATTAGTGGCAGCCAAAATGGCGCCGATGTCCCGAGAGCGGGAGATCGCGCCGGGACCCCCCCACTGGACCACCAGGTAATTTAAAACATTTTGGCGGGGTTCGGGAGGGTGGGGGATTTGTTTTAAAGGTTCGGGGTGGGTTTAGGGGTTGTTTTGGTGTGCCGGTTTTCCCGCCCTCCTCCCTCCCCCGATTTACGATTTTTCACGATAAATCGGGGGAATTTCTATTGTATCGCGAACGATTTTTGACGATTTAAAAATTATCTGACGATTTTTTTAAATCGTCAAAAAACGATTCACATCCCTATTAAATAGATCCGTTCCTATGTCTGATAAATGGACCCCGTCCCTGCTAAAGAAACCTGATTCCCCATTCCATGCCCAAGAGTGCCTAATCCAGAAACCCCCTTCCCACCCCATCCACTTTCCCATTTGCCGATTTATCTTTTTAACCCCAACCTTCCAAATAGTCTCCTCGCTGTGACGTAGTCGGATAATAATGTCTGACCACCCGACTTTCACCGTGGGCCACCGCACCATAATTTGTGCTAGATCTTTTTTAATGCAGGTCAGAAGCTCCCTGCACGTTTTCTTACCCACGTCGTTACCCCCCAAATGCACAACTAATATGTCAAGTACGCCCCACATGTCCATTCGGTTGCTCAGGAACGGCAGCAGCTTGTCCCACTGCATGCCCCTATGACTCAACCACGCCAATTGCCACCCTAGGCGCTCCAATTCCAGATGTTCACCGTAAGGGCGTTTCATGGCTCTGCGATGAGCTCTGTGGATATAAGAATGGCCCACGATCCAGGCACATCCCTTCCCGCTCCTCCACCCCCAGGCTTCTGTAAAAGAAAAGAATGCATTAATATCCGCATCATACTACCCCCTTCCCCCCTCCCTTTAAGGCCCATCTATTAGGTATCCTCTTTTCTTTTTTTTTTTTTTTATTTGGCTCCCACGTCTATCCGAATGTAATCCTTGAAAACCTTCGATTTCCAGCGCCCTATACTTTTTAGAGATGAGCTTTGTTTTTTTCTACCGGGTCGTTTTTTGAGTCGGACGCTTCGGGTTAAAGTGCAATTTTCCTCGGTTAGTTTTTTCGAAAAACGAACAAAAACTAAACGGGGAAAAATGAAACGGGCCCAAAAAATGACACGGGAAAACGAAGCTCAAAAAAACCCACCCCAAGCATTAAAATCTACCATAATACATTAAATACAACCCCCCCCCCCCACCACCATCCCGATCCCTCCCCAAGACTTACTAACATCCCTGGTGGTCCAGCGAGGTCCCGAGAACTATTTCTCCCTCCATGCCGTCGGGCTGTCCAGCCTGCCTCGCATCAAAATGGCGCCGATAGCCTTTGACCTACTATGTCACAGGGGCTACCGGTGCCATTGGTCAGCCCCATCACATGGTAGGAGCACACACACTCACACACTCACCCACCACCCTCTCACATACACACACACAACTCACCACCTCTCATATACACATACACCCTGCCCCACCACCTCTCATATACACACACCACCCCCACCGCCCTCTCATACACACACATACACCTCACCATCCTCTCATATACACACTCCCCTCCCTCTCATATACACACTCACATCTCACCATCCTCTCATATATACACACACACACACACAGACACCTCACCACCCTCTCATATACACATACACCCCCGCCCCACCACCCTCACTCACACCCCCACCACCCTCTCATATACACACACATACACACACACACCTCACCACCTCTCATATACACACACTCACACACCCCACCATCCTCTCATATACACACACCACCCCCACCACAACATGCACCTCACCACCACACACACCTCACCACCTCTCATATATACACACCACCCCCACCGTCCTCTCATACACACACACACACACACACACACACACATACACACACACACAGCTCAACACCTCTCATATATATACACATACATCTCGCCCCACCACCCTCTCAAATTCACACACCTACCACCCTCTCATATACACACACCATCCCCACCACCCTCTCATAAACATACACACAACTCACCACCTCTCATATACACATACACCCCGCCCCACCACCCTCTCATGTACACACACCACCCCCACCACCCTCTCATACACATACACCTCACCACCCTCTCATACCCACACACACACACACACACACACACACATCTCACCACCCTCTCATATACACATACACCTCGCCCCACCACCCTCTCATATACACACACTCACACCCCCAACACCTTCTCAAACACACACACCTCACCACCTCTCATATACACATATACCCCACCCCACCATCCTCTCATATACACACACCACCCCACCGCCCTCTCATATACACACACCTCACCACCTCTCATATACACATACACCCCGCCCCACCACCTCTCATATACACACACCACCCCCATCGCCCTCTCATATACACACACACACATACACCTCACCACCCTCTCATATACACACACACACATCTCACCACCCTCTCATATATACACACACACACACACAGACACCTCACCACGCTCTCATATATATATACACACACCTCACCACCTCTCATATACACATACACCCCGCCCCACCACCCTCTCATATACACCCACACTCACACCCCCACCACCCTCTCATATACACACACATACACACACACACACCCCTCACCACCTCTCACATACACACACCACCCCCACCGTTCTCTCATGCACACACACACACACACACACACACACACGCACACACACACACACACACAACTCACCACCTCTCATATATACACATACATCCTGCCCCACCACCCTCTCATATTCACACACCCACCACCCTCTCATATACACCCACCACACCCACCACCATCTCATAAACACACACCTTACCACCTCTCATATATACATACACCCCGCCCCACCACCTCTCATATACACACACAACCCCCACCACCCTCTCATACACACACACACACACCTCTCCACCCTCTCATATACACACACACACACACACATCTCACCACCCTCTCATATATACACACACACACACACACCTCACCACCTCTCATATACACATACACCCCGCCCCATCACCCTCTCATATACACCCACACTCACACCCCACCCACCTTCTCATATACACACACTCACACCCCCACACCCTCTCATATACACACAGCACCCCACTGCCCTCTCATACACACACACACACACACACACACACACACACCTCACCACCCTCTCATACACACACCCCACCCACCCTCTCATACACACACACCCACTCTCACCAACACATACCCTTTCACCCATACACCCCCTTACCCACCCACACATCCATACACCCTTACCCACTGTGACGGGGTCACTATGCTAGACTAGATAGGAAGAATAAAGCTAGGAACCAAAGATTCAAGGGAAGGGGGGGGGGGGAGGAAAATACAGCAACACCAGGCAAGAGACGTCCCTTGGTTCCTCCCCCCCGGATGTTACAAGGACAGAAGAACCACAGGTGTGGGAGGCTAAGGGTGGGACTTCCCTGGAGCCAATCAGCTGGCAGAGGAGGAGGAGTTTCCACAAGATAAAAAGGACTCCCTAGTAGAACAGTCTCAGTCTCCTGCGGGGGACCGAGGAGGAAGGATCGGATTGCCTGTCTGCTCTGGGAAACTTCGAGGCTGGACATTCCCCGACCGTGTGAAGGACTGCCGCAACTATCACAGAGAAGGTGAGCGCGGGGACTTCTGTTGTTTGGACGTATGACAAGGATACTTTGCCTGGAGGACTGCCGGTGGGTGGCTGTACCTCTGGGGAAGGGTTGAGGTCCCAGAGGTACGGAGGGAGGTGGCAGTTAGGCCCAGTGGGGGCCGGACTTTTGAACTATGGACTTTGAGAGGACTTCTGAAGCCAGTGGTTGGAAAGTGAGTTGCTGGCTCAGTGGGGAAGGCATCTGCCTTCCATCCAGGTGGTGAGGGTTCAAATCCCACCTGGGGACTTTTAAGATAAATACATTTAAACTGCTATTTGAGTTTCCAAGGAACCAGGGAAGCTCAGTCAAGGTTTGGACCTGAGAACAGATGCAAGCAGACGGTGTACGGACCAGGGAAAGTGTCACACCACTCTCTCATATACACACATCCCCCACCCACTCACCCTCTTATACACATCCACCCTTCCATACATACACATACCCCATCTACTCTCTAATGCATATACACACACACATATGCTGGTGGCACCACAGTGACTCTTCTTTGGCCACTGGGACATCCTTTTGCTAGCAGGGAGTGGAAATCCTGCAAGCACGTCATAGGTCTGCGCCACCATGGAATGCCAGGGCCTTTCTTTTGCTGGTCGGGAGTGGAAACAAACAAACAAAGAAATAAAAAATGTGTGTGTGTGAATGGGAGCTTGACTGGGATGTGTGTGTGTTTCTGTGTGCATGGGAATCTGACTGGGGTGTGTGTGTCTGAAGATAAGAACTTGGGGTGTGTGTGTGTGTGTGTGTGAATAGGAACCTGACTGGGTTGTGTGTGTGAATAGGAACCTGACTGGGGTGTGTGTGTGTGTTTGTGTGTGTGAATAGGAACCTGACTGGGGTGTGTGTGAATAGGAACCTGACTGGGGTGTGTGTGTGTGTGTGTGAATGTGTAGGAACCTGACAGGGGTGTGTGTTTGAGTGTGTGTGTCTGGGGGAGGGAACCTGCCTGGGGGGGGGGGTGAATTGTAACCTGCCTGGAAGGGTGTTTGTGTGTGTGAATAGGACCCTGCCTGGGGTGTCTGTGTATTTGTGTTAATGGCAACCAGCCTGGGGCATGTGTGTGTGAATAGGAACCTGCCTAGAGTATGTGTGTGTGAATTGGAATCTGACGTGATGAGTGTGTGTGTGTGAATGAGAACCTGCCTGGGGAATGTGCGTGTGAATGGGAACCTGCGTGTGAATGGGAACCTGTGCATGTGTGTGTGAATGGAAACTTGCCTGGGGTGTGTGTGTGTGAATGTGTGAATGGCAACCTGCCTGCAGTATGTGTGTGTGTGTATGAATGGGAACCTGCTGGGGGTATGTTTGTATGTATAAATAAGAACCTAACTAGGGTGTGTGTGTGTGTGAATGAGAACCTGCGTGGGGTGTGTGTGCATGTGTGAATAGGAATCTGCCTGGGTGTGTGTGTGAATGGGAAACTTACTGGGTGTGTGTATGCAAGTGTGAATAGGAACCTTCCTGGGATGTGTGTGTGTGTGTGTGAATGGGAACCTGACTGGGGTGTCTGTGTGTGAATTGGAACCTTCCCGTGTGTGTGTGTGTGTGTGTGTGTGTGTGTGTGTGTGTGTGTGTGAAGAAATGTGTGCTGCCCCACTAATCTATGCCTTACTCAGGATGACTGGAAATAAAAGGTTTTCAGGTATGGAGAGTGTGAATTTTCCATCCTTAATAGTTAATTATTGGGTGTCTGTCTGCCATTTTTAAATCATTCATTATTTGGAAAATTTTTAAAATGTTGTATAAGCTCTTAATTATTGGAGGTTATTCTATTCCTTAGATCACTGGAAATATTATTTTTATAAGTATAGTTTTACTAATATGGTTCATTTATATTCCTTGATTTTATTGTTTGATGAATGATTTATGAGGGCTGGTGATGTTTCTGTTTCTCCATTGCTGCATTGCATACAGAGTCTGGCTTGTTGTGGTTTCCAGTTCAGGTTCTGTTTATAGTTTATAGTCTCTTTATTCTGTATTTGGTGAGGGTGACTCTGTGTTCTGCATGTTTAACTGAAATGGGGTATTCTGGGTTTAAAAACAAAACAAAACGAGGAGGAGGGCAGCACAGTAATCGTTCGCAAAGTGCAGCAAAAATGTTAGCACCGGCCCTGCTAAGCAACCTTGCCTCCTGATTCCCCCATTCCCCAATATCTGCCCACCTAGGGAAGTGGAGAGCAAGGAGGCTGGAGTGTGAATGGATGGCAGAATGGGGTATTTGTTTGCATGTGGTGCACTTTCTCTCATTCACGCTCTCTCTCTAATTCTTTCTCCTAATTCCCTTACCCCACCCCTTCTCCCTTTTTTTCCTTCTCTATCTTTCAACATGCCAGATTCCTGGTACGAGCAAAACAACCCCTTCTGGAGACTAATCCAGGGGTAGACACTTGGGTTTAGCATCTGGGTTATAATAATGAGAATTTCTGCACTTTGCACCTCCAAAACCAGCATCCTTAGGGGACGATGTCCCTTCCCCCCTCTCCTCAGCTCTGCAGAGATGGTGGCATGGTTGGGAGGTCTAGGATGTAGCGGCAGCATGCACTCCCGCTGCTGCCACTGCGGGTCAGATCAGGTTCCTTCTGTCTGTCACTGCTGCAGACTGGCTTAAGCACTTTCTGTATTGCTGAAGGGGGCTGGATGAAGCCCTGCCAAGGGTCACATCCGGCCCTAGGCCATTGTTTGGGGACCCATGGCAGGAGGTCTGCATGGCATCCTAAGAAGGCTTAGCAGATCAGTGTCTCCAGTTTACTTAGGTGCATTATAGTAGTTAATCGGAGAAACTATCAAAGAAACTCCACAGATGTTACATTAAAGTCTGAATGAGAAAAACAGGATCCTATTTTTTTGTTTGTTTCATGTCACCTGGATTATGTTAACACATTTTTTGTCATCCATTAGATCTATAAGCATGAAATTGTGACATCATTTAAGAGATTGTGACATCACTGAAATAATCCTGTAGTAGATTTAGCAAATCCATTAACAAAAAAAAAACCCCCAACAAACCCCACTTTGCAAGCATCAGAGAGAACAAGATGTATAATGCTTAGGTGTTTGTTAATATTAAATATTTTCTCAAATTCAGGTATTTCATTTTGGAGATTCTTGGATCAAGCAAATCTGCAGCCCTCTAGCCAAACAAGAATTTGCCAGGCCAAATTAGATACAATCAGATTAAGGCCTTCTGGTTTTTGAATGCCTCCTTTCTGCAAGTTAAATAAATGAATAGCGTTTGACAGTGTCAATAACAAATCTCTTAGGGGTGAAATCCAAAGTTTGTTTCCCGCATGACTCATCCTCAGCCATATGACAAGTTAAGATATGGCGCAGAACTGGGTGAAGTGACTCATTCAAAGAAAGCTCTGTTCTCGTTCCTCTTTGTGTGCCCTATATAAACACACAGCAGTTTAAAAAGCCATGCAAAGGTTTTATCCAAATGAAAATGGAGGTTGCAAAAATCAATTCAGATAAAGAACCCTGTTGGTGATGTTTTCATGACTAGAGGGGAACCGTATTAATGCTGTAGAAAACAGGAGCGTGCAGCTTGATGCATGAATATTCAGCGGCAGGATGCAGCTCCATGTAGTCCGCATGCGTTAGCTGCAAGCTGGACAACTTTCTACACAAATTTGCCAGAGCGCGAGGGTATGAAACCAGTGGGGGGTCTGTCCAGCTTTTAATGGCATCTGCATTTCAGACTTTCTCCAGAGTCCGGGGATGATTACTGCTGCACTACTGACGCATGTGAGTGGTGATAAATAATTTAGTTTTCTGGATATTTTAGGGAATCTATGTATACATTTTGAGGATGGTGCTAATTTAACAGCAGTTTACAGGTAAATGTGGGTGGGTTGCTGCAATTTTCAACCTTTTTTTTGTAATTAAAAATAGAGGCCGTAGCTTGGGACATACTTGACTTTTTTTCTCTGTTTTAACTTTATTTCTGTATGGATTGAGAATCATGGAAAGCCAGAATTCAAAACCCACTTCCCCCATTGACCCTTCTTGTGACTTTGGGCAAGTCACTTTATCTTCCCTTGTCTTGGGTACCCACTTAGCTTGCTCTTCGGGGCAGGGACCTAGTCTTCCTGATGTCTAATAATGCTGTAAGCCGCCTTGAGCATCAATGGCTAAAGCAATCTAACCCGGCTGCTTCTGTCAGTTTAGCTTGATTGCCTTCATTTGGAAGGAGCGATGTCACTGTGGGGCAATTGAGCAGACTTTCCCTCTGGATTGGGGACTATGCAGGCAGCTTGTTTGTAGCTACTCTTACCTTCATGACAGGCCCTCTGTAAGACCAAAGTGGTTGTGAAGCTAAGATCATAATAAACACTCTGCCTTACTTGTTAGATTTCACAGGTTGTTTGTGACCTTGTACTTTTTACTTCCTGATTCATATTAACTTTTGGGGGGGGGGCCTGTGCACGAGCCCGGGGGCTGGTCTCATCACGGTTCAGGAGAGACCTAAACTCAGATCCCAGCTCAGTGTGTATGTGTGGGGGGGAGGGGGGTTCATAGTCATTGCACAATGCTCCTGCTGCACGGGCCCCTGGCTGAGGACCATCGCTGCGATATGTGAGCTAGGTGATTGGGAGGGAGATAGAAAACATCTCCTGGAGCAATTGCGAAGAAGGTTCATGGGGCCAAATCCCAGCCCTGCCCTCAAATGAGCTGGAAGCTCAAAGGAGCAGGAAGTAACATGCCAGATCACAAAAGAAACCCCCCCCCCCCAGCATACTACCCTGTTACCATACATTAATTAACGTGCTGTGTGTAAGTACCCTTGACTGTTTACCTCTTATAGGGGCCGATGCAATATCATGTGCGCAAAAAAACACGCGTCCAACTTGGACGCAAGTTTTTTGAACGCTGCACATCCCCTCTCGTGAGTGCTCAATCTCATTTTCTAATGAACTGGCGCGCTAAAAGGGATGCGTAATTGATCATTTGCGCGTCCCCAGAGCGTTCATGCCATCGAGTGCCCAGGAGAAGTGACTGTGCACAGGTAAGTAAAACGGAAACTCAATTTTCTGAGCCTCCGTTTTCCTAACCCGTGCACAGCTAAGCTGAGCGCCAAGCGCACTGTTTAACCCATGCTCTAAGGGGATTAGCGCGTCCAAAATGTGTCCAACCCCCCACGAAACTAATAGTGCTCATCACATGCAAATTGATGAGGCTATTAGCTAGTACCCCCGATCTAAAAAAAAATAAATCTGTGGCCGACGCACAAATTTTAACGATTAAAAATTAATAGCAGCCCAGAGCTGGTCTTAAGTTTTGAGGCACCCCGAGCCATGCTCAGAAGAGCAAAAAATACAGTTTTGTTTTTTTTCCTCCTACTTAATATTGTTGCAATACTAATCAGGAAGAACCGGAGAAAGCTGCAACAACAAAAAAGAAAACAAAACTTGACAGCGGTCAGGTTAGGAAAATGGATGCTCAGAATATGGAGTGTCCGTTTTCCATAACTGTGCACAGCCACTTCTCCTGGGCGCTCGATGGCATGGACGTGCTAGGGGCGCGCAAATTATCCATTGTATGTCCCTTTTAGCGCACCAATTCATTAGAATATGAGATTGAGCGCCCAAGAGAGGGGATGTGCACGTGTTCAAAAAATGTGCATCTAAGTTGGAAGCATGTTTTTTGTGTGCATGATATTGCATCAGCCCTATTAAATGTTAAGCACTAATGTACTGGGGTATGCTAATGACCCCTGAGATAAGACCCATTGATCCCCCAAAGTGTAAAATTTAGCTTCTGTAAAGGGGCAGAAGCAAACAGCTAAGCATGCCAACTCCTCACACTGGTAGTTTACTGCTGGGGGAAGGCCATGCCCTGGCTCTCCCCATCCCGCCAACAACACAGTGAATGTTCCCAATTTTTTTTTTTTTAAACCCTCTCCTTAATGGTTCATTTAGCCTCTTTCGCTTCTGGAACTGGAACTCTACTGCTAAGCTGAAGGAGAAATTGGGAGGAATTGTTCACCTGGACTGGCGCGCACGCTTGTGTGCCTGTGAGATAAATCTTGGGTAAATCGGGCTCTGAATTTTTTCTACATCAAAAGACAAATGGCCGCATTTGATTCATAATCTCTTTACTCTTACTGGTGGTATCCGTTCAAACATCACGCCTTGTTTATTAAACAGAATTGCATACAGGAGACAAATGAATAGGATTTGCACAAATGGACCTTGATAAAATAGTAACACAGTTTGAAGTAATGTAAACTGCCTGCGGCCGATAAGTCCCTATAATGTCATTGCCTTGTCATTCTGGGAGCTTTGCAGCAAAGCAGATGTCTGATGGAACTGGTACCATATCATTCAAAGTCAAGAAGCGGTAGCTGATTTCATAATGAAAAATGTACACAGAGCTGATATTGCTTATTTGAAATTATGTGCAATAAGTTATTTGCTATATGCTGTAGTACTAACACGGATACCACTGATGTGAAGAACTGAGTTGTGTTAGGTCAAAATCATTTTTGTGCAATCACTCCTTAGCTCTCTTGTAAATATTACTTTCACCTCATCCAGGAATATAACCAGATACTGTCGATTGTGGAGCCTCTGACAGTCAATTTCAGTCCCCCATCTTAGTTTTTTTTTTCAAGATAAAGTTAGGCATATTGTTACGGGGTAGACTGACTGATCAGGAATTCGGGCACCCCCATGGGCTGGTGATGCTGTGGTGGATCCACCCTCTGTTTCATGGCGTGTGACTCAGGCTCCGATGGCGCCTCACAGAGAGACCATGAGGCAACGGAGCCAGGAACTCAGAGTGATAGTGTAGCGGGTGACGGCATGCTGACTTGCGCTGATACAAACAAAATAAAGAAAATCAGAGAAAAATTAATCCCTGATATAATGATAAAGTGAAAGAGTCCACACCTTAAACCTGCTACACATCCCCTTGATCTGATACCAGCCACCCTGCTAAAACAAGTAAACCAGTCAATTACCCCTACAAACACAACGCTAGTCAACCTCGCCCTTGCGGAAGCTTATATGCCCCAAAGTCTAAAACAGACAATTATAAAACCAATTTTAAAAAATAAAACCGGAAGACCTGATGATTGGAATAACTACCATTCAATTTCCAACTTATCCTTCATTGCGAAAAATACTTGAAAAAGCAGTCCTTACCCAACTTGAAAATCATCTTGAAGACAATAAGAACATGCCATACTGGGTCAGACCAAGGGTCCATCAAGCCCAGCATCCTGTTTCCAAGCCATAAGAACCTGGCAAGTACCCAAAAACTAAGTCTATTCCATGTTACCATTGCTAGTAATAGCAGTGGCTATTTTCTAAGTCATCTTAATTAATAGCAGGACTTCTCCTCCAAGAACTTATCCAATCCTTTTTTAAACACAGCTATACTAACTGCACTAACCACATCCTCTGGCAACAAATTCCAGAGTTTAATTGTGCGTTGAGTGAAGAAGAACTTTCTCCTATTAGTTTTAAATGTGCCACACGCTAATTTCATGGAGTGCCCCCTAGTCTTTCTATTATCCAAAAGAGTAAATAACCGATTCACATCTACCTGTTCTAGACCTCTCATGATTTTAAACACCTCTATCATATCCCCCACTCAACTGAAACTCTTTTTCAATCCTTAACTGATTCTATTTCAAGAGGTTTTAACTCTGACGAATCATACTGCCTAGTCCTGATTGATCTGTCTTCGACACTTTGACCATCAGCTGCTATGCCAACAGTTGAAAAACATTGGGATTGATGAAAATGTGCTAAAATGGTTCACCTCTTTCCTCGCAGATAGATCATTCCAAGTAAAATTTGACAATTACTTGTCTGATACCTTCTGAAGCACAACATTATATATTGGGCTTGGTAGTGTGTCCATCAGTGCTCGCGCATGTTCCCCAGCCTGCCAATAGATGGCGCAGGTGGCTCCCTGGCCACCTTGGAGGCTGAAATACACCATACAGTGGCCATGTCACAACACCAGCTACAAGAGGTACGCCTGAGGGAATTCTGGCCTACTGCGGAATGCAGATTTTGTGCAGAATTCCTCCTTCCCGTAGGTTTCCTCCCTCACCTCGCCGATTTCCTCCCTCGCTGGAAGACTATTCAAAACTGGAAGGACAGCGGCCATTGCGGGACAGGCAGAAAATAGCAAAGGAGACCCTGGCATGCCGCGAACATAGCGCATCCCGCCGCATATGCTCCATTCACGGCAAAGATGAAGGCCCGGGTTCGCTGATCGCGGCACACGGGGGCCTTCCCTTTTCGCCACGAACGGCGCGCTGGGCCTTCATCTTTGCGGCATGCCGGAGTCTCCGCTGCTATTTTCTGCTCAAGGTGAAAATGGAAGGCCCCCGTGTGCCGTGAACCGTGCACCAGGCCTTCATCTTTGCTGCGAACGGCGTGCTGGGCCTTCATCTTCGCCATGAATGGCATGGGTCCCGCAGTATGCTGGTGAGAGAGAATGTGTGTCGGGGAGGGGATGGTTGGAGAGAGCAGGAGGGTGTGAGAGAGAGCATGGGGGGGATGCCGGTGAGAGAGAATATGTGTGTGTGAGAGAGGGGGGTGAGAGAGAGCATGGTTGGTAAGAGGGGGTGGGGAGGGTGTGAGAGAGAACATGGGAGGTAAGAGAAGGTGGAGTGGGGGATGCTTGAGTGTGGGTTTCAGAGAGAGGGAGCCTATATGAGGGGAGGGGGGATGCCGGTGAGAGAGAATGTGTGTATGAGAGAGGAGAGGGGGTGTGGGGGAGTGCGAGAGACAGCTTGGTTGGTAAGAGGGGGAGTGTACGGGATGCTTGAGTGTGGGTTTCAGAGAGAGGGAGCCTATATGAGGGGAGGGGGGATGCCGGTGAGAGAGAATGGTGTATGAGAGAGGAGAGGGGGTGTGGGGGAGTGCAAGAGACAGCTTGGTTGGTAAGAGGGGGAGTGTGGGGGATGCTTGAGTATGGGTTTTATTTATTTATTTATTTAACAGTTTTTTATACCGACCTTCATAGTAAATTACCATATCGGATCGGTTTACAGTTTAACAAAGGGAAAAAACTAGAGTTTCAAAGAGGTAGCCTATATGAGGGCATGTGTGTATGTGCGAGAGAATGAGGGAGCCTGTATGAGGGTGTGTTTATGTGGAAGGGACACTCTTACAGTGAATTTCTAGGGAAATTTTGCTCAAAATATTTACAATTCTGCAACTTTAAGTAATAACTTTTTTCTTTAATAATTTAAAATGTAATTACTTAAGAGCATATGTGCCAATAAAAAGGCTCGCCGGCCGGGCGTAGATCGGGTACAGTTGCTAGTTTAATATCTACATGCTGCCCATATGCAAATTACTAACAGACCTGGATTTAAACTTCTTCCTATATGCGGATATCTACAATTCTATATCTCTCTAACAAAATCTTTTGAAAAAACAACATCTCTTATTTCTGATTAAAATAAATGATTAAAATAAAAAATAAATGAGCTCAATGGAAACTCTCGATGAACTCCAAAAAAACTGAAATAGTTTGGTTGAGCAGCAACCCACATAAAACTATACCCCGAGGGATAGATCTCGGAAGTAGCCAAGTAACACCTGCAACACAAGTGAGAGATTTAGGAGTCCAAATTGATGAAAATCTAACAATGCAAATCCATATAAGCAAACTGATTAGATTTGGTTTCCACAAGCTTTGGATTTTGAGCTGATTAAATCCTCTACTAAACACTACAGATTTCAGAACAGTTTTACAATCTCATTTTCTCTAACATTGATTACTATAATTTATTACTTCTAGATCTTCCGACTAGTCACTTAAATCCCCTACAACTTCTGCAAATTGCTGCAACTAAATTATTGTCTGTTGCAAGAAAATTTGACCACATCACCCCAATACTGATGGCTCTGCATTGGCTTCCTAATACAGTCAAGAATTCATTATAAAGTCCTAACAATAATATTCAATAACATTAACCTGAACAACAACAATTTACTAGGAATATCATTTAAACCTCACAACCCCCCATGAACCCTCAGATCACAGAATAAAGGCCGCCTTGAAATCCCGAACTTAAGAGACTCTCATCTAACACTAACGAGAGATAGCGTGATTTCAATTGCTGGCCCAAAACTTTGGAATTCCATGCCAGAAGAACTTAGAACATTAACAGATAAAAAGAAATTCAAAAGCGAATTAAAAACTTGGCTATTCAGAAATACCTTCCATTTGACAGAAACTCCCAATTCCCCATATCTCAGATAACCTAAATAATTCTTGTACAATAACCCCCTCTCAAACCCCTATATTCTAACTATATTTTAATGTTTGATGTCTACCATTGTATTACTTCTGTTTCTATGAATGTCTATCCACCTTGTAACACACATTATATTTTGAATGCTTTAACTGTAAACCGTTATGAACTAGTGATTCTCACATGGAATGACGGTATATAAAACATTAAAAAATAAATAAATATTGGCGACCCGCTTGGGGATGGTGGCCCCCCTCCCTTATCCACGAAGACCAGTCGGGGTTTGTCCCCGGTCGCTTAGCATCTGATAACGTGCGGAGGGTGTTGGAATTGATTTGGCGGTCGCAGCAGGATGATGTTCCCAACCGCTTTCTTGGCAGTAGATGCCGAAAAGGCATCTGACAGGGTTCACTGGCCATTCCTGTTCAAAGTACTTGAGAAAATGTAATTAGGCTCTGACTTAATTGGTTGGATTTGGCACTTATATGATCATCTCAGGGCCTGTTTAAAAATTAATGGCAGCTATTCAGCGTCTTTCAAGGTAAAAAGAGATACTAGACAGCAGTGTCCACTTTTGCCCTTGTTATTTGCCCTAGCTTTGAAACCCCTTGTAAAAAGGGTATGTCGTCATTCTCAAATTCAGGGCCTATTAGTGGGTCCTCACCAGTAGAAGCTATGTTTGCGGAATGCCTTCTATTCACTGGAGCTGACCCGGAATCCTCACGAACTGAGATCTTTTGGGAGGGTTTCGGGTTTCAAAGTGAACGAGGACAAATCTGAGTTATTGAACATTTCCATCCCAGTGGATCAGCTTACACGCATTAAGACTAATTTTCCTCTTTGGGAGGCAAAAAGCTGGATAAAATACTTAGGGGTGAAAATAGGGCCTCACATCGATGAGCTATTTGGGCTTAATTATACCCCCTTGTCTTCTGGTAACCAACAAGACTTGGACAATCGGGACAGGCTGAACTTTTTCTGGTTGGGCAGGGTGGCCATTGTTAAAATGAGTGTGTTACCTCATTTCTGCTACCTCTTTCAAACTCTTCCTGTGCATGTTCCTGACTCCTTTCTGACACTATGGCAATGTAAACGTTTTAGATTAATTTGGAAGCATCAACATCAGCATCAACTTAGTGGGGGACTTCAGGTCCCAGATTTGGCCTGGTATTTTACAACGTCTCAATTGTGTGCTTTAATTCACTGGCATACAGGTGGAGAGCTAAAGCCTTGGGCCCGGATAGCCCAATGGGGAGCTGGTGATCCCCCCTTTGCATATTAGGGCCTGGCAATGGGGTAGGATGTGTCTCACTGGGCTTTCCCCCTTTTTCAGTTTGATTTTAAAACTATGGGGAAGATGGAGACCAAAACTAATGGGTGATAAACAGGTGTTCCCCCTAACTTCTTTTCTTTTTGATAAAAGCTTCTTACCGGGGACAGAACCTGCAGAGCTAGAGCTGTGGAGGGGGAAGGGTTTGTTTAAATGGGAGCAGCTACAGGATGGGCAAAATCTTCTCCCATTTAATAAATTACAATTATAGCCGGTTTCTACGGTAGACAGCTTTGCCTACAACCAGCTTATTCATTTCTTTACCTCAGCGAGGGTCAATCAGGAGCTTATAAAGGGCAGATCTCTTTTTGGACATTATTGTGTTCAAGCTGACAAGCCTACCAAGCCCATATAGATCTATGCCCTATGCAATTGGGAATCCCAGGGGATAATGGCGATTCAACTTGCGTGGGAGAGAGACCTGGAGGTGCCCTTGGAGATAAGGAGTAGGACCAATGTTTCTTAGCTATTAGCAGGGGCTTGGCCTCCTCCCTAATAAAAGAGAATGGATATAGGGTATTATATTGTTGGTATAGGACTCCATCTCGGTTGAGCCTGTCATCTCATGGATCTAATGAAAGTTGCTGGAAGGGCTGTGGAGCCCGGGGTAAGTTTTTTCATTTGTGGTGGGCCTGTACAGAAGTAGTTAAGTTACGGGGTGGCCATTCTCCACGTTATTTACACACTGAGTGGTTTCACAGTCCCCAGAGATCCCAAACTCTGCTTATTGTGCATACCAAGTGCCATGGGGGATAAGTCTTTCCACTGTTGGGTACTGCAGGTTGTTACTGCTACCAGATGTGAGATTGCGTTCTGGTGGCGTAAGTCCAAGGTTCCTTCCTTACTAGATGTACGTTCCATAATTGACAGAGTTTGCTACACGGGGAAATTAACAGCTATAAGAAATGACAGGCTAACTAGTTTTGAGAGGATATGGTGAACCTACTTACAGTGGAGGCTCAAGTTCACTATGAGTTTTGGGAAATGAGAGGATATACAGGCTTTCAACTCTGAGTTGCTAGTTATCTAAGCTTTTGCTCATGGTTTCCTGTACTGTTCGCCAGTATTCTCCTCTCTGTGCTTTATCCATAATCACTCTTCTTCTGGTCACTGTCTTACCTGATTTCTTTCTACCGAGCATGACCTCTGGGGCCGGGGGTTGAAGGGCTCTGGGTTTAAAGAATTCAACCAGTCCTTTTTTGTTTTTTGGCTGTATAAATCTTTATTGTCTGTATTATGATCACATACTACTGTATTTCAGAACTTTTGTGTGAAGGTTTTGCAAAAGTGATACTGTTGCTACTTGTTTTCAATAAAGAATTAATTATAAAAAAAAAAAAAATGGAGATGATGTACTACTATTTTCATGCCACAAAACCTTGCTTTTAAATCTAGAGCATGCACAAAGAGATCACTCTGCTGCAACCGGAAACAGCCTGTTTTTTCACTTCTCCCGCCCTCCTATCACAGTCTGGTACTGCTATCCTCATCATTTCCCTCAGCTGCCTCATGAAGCAGCTGGAGACAAGGCCCATAGCGCACCTGGCCTCCTTTAAAGTCACCATCACCGACGCTTTCTTTCATGGGCCTACAGCCCCATATGCAGACAATGTCAGCCCCTGCCTGATTCATGCCAAACACCTGTGTCCTGACTTGCCCTCCAAACCAGGGTTTCCATGATGTGACTTTTTTCTTAAAGGAGCCACTGCCCTAATCATTCCAGCGCAGCACATAGCCAGGTAAATAAATAAACAGAAATAACTAAGCCACTGGCTACATCACCATACAATAATGTAACGAGGGGCTTCGTTCATTGCATGTGCATGTTTCAGGGACAGTTTCTCCAAATGGGTTTACTTTGCGCATTTCTGTTCTCATTCCTAAACCAGGGAATGTTGGGGATGATCTCAATCTCTGAAATTCACTGCTAATGCCTTCTTAGTATTTTCATCCATTGTGCCAGAGAGAGCCTCCTTCTGGAGTTCATAGGATGTAATCTTAGCAGGCAACATATCAGAGATATGCTGGCGGGACCGCTGTGTGATCTGTTCAATAGATCCCTAGAAACATGAGTGGTGCCAAGTGATTGGAGAAGAGTGGTGGTGGTCCCGCTTCACAAGAGTGGGAGCAGAGAGGAGGCTGGTAACTATAGGCCGGTTAGCCTCACCTCGATGGTGGGAAAAGTAATGGAGACACTGCTGAAAGAGAGAATAGTGAACTATCTACAGTCGGGAGAATTGCTGGACCAGAGGCAGCATGGATTCACCAGGGGAAGATCCTGTCAGACAAATCTGATTGACTTTTTCGATTGGGTGACTAGGCAGTTGGATCAAAGAAGAGCACTCGACGTCATCTACTTGGATTTCAGCAAGGCTTTTGATACGATCCCGCACAGGAGGCTGGTGAATAAAATGAGAAGCTTAGGAGTGAGTGCCGAGGTAGTGGCCTGGATTGCAAACTGGTTGACAGACAGAAGACAATGTGTGATGATAAATGGAACTTACTCTGAAGAGAGAGCAGTGTTAAGCGGAGTGCCGCAAGGATCGGTGTTGGGACCGGTCCTGTTCAATATCTATGTGAGCGACATAGCGGACGGGTAGAAAGTAAGGTTTGTCTGTTTGCAGATGACACTAAGATCTGCAACAAAGTGGACATGCCGGAAGGAGTGGAGAGATGAGACGTGATTTAAAGAAGCTGGAAGAGTGGTCGAAGATATGGCAGCTGAGATTCAAAGCCAAGAAGTGCAGAGTCATGCATATGGGGTGTGGAAATCTGGAAGAACTGTATTCGATGGGGGGTGAAGGGCTGATGTGCACGGAGCAGGAGAGAGACCTTGGGGTGATAGTGTCTAACGATCTGAAGTCTGCGAAACAATGTGACAAGGCGATAGCTAAAGCCAGAAGAATGCTGGGGTGCATAGAGAGAGGAATATCGAGTAAGAAAAGGGAAGTGATGATCCACTTGTACAGGTCCTTGGTGAGGCCTCACCTGGAGTACTGTGCTCAGTTCTGGAGACCGTATCTCTGAAGAGACATAGACAGGATGGAGGTGGTCCAGAGAAGGGCGACCAAAAAGGTGGATGGTCTTAATCGAATGACTTATGAGGAGAGATTGAAGAATCTAAATATGTACACCCTGGAGGAAAGGAGGAGCAGAGGTGATATGATACAGACTTTCAGATACTTGAAAGGTTTTAATGATCCAAAGATAACGACAAACCTTTTCCATTGGAAAAAAATCAGTAGAACCAGGGGTCACAATTTAAAACTCTAGGGAGGAAGACTTAGAACCAATGTCAGGAAGTATTTCTTCATGGAAAGGGATGGTGGATGCCTGGAATGCCCTTCCGGAGGAAGTGGTGAAGACCAAAACTGTAAAGGACTTCAAAGGGGCATGGGATAAACTCTGTGGATCCATAAAGTCTAGAGGATGTGAATGAAGAGTGGGTGGCTCACGGGAACGACAGCTACTACCTGGAGATAATACACTTATTCAATAAACATACACATGGTTAATGTGACTCCAACATTGCTCTAAGCTTCAGCGGCAATGAGGAAATGTGGAAAAAAGGATTTGCATTCATAAAAAAGCGGGGAGTAGCTTGCTTGTTACGGCAGTTGCTACCCAAAACCAAATAAGCTGGTACTTCACTTTCAATGCATGATACTTCACTTTCAATGCATATCCAGCATAGCTCTCTGCTTCAATGGCAGGGGAGAAAGTCTGACATTTCACGCATATCCAGCATAGCTCTCTGCTTCAATGGCAGGGGAGGAAGTTTGACATTTCACGCATATCCAGCATAGCCCTCTGCTTCAACGGCAGGGGAGCAAGACTGATTCTTCACTTTCAATGCATAGCCAGCATGGCTCTCTGCTTCAACAGCAGGGGGGAATGAAGAAAGGTGGATCTATATTCAGGCAGCAATCAACAAGGACTGAATTACATAGTCTGGATAAACAGATAAGCATGGGTGTAGCTTGCTTATTGTGGTCGTTAATACCCCTAACTAATTAAGCTATTTCACTTACATGCAGTTCCAACACTGCTCTCTACATTAATGGCGGGGGTGGATGGAAAATAGAATAAAAAAGGTTACTAAGAGCTAAGAGAAACATAAGTATGTGAAAGAAAAAAAAAGTGCGAAAGCTAGCTGGGCAGACTGGATGGGCCATTTGGTCTTCTTCTGCCATCATTTCTATGTTTCTATGTTTAAGTCGTGCTTGGAAATTCCTCTTCATCAGACCAGTGACGGCCAATATATTTGGGACTATTTCAGTGTCCTTCTGCCACATTTTCTTGGTATCTGATTGCATCTCTTGGTACTCAAAGATCTTTGCTTTCTCCATACGATGCTCAGAATAATCACTGGGTACTGACACCTCTGTCAGCAATGCCATTCTAGTGTTCTCTTTCAGCACAATATCTGGTTTTCACACATTGGGCCAAAGCAATATTGGGTGCTGAGCTAAGCGCGCCACTAAACGCGTGGTTGGATGCACATTTTGGATGCATTAGACATACGCCCAATACAATATTGGGATTGGTGCGTAGCTAATAGCGCTCATTGCATGCAAATGCCATGTCGATGAGGCTATTAACTATTACCCCTGATGTAAAAAAATAATGTGTGTCCGACGCACGCATTTTAAACCTCAAAAATTGATGCCAGCCAAGAACTGGTGTTAAGCTTTGAGGCACCCCAAGTCATGCTCAGAAAAACAAAAATAATACAGCTTTTCTGTGGTTCCTCCTACTTAATATCATTGCAATACTAAGCAGGAGGAACCGGAGAAAGCTGCAACATGGAAAAAGAAAAAAATCGTGACAGCAGTCAGGTTAGGAAGAGGGAAGCTCAGTTTACAAGCATCCATTTTCCTAACCCGTAGCTGATGGAGAACTTGGTTAATTTCTGCATGATAGCATTAAGAAGAGGAAAGGTGCGGGGTCTGTGGGCATTAGAACAATGGCTGGTGCTGCCTAGGCCACATGAAGTTTGCGGCTCTGATGCGTGATAAGTGCCATCACTTCACATTATTTCTGCTTGGTTAGGATACCGGATCTGAGTGAACAGACACGATGCACAGATGGCAAGATGCAGATTTTTTTATTATTATTATTATTATTATTATTGTTTAATTTCTGCAGTGCATTAAACAGCAACTCTGTTAGAGCTATATAAACATTTTTATTTTATACAATGATTACAGTTGGCATTAAAAAGCTTTGCTCAGCAATAGATTTGTGCCATGAAATATTTTACGTTTAATTGCAGCTTTATCCTTTAATTCTGGAAAGAGAGAGCACACAGTTTTAAAGAGTTGATGTAAAAGTCTGCACATGCTAAAATATTTTTTGTATGTCATTTATAAGAGCAACTATGTAGCAGTTGGCTTAATTAGGATAATATGGTTTTCAAACCAAACCCTTCTCTACTGTTCAATTCTGGTTAGTTAATCTGTTTTCACTTTCTGCTCTTTTCACGGGGGGCGACTACTCTAGAATTAGTTTCCACTTGAGTTCACACTTAATATTGGAGTTGATTCCTTTCATTGAATAACTAGCCCAGGAGTGAATCCACCTCTCTAGCAGCATTAACTATGATATTACAGTTTAGATTGTTGGAGGTCATTGTATAAATAACGCACAAGAAGCAAACCTTTTCCAGTGGCGAGAACATTCTAGATCTGTGTCTCTCAAGATGGTCCCTTTAGTCAGACTGGTTTTCAGGATATCTACCATGAATATGCATGCAATAGATTTACATCCACTGGCTCCACTGCATACAAATCTATCTTGTGCATATTCATAGATATCCTGAAAACCAAGCTAGGGGGTAGCCCAGGACCAGTTGGAGAAACACTGTCCTAGATAGATCAAGAGATTATGTTCTGAGACTCTAGAGGAGTAGGCTCAAGAGTAACATTGGATAATATTACTTTACAAAAAAAGGTAGTGGATGCTGTTATGCTCAGCGGACCGCTGGCTATTTCCGCGGTCCGCCTCTCTCACCTCCTAGTCAGCCAAGTGGGTGTGCCGTGTTCTGGCACAGGGGCCGGCTCTCTGTGCATTGCATCACTGCCTGCAGCGGAGGCCCAGTCAGGTCCGGGTCCGTTGCACGGCTTCCTGATATCGAGAGACCCCACTATAGGGCACTCCAGCTTGCCAGGCGCCGCAGGCTTTGCGGCTGTCCCTTTCATGCTGTTGGCCTTCCTCCAGAGTTGCTTCTTGGGCCTCCTCTTAAAGGGCCAGTGGCAGGGGATCCAGCAGAGGCGCCTCCTGATGACATCAGCAGCTCTGCCCTATAAAAGGGCTCTTCAGATGTTCCAGCCTTATCTCGGCAATAGGTCGAATTCCTCGGAGTAGCTGTTTGCCACGTTGTTCCTGGTTCCTGATCCTGCTTCTGTTCCAGTGCCTTGTCTTTGTGTTCCTGGTTCCTTCCTGCTTCTTCAGTTTTCTTGTGTTCTCGTCTGGTGGTCTCTTGTCTGTCTTCGATGCCTTCCTGCTATTCTGCCTTGCCTTCCTTCCCTTGGATTGATTCCTCAGCTTGACCTCTGCTGGACCCCTGGCTTCATCTTCATTTGGATTCCAGGCTTGACTCTAGACCTCTTCTCAACCACATTGCATTTCTGCCAGCCTTGTGTCCTCTGCTTGTTTCTCATCTTGCGGAATGCTGCCTGCCCTGACCTCTGCTTTGTCCTCTTCCCGCTGGCCAACTGTCTTTTCTGGAACTGATTCATCTCTGCACAGAGGCCCGCGCCAGAGTCCAGCCAGCCCTGTCACCCGAAGGCTCAACCTAAGGGGAACAAGGGCTGATATGAGTGCCAAAGAAGGCAGATTTTGTGTGACCTTCTGCCCAGAAGATGTATGAATCTTCCAAAATCCATATTGTCCTCCACCGCTGCCTGACTCCTACAGAATGAGGAAACAGCAATCTCAGTTATAACAAGGTTTTGGTAAGCTATTATCCTATCAGCTGTAAAATGTGCAGGTAGGAGAGCACCATTATACTATCTGCTGAATGGTCTCAACTGGTAAGCCAGAGGCAGCTGCACTGGAGGCTAACCCAATTCTAAAAGAGCAGGAGCTGTATCTCCCTGTCTGTATCCCCGCTGCCTAGAGAACCTGATTAAGAGCCTGATTAAGAATCTGCTAAGGGGTGAGCCATCTTTGTGTGCCAAGAAGTGACTCTTGCCTTGGGGGCTTAAAAGGAAGCCATTCCTCACATTGGACACTGGGCATGATACAAGGCCCTATACTTCAGACAATGTGATGCCCAATTAGTCTGTTTTCGACCTTTTGATGCACTGTCAGTCTTCCATTGAACAATGAAACAT
Source organism: Rhinatrema bivittatum (assembly GCF_901001135.1). Lineage (NCBI taxonomy): Eukaryota > Metazoa > Chordata > Amphibia > Gymnophiona > Rhinatrematidae > Rhinatrema > Rhinatrema bivittatum. Next base: position 319,308,427 of record NC_042620.1, read on the forward strand.
TCTTGGCCAGCAGACCGCAGCTATCAAAACAGTTGCGAGATGCAGCTACCAATCACCCAGTATGCAAGGCAGCGAAAAAGGCTAGTGAAAAGGACATCCTGAATAAAGCTCTCTCAAATTTGGAAGAAGTAACAGCTGGCAAAGAATGCCACAGGGCTAACAAGTGTTCATGAGTGACAGGTCTATGAGCATCTGGCCTTAGGCCTATCTTTCTTGCCCATCCAGCCGTTATCCTGTAGACTGCAAAGCCCTGGGCAGGGTTCAGCCATCCCTAGCTCTGGTGAAGAAAGCCAAATCTGCCAAGTGTGAGCAAACTGTGCCCCTGGAGATCCCGGAACACCTGGAGGAAATAATGTACTCCACCACAATGTGTTCGGGAACCGGACCCAGTGCCATGTTTCTGCTCGCACAGAAATGCATCGGTTGGTCATATGCTCAACTATAGGCCATCCAAGTGGAGGAGACCATGGATCTGCACAGCATTTTCTATCCCTCTGGGCTCCAAGTTCAAACAAATGACTCAGAATAGTGATTCCGTTCCTCTCTGTTCCTAGGGTCAGCTTCCTGAAAATGGACCACTGGCAAAGAGAGTCAACAATTTGATTTCTGGAGCCTGGAATATGGCTTGCTCATGCCGCAATGTTAATCTGCAAGCACATCAGATTTAAACACCCTTAACAGCTCTGAAACCAACAGGCACTTTGCAGACTGGCGATTAATAACTTCCACCACTGCCATGTTGTCACTGCGAAATATCACCCTTCTATTGCTCAAACGAGCTCCCCAGACATACAAAGCTACTACAATAGGGAAGAGCTCCGGAAAGGTGATACTGCACAGAACACCCACTGTTGGCCATTTGGCGGCCATATGGCAGCGCACCAAGACCCCGGCAGAAAAGACTAAAACCGATTCCCCCAGCGACATCCGAATATAATTCTAGGTCATCACTGCTGACAGGTGGAGAAAGCGACATTGAAACCCCATTAAACCCAGCCAGGAAGGCCTCCCAAATAGCAAGGTCACCACCATTTGTGCAGACACTCTTATCTGGTGACGGTTCTTGCTAATCCCCTCTGTTGCCCAGATCAACCGGCACAGAAAACTGCATCACATGGGAAAGACCTGGCAAACAAATGTGAGGGACCCAATGAGAGACCAAAGCTGGCACAGGTTGACCTTCCTGGCAGCACATGTGAAGCTAACCAGACTAGACAGCTTAGCCAACTTATCCATTGGAAGTCTCGATAACATAGGTGCTGAATCAAGCTCAATGCCCAAGAAAGTAAGGAGCCTGGTTGGGCCCTGCAGCTTGTCTGCAGCCAGAGGGACGTCAAATTCAGCAGCGATCTCCTGGATTTGGGCTATCAGGGTGTGAAAAGACATAGAGGCATCAGGTTCCATCAACAAGAAATCATCCAAATAGTGAACAATATTTGGTATCGGAGCAGAGACAGTTTACACAAGTGACACTACCAAAAACAAAATACAATGAATTGCAGCACTATTATGTTAGTGGAATTGGGACACAAGCATCACTGATACAGAGTTACAGACCAATCATTGAGCGAAACAGAGCTAACAGATCATATTCGTACCCATTGCAAGCAGCCCCTGAGGCAGCCCCAAATGTAAGGGGCAAAACTCGCCCAGCGTCAGGCTCATTTTTAAAATTATGTTTCCATAGAATAAATATTTCTGATCGGACATCTAGGATCTATTCCACTTTGTTACCTCCAAGAAAGTAAGGAACCTGGTTGGGCCCTGTAGCTTGCCTGCAGTCAGAGGGACGCCAGATTCGGCAGCTATCTCCTGGAATTGGGCTACCAGGGTGTGAAAAGACATAGAGGTATCAGGTCCCACCAACATGAAATCATCCAATTAGTGAACGATATTTGGTATTTCAGTACAATGAACAGTGCAAAAATGTGCTAAACAATTCAAAGTAGCACAAGATATGGAGCAGCCCATAGGCAGGCACTGGTTGAAATAGAATGCACCATCGAATTGAAAGCCAAGCAAGGAGAAGCTGTCTGGGTGCACAGAGAGAAGCCGAAATGCAGACTGTCAGCTTTGGCTATCCAAGCTCCCATTCCGCACTACCTGAGCAAGTCCACAGCGGAGTCAAATGAAACATACTGCACGTTGAACTGCACATGCGGAATGCAAACATTAACAGACGGGCCTTTTGGGAATGAAAGATTAGGAATTAGATGGTACTTGTTGGGTCCTTTTTGGGCACCACCGCCAAAAGTGATAAAACCATGCCGTGGAAGGGACTAGAAAGGAAAGGCCCCACAATATACCCCAAGGCCAGCTCCAAGGGCAGCCGAGCTTACCTTGAATGACAATGGCAAGTTGGTGAGCAGAGCGAGCACTGGACATAGACTAGGTGGCTGGTAGACCTGAGCAAGGTATTCTGAAACCATCCCTGAAGCCAGGAAGCAGGCAGGCTGTTGCCTCTTTGTTAGGATATGCAGCCAGGCTCTGTGCCACGGGCTCCCAACGAACCGGTGTGGGGGCCCTGGCTAATGCTGTGCCATTACTTGCGGTGCCACTAGTGAGGGAACCGGATGCGCCTCTTTTGGGGCACTTACTGGCAGTCTGGCTGGCTACACAAGTTGTGCATATGTGCTTGTATTTTACTCGGCAGCTGAGCAATCACCCTGAGTGAACTGCCGACCTGGCATCGAAGGCAGCCAGGTTGCCTCTGGACCGCGTGCTGTTGCTGGCAGCACCCCGAAAGAGTCGGTTTCCGCTCTGCCCAGAGGAGGGTTCAGATGGCATGTGGATAAGCCACGGGTCCACATCGTGCGATTCCCATGACATTTCAGAGGTATCCGCCAACCTCTCCCTGAAGGCCTCGGAATTTAACCAGGCGAACCCTTCATACTTCGCATGTGCACCGATGATCATATTGCGATACGATCACAAGGCAAAATGTCTGGCTGGGGTCTGCTTTTATAACCATTGTTGCCAGTCTGGCGAATGAGCATACCCAATTAATACATTGCATGGTACTTTCTTATTACAGCTGTGGCGGGGGGGGGGGGGGAATGCCCTTTGCCCTTTGCCCTTCTTCTCGCTCCCATTCCTGCTCTTCCGCCCTTCCAGCAAGGCAAAACATATCCATGTACATCCTGCGCCCACTGCGGCGGCGTAAAGACCGTGGAGTACCCTTCCGCAGCTGACCGGTCCCTGGCGGAGCAGGAAGGCTGGTGGCAGGCGCCAGCTGCCCTGGCACTGCCCCAGCTGTGGAAGACCTTGAGCTGGGAGAGGATGATGAGCTACTGCAGGACGAGGACTCAGGGTGAGATGAGCGTCTCTCCCGTGCCTGGGCTTGCACTTTCTTTTTTTTTATGCCTTGCAAATCTTTTTCCATCCCCACTGCCAACTTACCTCCCGTCAGCACTGCTGCCTTCTGCAAGGCCTCACCTCTCCTGGGAAGGGGGCTGCTACCTGCTCGTGCAGGTGCGCTGCTTGCATGGTCGCTTGAGGCGCAGTAGCTCCTCCGTTCTCGAGATTAGAGGTGGCAATAGGAGGCCGAGGCCCCTTGGGACTGCTGGCTCGCAACCCCCATGAGGCCATGCCCACGATGTGCTCAGGTGGGGGGAAAGGTGCAAAAGCATCTGGAGAAAGGGTGGGGGGGGGGGGAACACCTGCCAGGAGTGGATACCACACAGGTGCTTGGGGAGGACCCCCCACCACTGCCCCTATTCCTCAGGTATCCACTGAAGCCCAAATGCTAGGCGGCAGGGTGGGTGGTGCTGCCATGCCTACGTGAATGCCCCTTACAACTGCCTCTAGCCAGCCCGTGGTGCTCGTGTCCATCCTCCCCTGGAAGAGACGCAGCATCAAGGCTGTCCTGCCCCCCGGGACCAGGCCTGCCCCAGCCAGAGTCCCGCCCACCACAATGGCCAGCCCTGCCTCCTCCTCAAAGGGCCCCCAGCCTCACCCCCAGTGCCCGCTGTGCCAGCCTCCAAGCCCACTGCAGAAGAGTGCATCTGCTCCATTGCTGCCTCTTCTATCTGGTTTGCAGCCCGCTGGAGCATGGCATTTGCTCTGCTAGACACATGGTGGGCTGGGGCTGCTATTTTGACCAAATGGGGCATTCTATTGACCTTTTAGGGAACCAGGGCACCCAACAGTTGACGGGACTCACTCGCTCAGGAGATGGCCAGGGCTATAGAAAGTGAGGGAGAGAGACTGCTGGGCAACTGGAGGCCGCTGCTGCTGCTGCTGTTGCAAGGAAAATTGCAAAGGTTAGCAAGCAGAATAAATAAAATAAATTCCCTGCTTTTTTTTTTTTTTTGTAACTACACGTGGCAGGCTTCTGCAAAGGAGCAGTGGAAGCAGACCAGCCCGACCCTTGGGAGGAAGGAGAAAGAGGCTGGACTGGTCACCGCTCATACCTCTTATTCTTCCTCCCAGAGCTGTCCCCATAAGCGAGTTCCTACAAACAGAGAATTGTATCCCCCTCCCGGGTGGGCCAGAAAAGGGGGAGGGCCATAAAGCACCACCCAAATACCATGGGGCATCAGGGAGGGGGAGCATTGGCTGCTGGTACCGGCAGCCTGGTATGTTCCTCCCCCTCTATTGCCTCAGTCATCATGGGCTGATGACATCACCCAGGGTGACCAGGTGGAGCAGGCAAGCTCCTTCTGGCTCTCCTTCCCATCCTCCATGCTGGAAAGCTAAGAGCAAGGAAGGGGAGAAGGAGGTGTCGTGCGACTGCAGCACGGGTACCCGGTTACTGGCAGCGCTCATGCATGTGGGTGGAGTCGGCACCACTAATATCTTAACACCCATAGGGAGGTGTAGATTCAAAGCCGTTCCTTAAGATATGATAGCATACACACCAGGGTGGGAGAATCCCATTTAAAAACTAGACCTTGATACTCATCCAGGCCCAGGGCAGGGCAGAGCTGGCCCAGCTGAGCAACTTCAGTTCAGCTTCAGTTTCCACAAGCAGCTGCAGCATGAGCTCCAGGCCAGACTCCAGCACCAGGCCTTTGCAGCTCCGGAGCAAGATGAAGAGTCGGTCCACCTCTGGTACGGGTCACTGCTGGCGGTCCACCACCAAAGAGGCAAGCTAAAGGGGCTTCCTTCATCGTCAGTGGCGAAGGATCTGATTCATGGCTTCAGCCCTCAAAGTAAAGGTTGTTAGGGTGAGAAATTAGTTCCATGGCAGACTTTAGGCCAGGATGATGTATATTTATTTATTTATGAAAAATATTTATAGCCCTCAATTATCCAATGTTCTAAGCAGGGTGTATTTATATGTTCGTAAAAACTTTTAAAAAAAATAACCCATAACATTTAAACATATATCCTGATGAAACAATAAATTAGTTTATTGTTTTGTATTTTATGCTTGTATATATTTATATTGTATTTTGAAATGTTATTGCTTCATTATATTTGCTATAAGCTGTTTTGAGTAGCATTTTATACTAGAAAGGTGGGATATAAATCATAAGAACACAAGAAAGACCACTGGCACAATCCAGTGTGACCTATAGATCCTAGCATTCTGTCTCTGGCAGTGGCCCTCAAGTTATTAGAAGCACCTAAACCAGACCTTATCTATGTGCTTTCTGTAGATTTGTAATATGTAGTAACCTGGCCCCCATCCAATTTCTAATATCTGTTTATGTCCTTGTCTTCCAGGAACGCATCCAGACTCTCCTTGAATCCTGCTATGCTGTTTCCTGTGACTCTATCATGTGGCAGCAGATTCCACAATTTAACTATCCACTGACTAAATAAATATTTTCTTGCATTCACCTTGAAAACGTTTTATTAGATGGCCCCAGTCCTAGTATTTTTTGACAGGGTAAACAATCACTTGCTTATGATTTGTTCTTTTCTGCTCATGATCTCATAGACCTCTATCAGGTCCCCCCCCCCCCCCCCCAAGCCTACTCTTTTCTAAGCTCTAAAGTTGTAACATTTTCAGCCTTTCTTCACAGGAGAAATTCCCAAATCCTCTTGCCATTCTGATTGCCCTTCCCTGTACCTACTCCAGTTCCATTACATCTTTTTTTGAGAAGGGCCCAACCAAAACTGTACACAGTGTTCCAGGTGCCTCGCACCAGATCTCTGTACAGGAGCACGATAATATCCTAAGATTATTTTTTCTTTTAGCGATGTCTTTCCAAATTACCCCTAATGTATGGTTGACCTTGTTTGGCTGCTGCTGCTGCACTCTGTGCTGATGGTTCCATCGTATGGTCCACAGTCGTTCCAAGGTCCCTCTTTTGATAGCAGTTTCCCCAGAGAGGACCCCATTATCATGTACGTTTGGATTTCTCTCCCAGCATGCATCACTTTACACTTGTCTATATTAAATTCCATTTGTCACCTGGATGCCCAGGGGTTTGGAGGGGGTGAGAGGCTTGGATGCCAAGAGGGCTTCTTTTTCATTATGAGTGGGGGTACTGGGAATCGGGCTGGGAAACCCACATGAAGCGTTTTATTAAAAATGCCCTTTAGAATATAACCAGTTAAGGATAAAGCCGTATTCAAAAGATGGCAGGTTAGGTTTAAAAGTTATCCGGCTAAAGTTAGCTGGATAACTTTATTCAGGGATAGTCAGTGGGACTTTTATACAACCGAATATCCAGGATAAATTAACTGGATAAGTTATTCATTTTAATATCTAGAAATCTCACTTCCCTTGTGTAACCCGTGGGGACATTCACCCCATTGATGGTGGGGTAATTAAAGCTCCTCATTATTACTGTGTCTTCCCCCGATCACCCCCTCACTTTCCTGGCCTGTTTGATGTCAGATTATATTGTACTAATAGTAAAAGCCTGTCCAAGGATGGGAAAATAATGTGAAACATCAGTCGTGCAAAATTGAGATGTGTGATAGTAGATAGTGCACGCTGAGTCCGGGTGAACAGTGTGATAGTACAGAGTGGATTTACTATTCAAAGAAAGAGCTCAATTTCCATATGTGGTAGTAGAGATAGGATTGGACAATACATAGAGACAGGGGCAGAGCTGGAGAGTTGGGCAGAGCTGAAGAATGCAGGAAAAGAGGGGGGCAGAGCCTAATTTCCATACAGAAAGGGGTGGAGCTGGAGAGAAGGTAAGAACCAGAGAGTGGGGCAGAGCTGGAAAGTGCAGGGAGGGAGAGGGGCAGAGCTCAGTTTGCATACTGGCTATGCAGGTGCAGGGTAACTTTCCTCTTTATTCTAGTTAGATTGTACTGTCACAGCCTCTGGGAACATTAGAGATTGTGCAGCATGTCATTTCTTACTTTGAGTACCATAGGTTTGATGCTTTCTTCAGCGAGTAGGCATATTGTCTTCCACAAGCTTGCAATATGTGAAGCAATTCTGCACACTTCTGCTTCCATGTATTGCAACTCCATGAAAAGGTTCATCTTGTTATTTCTTTATATCATTTTACAAGTTGCTTTTAAGTTCACTTAATTGATTAAGCAGCATTGTAAATAAATTAGTACTTTTGGGCCTCATTCACAAAACAGATTTGTTCCTGTGCAAGTATTTCATATCAGAACTAACTTAATGTTAGGTGAATGATGTGCCCTTGTTTAACCTGCAATTATATTATACCTGGCATATAGCTACTGAATGGGTTTTTAATTGAATAACTGGCAAAAACTGAAAGGTAGATTAGACAATCATTCATGGTTTCTGCCTCAACATGCTTAGCATTTGCAGTATTTCTTCATGATGCCCTCTGAAATCCAGCTTAAAACAGTGCCCCTGTATTCACTGGAAGTCAGGCTTCATTAAAAAAAAAAAATCAGAATGCTCACAAACAGTTTAAAGGTTAACTAAACCATGATTATTTAACTAAAGTTTATGTGCCCAGCAGAGTTTTTTAAACCAGTAAGAATAATGCATTATTTCAACTGAAAGAATGTTATTGGCAACTTGTGTTTTGAGTTACTTAACATAAGAACATAAGAACATGCCATACTGGGTCAGACCAAGGGTCCATCAAGCCCAGCATCCTGTTTCAAACAGTGGCCAATCCAGGCCATAAGAACCTGGCAAGTACCCAAAAACTAAGTCTATTCCATGTTACCATTGCTAGTAATAGCAGTGGCTATTTTCTAAGTCAACTCAATTAATAGCAGGTAATGGACTTCTCTTCCAAGAACTTATCCAATCCTTTTTTAAACACAGCTATACTAACTGCACTAACCACATCCTCTGGCAACAAATTCCAGAGTAATTGTGCGTTGAGTGGAAAAGAACTTTCTCCGATTAGTTTTAAATGTGCCACAAGCTAACTTCATGGAGTGCCCCCTAGTCTTTCTATTATCCGAAAGAGTAAATAACCGATTTACATCTACCCGTTCTAGACCTCTCATGATTTTAAACACCTCTATCATATCCCCCCTCAGCTGTCTCTTCTCCAAGCTTAGATACTGGCATCCATGAATCTTTCTCCACATGAATCTTTCCTCAGTTAAGTCGTCTTCCATGTACCATAAAAAGCAACCACCTGTCTCAATTTACTCACCCTCAGACTGGTAAGGGAAAATTGGTTCTCTCAGATGAAGTTGGAACCTACCCTACTACTGCTCCAGGCAATGCTTGTAGCCAAGCTGTAAAACTATTGTACTGCAAACCTGAACTTTCAGTCTTATGTTTTCCTAATCAATTAGTAATATTTTCTCGGGTGCTCGAGAATGGTTTTTCAGAAAGCATTAGCACCATGTTCTAGAAGCCATATTGGTCCTGGAGAAAACTGGATTCTTTGCAGGTCATGGTATCTTGTATTGGATCAACTTTTTTATTTATTTATTTATCGATTTTTATATACCGTTGTTCGGTTTCACCATCACAATGGTTTACAAAGTTTTGATGTTTAACAGAGTGTTCAAAATTCATACGCTTGTTAACATATTTATCTTAGTCATTATAACATAGTTCGGTTGTAAATTGTACAGGTTAAATTACGTGCTTTGGATAGGTTCTGCATGTTTATATGGGCCAATAGAGAGGGAAGTTATAGCATAGAGTCATAGGGTGTTTTGGTAGGCTTTGGTGAACATCCATGTTTTTAGTTCTTTTTTAAAGGTTTTTAAATTTTGTTGTGTTCTCAGATCGGTTGGGAGGGAGTTCCATAGTTCGGGGCTTCCTAGGGATATGGCTCTCTTCCGAGTTTAGGTAAGATCAAGGTGAGAATAATTTAAATAGGGAGATCCAAGATGGCGTCGGACTGAAAGGACGTGAACGGAGCTCCGGCATTTCTTACTGCTTACTTTGTTGCCTGATTGCCTTCCAATTGTTGGAATTATGCCGCACACTAAGAGGAAAGGCCGGCTGAGGGAAACTATCTCAGGGAGCCCTGGCCTGCCGACTTCGCAGACTTTAATTCCGGACCTGTTCGCTCAGGCAGCAAGAACTCCAGAGAGTCCCGCGCTTGCGACGACGGGAGAGCAGCCGTTTTCGCTTGCGGGCGAAATAACGCTCAGTCCTGGAGCACCGCTGACCCCCCCCCCCCCCTGCAAGGACACAGGCTGAAAGCGCTGAGCTCCTCCAACAACGGACGTCGTTAGAAGGGGTGAGTTCACCTGAGACGCGCTTTTCAGGGGAGATCGTGGTCCCTGCGACAGAGGGTGGTGTAATGGCGTCCACCCCGCTGGGAGGAGGGGAAACCCCCGAGAGCCTGAGAGCTGTAAGCGGAGGGGGATCTATTCCGGAGATACCAACGGAGATAGCCAGAGGCACTGATGAAATTAACATTGTTTTTCAACCGATATCTCTTCCAGCTTTAAAGCCATTAGAAAGGCCTCAAAATATCACTTTAGAAACTCTGTGGCTCACTATTTCAACACTTCAAAGCTCTTTAATAACAATTTCGGATGGATTTAAAATAACTCAAAATTCTATATCAAATGTGAAAACTGCTATGGTCGCTCAAACAGAGAGAATAACTAGCATTGAAGGGAAAATAAAGAAAACAGAGGAAGTTCAAAACTCTATAATTAAAGGAGAAGTAGTTATGAACAGAAGAATGGAGACATTAGAGAATGAACTGAGAAATATGAATGTTAGAATAATAAATTTCCCGAAGTGCAAGATGATCTCTGCAAAAGAGCAATTCAAAAGTTATTTAAAAGACGTATTGAAAATGTCAAATGAAGATTTGCCAGTTATAAATAAAGCTTATTTTGTGTCGATACTTAAACAAAGTTCAGAGAATCAGATGGAAATGGAAGGAGAAAGGATAAATATCACGGAGTTTCTAGAGACTTCCCAACAACATCAAGTGGAAGGAAGAGGTACCTTATTGGTTAAATTTATGTCATCGATGGACAGAGATATAATAATGAAAAAATTTCTCCAACACAGGACAATGTTATATCTAGAACAAAAAATATGGATGTACCCAGATGTTTCGAAAGAAACTCAAAGGAAAAGGAAGAAATTCCTATCTTTGTTGCCCCAAGCAAGATTACATGGTGCTCAGATAATACTGAGATTCCCTTGCAAATGTGTGATGAGAGTGGAAGGTCACAGATATGTTTTGACCCTGACCAGTTGGGGAACTTTATACAAAATCATCAATGGAATCTGGATACTGGATAAGATAGAAACAGCGTAAGATTTAAAGCTGCCTAACTTTCAGCAGTATTGAAAATATAGTTTGGTTAATATTGCTCTAAAATTAAAATGGATCTCCACATAATAGTATATAAGTGAAATACAGGAAATATATGTGTTTTTGCAGTTTAGTTAAATGTTACCATAGTTACTTATTACATGTAAATGTAGAAATGATGAAGGGAAAATTTTTCTTTATGATTATATGCCTTTATTACTGTATTACTCGACATTTGTTATGAATGTTTGAAATATTGAAAATCAATTAAAAAAAAAAAAAAAAATTCAAATATGTCATAGTCTATGAACTTTCAAGCCTACAGAGACCCCATCTTTAGATTAGCCTATATAGGTCCAACAAAGTGGTCACAACATTAAAAAGTATCCTTAAAACTTGAAACCTCCATGAAAGTGTCTGGTTATCTTTGTTTTATCCTACAATGGTCCAATAACATGCCAAAACCTTATAAAGATTCCATAAAACATGAAATCTCCATGAAAGCATAATCTTTTATCTAGTCCTAGGAATCAATCCAGGGTAGATAAGGTGGAAATGCCGCAGACTTTTCTTTGTGTCTTCTTTTGCCTTTCCTTTTATTCACGTTCTCAGTGTTGTCCCCACAGTTTCTCTCTTCACCTTATAGCCATTATACTAATGATGGCTACATCACAAAAGGGAAGAGAATAAAATGTAAGGGATAAGGGGTGTGTGAGCCACTAGTGCTGCAATACAGCTGACGCAGCCTCGCGGGCAAGTCCCCGAGGCCTACGCTGGCAGTTTGCAAATGTGCCCTGTAGTGGGATGGTCTGGAGTTTCACTTTTACCAGCCGCTTCCTCTGCAGGTCGAGCCCTTAAATTCTGGCGGCCAGCAGGACTTAGGTGGGTCTCTAGGGTTGAGGTGGTACTTAGAGTCCAGAGACACACCAGAGATAGAATAGACAGCAGGCTTAATGAAAGTCAGAGGAAAGCCAAGGTCGGGGCAGGCAGCGGTAAGAATAGTCAGGTCCAGGCAGGGAGTCAGTCCAGGCGGCAGGCGAACTTAATCAGGTCTAGGCAAAAGGTCAAGATCCAGATGGCAGACAAACGTGGTTAAGAGGTCAAAATCCAGTGGTTAAGAGGTCAAAATCCAGTGACAAGCTGAGAGTGGATGTGGCAAACAGAAGACACTGGATAAGATAACAAGGAAGACAAGCTGGACAGACAGGACTGACTCTTGGACCTTGCCTCCTCCTCCATTCAGTTCCACTAGCTGTCTTCATGCAGATCCTTTTCCTTCTGATACTTTGTTTCAGCATCAAGATATTTCTGGTGAGCCTCGGACAGCTAAGTACTTAGGCCCATGACCTAGCTGTGGCACAGTAACTAAAGAAATCAGACTGCTCACAATGTAGCTCATTCCTCTACTCCAACTTGTACTTTAAGAACTCTAGGGCTTTCACTAACCGTTACTCCAAGATCCCCTTCAAATTGCTTGCTTCTGTCAGCTCTCCATTAAGAATCTCTGTCTCCTCCTTTTGTCTAAGTTTGTGTTGTGGGTCTTTGCTTTCCCTTAATTCAGCTCTTCTGTGAACCTCTGCTCTCAGTGATGCCACTTTCCGGGTCATTCTCACATCCTCTGTCCATGCTTCTCTCCGTACTATCCTTAGTGACACCCCTCTCCGGGTCTCCCGCACCAAATCCATTCTCCAAGTTGTCATTGGCAATGCCGCATCCCTATCTGCTATCAATGGCGCCAAGTGCCTATTTGTCATAAGTAGCTCCCTCTCCAGTGCATTGTTAATGATGTCACCTTTTTGATTACTATTAGCAATTCCCCTTCCCCTCAACTAATTCCCTACACAGCTCCTCATTGTAAGAGCAAAACTCCATCTCATGGCCAATCTTATCACAGAGAAAGCCAAGGAGGAGATCACTAGCATCCTTGCTCCATTTCCCTTTTGTACTGGAGTGCCACTAGGATACCTTCTTCCCTGACCATTCCCACATATATCCTTTCCTCTCTCATTTTCTTCATAATACTCTTTTTATACCTATCCTCCTCCCTTAGACTCTACAAAGAGGCAGGATTCTCTAGCATGGTTAACTATAATGATAAAAAACCACATGTATTTTTTACTCATGGGCTTTGCACCAATTGCAAAGAAAAACTACATGCATATATTTGCTTTGAAAATTTTCATGGGTACAATGGGCACACAGTCAATTGCACCTGCTTTTTCTGAAAAAGTATATATAGATATTTGAAAATGGTCTTCAGATTGCTTACTTTTCCTCTGCTGACCTGAATACTCCCAGGAATGCATGCTCTCAATGTAGCTAACCGCCCATTACATTGTGGATTTTTAGCAGCATTGAGGGAGTGCACTGACCATTTAGTTCTACTCTATTTTGTGTCTCTTAACCAATTACCAATTCTCACTAGGATATTGCATTCTCTCCCATAACTTTTCAATTTCACAAGGAGCCCTTCATGAGGGACTTTATCAAATGCTTTGTGAAAATCTAGGTGCACTATATTGACTGGCCCACTCTTATCCACATGCTTATTTACACCTTCAAAGAATCCTAATAGATTAGTAAGGCATGACTCTCCTTTGCTAAATCCATGCTGGTTCCTTTCCATTAAACTGTTTATCTTTATGCCCAGTAATTTGGTTCTTAAAAACAGATTCTGCCAGTTATCCCAACTTAAGGTTCACTGGTCTGTAATTTCTTTATCAATTTTAACATAATTTTACAAGTATTCACTTGTTATGAAAATTACAATGTAGTGTGCAATAAAGTATTGCCCAGTAGAAAGGCAAAGGAGACTAACAAAAGTCTCCTTCTTGAAATAACCAGTTCCTGCGAGGTTTCTAATAAAGTGGAAATGTCCAATGCTACCACTGGTTCCTCAGGATTTATTTCAGTATATGGCAAGTAGAAAGCTTTAGTTATTACCGGTGCTATACTTTCAGGCAGTTTTAATACCTGTGACACGTAAGATTTAAAAAGTTCCAGCGGGGAAATATTTTCAATAACGGGAAAATTCATGAAACGTAAATTATGAGCTCTCAGACTATTCTCTATATTTTCAAGCCTTCTGTTGGTGATTTTCTCCCTTTGTAAAATGGTATTTAAACTTTTTCCATCTCTTTTAGCTGATTTGCCATTTCTCCTATTTTCTGATTTTGAACTTCAGCTTCTTTAGCATTAGTAGTAACTTGGTTTTTTGTCTCTTGCACTACTCCAGTTAAAGCAATTATGGATTTTTCTAATGACTGTAAAGCCGCCCAAATAGTGGTCAAAGTTATTTTCTCACCATTAGGCATTCCTTTCCTCTCATCTCCTGATTCCAATGAGGTGCCGGCTACCGTCTCCATGCCTGTAGCTCCCAGCGTTTCAGCTGAGTCCAGCCTCTCTCCTTCACTCCTCATACTAGGCTGGTTCTCAGCCCTTATCTCTGCGATGATTTGTCCCATGGATGTTAACCTCTGCAGGGCTGCTTCTCCCGTTCCTCGGGTTCCACCCGTCGGGGCTACGGCTTCCCAACTTCCGCGTTCCCCTTCAGGACATGGTGGAGCCGGCCTGTCTGGACATCCGGGGCTCAGCGATGTTCCAGGGGTCAGAGGGGAGAGCTCACATCCTGCTGTTCTCCCCTCAACGACCAGCTCATCCGGCATTTGTTGTGGCACTGCCGTGAAAAAAGTCCCGATACGGGGTTGACTGTTGTCTTTCGGAGTGGGGGTAAGATCCTACCCTCTCAACTGCGCTTTTCTCTTGGTGTGTGGCATGGTATAATTGTAGAAATCTTTTTACAAAACAGGAAATTTTTGCAGAGCTCGGTTCAGTCGGCCATCTTACCCAGCTCCTCAGATGACATTTTAAGCCAGAAATGTAGTATTGTCTTGAAACTGACAGAATAATCTCTGCTATAAACTTCAGTCCCTGTAATGAATACCTCCTCAGCATCCCAAATGGAGAAGAAGCCTTTACCTGAGGAAAGTTAGTAAACCAAATATTATTTACGTAAATTTTTCAAGGGAATCTACTTTAAGCTGCAAAGTAGATCACTAACTAGCACATCATTTAAGGCTTGCAGCTCTAAGAATGAATGGTGACACTCAGCTAACCTTTCTTCTTGCACTTCAAGTACCTTATCCTGGTACTGAAACTTAGCCTTCAAATCCCCAATAAAATGGCAATGCTGGGCAAAGCAACCAGAAAGTGCACTGAATTCATGCCAACATTTGCCACGATTCTCCTAAAAAGACATTTTCTGGAGTTTTGGAAGGCTTATCCGTAGCACCTAGACCAAAGGCAAGGACAATCACAGCCTACAGGGGCCTCAATGTCTCCCTTTATCAGGTCTCCCACTTCTGCACTAATCCAGCCAGATTTCCGCAAGTCCTGACCCAACACCGAGGCCAAAGAACCCAGAGCATCCAAAGGAGCAATCAGTGGATTCCGCAGTCCAAGAGTCTCCTCTGGTAGCAGTCCAGTGTTCTTTCCTCTGTCTGCGTCTGTACCACGACCTCCCTGGTCTGGTGCCATCATGGAGAATGCCTCAGGCTGCAGCTGGAGAAAACCCTCCAGAAGGGATGGAACAGCTCTCTCTCCAGGGCTCTGCAAAACCCCACTGCTCATCAGTGTCTGTCTCCCTCATCGGCCTCAGCAATAACTCACTGGGGTGTGGGAGAGGGATGCTGGCCCTATATTGTGGAACGCACTGCCAGACCCGCTTAGGTTAATAAGTAGCCGGAAGGAGTTCAAGAAGGCTTTAAAAACCCATTTCTTTCAGGAAGCTTTCAAAGATTTAGAAATATCTTAGTTAAGTAAATAAGGCTAAATATGTTTGAACTATACAGTATCACTTTTACATATTCCTGCTTTTAATTTTTAATTGTAATTGGCCAATCCCTGCTCTGTCACCATTACTTTTATTGATCACTTAATATGCTGTATTTTTATTCATACTTATTTTATTTCATTTTATGTTTTATTTTCTAGTACTAACTACTTTTAACCTTTTAATTGTTCAAGGTTACCTGTAGTTGTAAACCGCTTTGGTCAGTAAGTTTTTACTGGAAAACGGTATATAAATTTGTTTAAATAAATAAATAAATAAATAAATAAAGTACCTTATGGGCTGCAAAATCAGCATGGGTGGCACTCAAGATTAAGTTCTGACTTTCCTCTTTCGCTTCACTGTATTGAAGAGAGAAAATAGTGCTGGAAAAGTCACAGGGAAGGGGGTGGGGGAACAGCACTTAGGAGCTTAACTCTTCCTGCTGCTTCAGGGTGAGCATCATCTTGTTGCTTAAAGCCCACGCATACCTTTCAGCCCTTCTGAGGAAGACAACTCTCAGCCAAGCCAATCTATCCAGCACATGCCTATTTATCAAACTGTGGATAATGCGGCATATAAATGTTTTAATAAACAAAATAAATAAAAACTAAATTCCTGTGAAAATTGTCTTCCTCATGTCTCTTATTCCTGAAAAGGTCAGAGTAATCCATATCTGCAGACTGGCACCCATTGCCGTGTGCGTGTGGTCCTTTATAGACAGATGGATCCAACTTGCCGTGAGACTTCATTAATTGAATCTGGTGACATCAGAACTAAGCCTTCAGCTCCCGGTAAGCTCTTAAATAAGGCAGATAAGCCAGTGCAGGGCTGACAACCCTGCACACGAGGTTAAATGGAAATGACGAGAACAGAATGGCCAGGGATGGAATAATGGAGCAGCTCACGGAACTTTCCACCAAGCAGATACTATTTGGCATCCCTTTGTGCAGGAACCCAACAGAGCCAAGCATTTCCATGAGCCACTGGAAGGCCAGATAGCCGGGTCCCGGCAGAGCACGCGAGTATCCGGGCCCTTGCAATATGTTTGCATTTTTTGCTGTAGATGAAGTCCCAGAAAAGCAGCAAAGGTAAGAATGCGCCTGATAACTGCGTCGCTTCTAGGGAAATAAACTTCCTGTTTGCTGTCCATCACTTCTCCGCCATCACACGTTATCATTTATCGTGAGATTATAGACGTGCTCTGTATCAGAGGGGAGGGGAATAGAGGCACTGAGGCACAGCGGAAAAATGAATTTAAATAACTTCTACTGGTTTTTTCCGAGACTTTTTGCTTGTGCTCTTAAACCATGATCATTGTACTGAGGAAGCCTCTTTTTCTTCATAAGGGAAGGTAAAGGAGTGGCCTGAGCTAACTGTACTTTATAAGCGTATTTTGTTAAGATAAATAGTATACATACTCATCTCTATAGCTATCTCTCTCTTTATATCTATTATTATCTATGTTTAGTATTTTCTTTAAAACCCACCACTGGAACTATAAGACACAGTGCAGGAAGTTCTCCAGTGCACTATTTTCCACTGTTTCTAAATTTATCTATTTGATTTATATTCCGCCTTTCATAGAAGAAATGAATTAGCGAACAGATTTATAGCATGGAGTATCATACAGAGGATGGAGCATCTAGTGTCACTTTGTCCCCAAAATGAACCAAAGCTGTGCAGCCAAGCAGGAGCGTTAACTGGGTCTGAGAGCTTTGCAATTCATAGCTGGCAGACAGAGCTCCTCGGTGATTTGTTCAGGTTGTATAAGAAGGAGGTTAATTCCAGTCATTTTCCATGGAAAATGTATGAAACTCCTAAGGGAATGCAGATTCTGTCTTAGTCATAGTATGAGATAGATGGCTGGATTAACTTTCTCATTATTACTGTAGAGTATCTTGATTAGCAAACTACCTACAATCCAGATTACATTTTTATCCTTTTACATAAGGCCGGTTTGAGTGTGCAATAAATTCAGTATTAAATATCAAATTAGTGTTGGATGTATTTTCTCTCTCTTATTTACCACTTCTTGGTTCATGTTCACTTATGACAATTGCCATAGACTCTGTTACAAAATCTAATACAATATTGATTGCTAATACAGTTCAGCAAATTCAGTATTGATTATGATGTGCAGAATTACAGATGGAGAAACATACTGCAGACAAAGCTTTTGGGTTTTTACTTTTTTGTTTGCCCGGGAAGCACAGTGGTAATCTAATGCAAGAAGTGAGTCAAAATGGGACTTTGCATCTGTAAATGAGCGTCTCTCATCTTCCAAGCGTACTTATTGCTAGTTCTACCATTTTTTGTGCTTATATCCTCCTAGGGGCATTCATTAATGAACATGCTTCTATCCAATCAGGGTCTGTCTTTTGTGGGTGGGGTTTTTTTTTGTCTCATCATTGCTGACAATGCATGCAAGGTTCCAGCACATTTTATTTTTTTATTTATTTATTTTCAGTTTTTCATCCTCATTTTGGTCAGTCTCTTTATCTTGATTATAGATATTCTGATTTCTCAAAAGTTGAGAAGGTCCTACATTTCTTTCACGTTCAGATTTTTTGCATGCCACACGAAGACGTTGTCTTTTCTATTTAAAAATGATTTAATGCTAGCTGAGCCTAACTTTCCTAAGAAAGACAGTAAATGTAGAAAAAGTGATTTATATCGCATAGACACAAGGGGGTAGATTTTCAAAGGGTTGCCTCACCCTGGGCATGCCGAGCCTATCTTGCATAGGCCCGGCGGCATGCGCAAGCCCTGGGACGCACGTATGCCCCGGGGCTTGCAAAAAGGGGCGGGGAATGGGCGGTCCGGGGGCGGGGCATGGCCATTTGCTGATGTGGCCGGGATCGCGGGCTGGCCGTCGGCCGGCGCGCGTAACTTCTTCAACAAAGGTAAGGGGAGGCTCTAGGTAGGGCTGGGGGGCGGGTTAGGGAGGGGAAGGAAGGGGGGGGGGGCAGAAGGAAAGTTCCCTCCGAGGCCGCTCCGATTTCGAAGCGGCCTCGAAGGGAACGGAGGCAGGCTGCGCGGCTCGGCGCGTGCAAGTTGCACAATTGTGCACCCCCTTGCGTGCGCCGACCCTGGATTTTATAACATGGGCGCGGCTGCGCACGCATGTTATAAAATCGGGCGTAAATTTGTTCACATAGGGTTGCGCGAACAAATCTGCACCCGCACGCAGGTTTTAAAATCTGCCCCAAGGTATATGATACATAATCCAACCATTTATTGAATGCATGAAGAAGAACAGTACTAAGGTAGCCATCTATATAAAGAAAGATTATGTCATGGCCCCATTAGAGTGACTGCGACACTCTTGGATGGATAATATAGTAGTTTGACATTGCCTTCTGTAGCCCATAGAACTTGGTGGTTTCCTATTCAGGTAATAGCCAGAGCTGATGCTGCTTAGCTTTACATGATCTGACAAAGCCTTAGGGA